>NC_092759.1:27215997-27525990 GCF_047496795.1 Chiloscyllium punctatum | reverse complement strand
AGCCCCTCTGTTTCAGCCCCTCTGTTTCAGTCCCTCTGTTTCTCGCCCTCTGTTTCTCCCCCTCTGTTTCAGCCCCTCTGTTTCTCGCCCTCTGTCTCAGCCCCTCTGTTTCTCGCTCTCTGTTTCAGCCCCTCTGTTTCTCGCCCTCTGTTTCAGCCTCTCTGTTTCTCGCCCTCTGTTTCAGCCCCTCTGTTTCAGCCCCTCTGTGTCTCGCCCTCTGTTTCAGCTCCTCTGTTTCTCGCCCTCTATTTCAGCCCCTCTGTTTCAGCCCCTCTGTTTCTCGCCCTCTGTTTCAGCCCCTCTATTTCTCGCCATCTGTTTCAGCCCCTCTGTTTCAGCCCCTCTGTTTCAGCCCCTCTGTTTCTCGCCCTCTGTTTCACCCCTCTGTTTCTCGCCCTCTGTTTCTCACCCTCTGTTTCTCGCCCTCTGTTTCAGCCACTCTGTTTCAGCCCCTCTGTTTCAGTCCCTCTGTTTCTCGCCCTCTGTTTCTCCCCCTCTGTTTCAGCCCCTCTGTTTCAGCCCCTCTGTTTCAGCCCCTCTGTTTCTCGCCCTCTGTTTCAGCCCCTCTGTTTCTCGCCCTCTGTTTCTCACCCTCTGTTTCTCGCCCTCTGTTTCAGCCCCTCTGTTTCAGCCCCTCTGTTTCAGTCCCTCTGTTTCTCGCCCTCTGTTTCTCCCCCTCTATTTCAGCCCCTCTGTTTCTCGCCCACTGTTTCAGCCCCTCTGTTTCTCGCCCTCTGTTTCAGCCCCGCTGTTTCTCGCCCTCTGTTTCAGCCTCTCTGTTTCTCGCCCTCTGTTTCAGCCCCTCTGTTTCAGCCCCACTGTGTCTCGCCCTCTGTTTCAGCCCCTCTGTTTCAGCCCCTCTGTTTCAGCCCCTCTGTTTCACGCCCTCTGTTTCAGCCCCTCTGTTTCTCGCCCTCTGTTTCTGCCCCTCTAATTTAGCCCCTCTGTTTCAGGCCCTCTGTTTAAGCCCCTCTGTTTCTCGCCCTCTGTTTCAGCCCCTCTGTTTCTCGCCCTCTGTTTCAGCCCCTCTGTTTCTCGCCCTCTGTTTCAGCCTCTCTGTTTCTCGCCCTCTGTTTCAGCCTCTCTGTTTCTCGCCCTCTGTTTCAGCCCCTCTGTTTCAGCCCCTCTGTGTCTCGCCCTCTGTTTCAGCTCCTCTGTTTCTCGCCCTCTGTTTCAGCCCCTCTGTTTCAGCCCCTCTGTTTCTCGCCCTCTGTTTCAGCCCCTCTATTTCTCGCCATCTGTTTCAGCCCCTCTGTTTCAGCCCCTCTGTTTCAGCCCCTGTTTCTCGCCCTCTGTTTCAGCCCCTCTGTTTCTCGCCCTCTGTTTCTCACCCTCTGTTTCTCGCCCTCTGTTTCAGCCCCTATGTTTCAGCCCCTCTGTTTCAGTCCCTCTGTTTCTCGCCCTCTGTTTCTCCCCCTCTGTTTCAGCCCCTCTGTTTCTCGCCCTCTGTTTCAGCCCCTCTGTTTCAGCCCCTCTGTTTCTCGCCCGCTGTTTCAGCCCCTCTGTTTCTCCCCCTCTGTTTCAGCCCCTCTGATTCAGCCCCTCTGTTTCAGCCCCTCTGTTTCTCCTCCGCTGTTCCAGCCCCTCTGTTTCAGCCCCTCTGTTTCAGCCACTCTGTTTCAGCCCCTCTGTTTCAGTCCCTCTGTTTCAGCCCCTCTGATTCAGCCCCTCTGTTTCTCGCCCTCTGTTTCAGCCCCTCTGTTTCTCGCCCTCGGTTTCAGCCCCTTTGTTTCTCGCCCTCTGTTTCAGACCCACTGTTTCAGCCCCTCTGTTTCAGCCCCTCTGTTTCAGCCCCTCTGATTCTCGCCCTCTGTTTCAGCCCCTCTGTTTCAGCCCCTCTGTTTCAGCCCCTCTGTTTCACGCCCTCTGTTTCAGCCCCTCTGTTTCTCGCCCTCTGTTTCTGCCCCTCTAATTTAGCCCCTCTGTTTCAGGCCCTCTGTTTAAGCCCCTCTGTTTCTCGCCCTCTGTTTCAGCCCCTCTGTTTCTCGCCCTCTGTTTCAGCCCCTCTGTTTCTCGCCCTCTGTTTCAGCCTCTCTGTTTCTCGCCCTCTGTTTCAGCCTCTCTGTTTCTCACCCTCTGTTTCAGCCCCTCTGTTTCAGCCCCTCTGTGTCTCGCCCTCTGTTTCAGCTCCTCTGTTTCTCGCCCTCTGTTTCAGCCCCTCTGTTTCAGCCCCTCTGTTTCTCGCCCTCTGTTTCAGCCCCTCTATTTCTCCCCATCTGTTTCAGTCCCTCTGTTTCAGCCCCTCTGTTTCAGCCCCTCTGTTTCTCGCCCTCTGTTTCAGCCACTCTGTTTCTCGCCCTCTGTTTCTCACCCTCTGTTTCTCGCCCTCTGTTTCAGCCCCTCTGTTTCAGCCCCTCTGTTTCAGTCCCTCTGTTTCTCGCCCTCTGTTTCTCCCCCTCTGTTTCAGCCCCTCTGTTTCTCGCCCTCTGTCTCAGCCCCTCTGTTTCTCGCTCTCTGTTTCAGCCCCTCTGTTTCTCGCCCTCTGTTTCAGCCTCTCTGTTTCTCGCCCTCTGTTTCAGCCCCTCTGTTTCAGCCCCTCTGTGTCTCGCCCTCTGTTTCAGCTCCTCTGTTTCTCGCCCTCTATTTCAGCCCCTCTGTTTCAGCCCCTCTGTTTCTCGCCCTCTGTTTCAGCCCCTCTATTTCTCGCCATCTGTTTCAGCCCCTCTGTTTCAGCCCCTCTGTTTCAGCCCCTCTGTTTCTCGCCCTCTGTTTCACCCCTCTGTTTCTCGCCCTCTGTTTCTCACCCTCTGTTTCTCGCCCTCTGTTTCAGCCACTCTGTTTCAGCCCCTCTGTTTCAGTCCCTCTGTTTCTCGCCCTCTGTTTCTCCCCCTCTGTTTCAGCCCCTCTGTTTCAGCCCCTCTGTTTCAGCCCCTCTGTTTCTCGCCCTCTGTTTCAGCCCCTCTGTTTCTCGCCCTCTGTTTCTCACCCTCTGTTTCTCGCCCTCTGTTTCAGCCCCTCTGTTTCAGCCCCTCTGTTTCAGTCCCTCTGTTTCTCGCCCTCTGTTTCTCCCCCTCTATTTCAGCCCCTCTGTTTCTCGCCCACTGTTTCAGCCCCTCTGTTTCTCGCCCTCTGTTTCAGCCCCGCTGTTTCTCGCCCTCTGTTTCAGCCTCTCTGTTTCTCGCCCTCTGTTTCAGCCCCTCTGTTTCAGCCCCACTGTGTCTCGCCCTCTGTTTCAGCCCCTCTGTTTCAGCCCCTCTGTTTCAGCCCCTCTGTTTCACGCCCTCTGTTTCAGCCCCTCTGTTTCTCGCCCTCTGTTTCTGCCCCTCTAATTTAGCCCCTCTGTTTCAGGCCCTCTGTTTAAGCCCCTCTGTTTCTCGCCCTCTGTTTCAGCCCCTCTGTTTCTCGCCCTCTGTTTCAGCCCCTCTGTTTCTCGCCCTCTGTTTCAGCCTCTCTGTTTCTCGCCCTCTGTTTCAGCCTCTCTGTTTCTCGCCCTCTGTTTCAGCCCCTCTGTTTCAGCCCCTCTGTGTCTCGCCCTCTGTTTCAGCTCCTCTGTTTCTCGCCCTCTGTTTCAGCCCCTCTGTTTCAGCCCCTCTGTTTCTCGCCCTCTGTTTCAGCCCCTCTATTTCTCGCCATCTGTTTCAGCCCCTCTGTTTCAGCCCCTCTGTTTCAGCCCCTGTTTCTCGCCCTCTGTTTCAGCCCCTCTGTTTCTCGCCCTCTGTTTCTCACCCTCTGTTTCTCGCCCTCTGTTTCAGCCCCTATGTTTCAGCCCCTCTGTTTCAGTCCCTCTGTTTCTCGCCCTCTGTTTCTCCCCCTCTGTTTCAGCCCCTCTGTTTCTCGCCCTCTGTTTCAGCCCCTCTGTTTCAGCCCCTCTGTTTCTCGCCCGCTGTTTCAGCCCCTCTGTTTCTCCCCCTCTGTTTCAGCCCCTCTGATTCAGCCCCTCTGTTTCAGCCCCTCTGTTTCTCCTCCGCTGTTCCAGCCCCTCTGTTTCAGCCCCTCTGTTTCAGCCACTCTGTTTCAGCCCCTCTGTTTCAGTCCCTCTGTTTCAGCCCCTCTGATTCAGCCCCTCTGTTTCTCGCCCTCTGTTTCAGCCCCTCTGTTTCTCGCCCTCGGTTTCAGCCCCTTTGTTTCTCGCCCTCTGTTTCAGACCCACTGTTTCAGCCCCTCTGTTTCAGCCCCTCTGTTTCAGCCCCTCTGATTCTCGCCCTCTGTTTCAGCCCCTCTGAATCTCGCCCTCTGTTTCAGCCCCTCTGATTCAGCCCCTCTGTTTCAGCCCCTCTGTTTCAGCCCCTCTGTTTCATCCCCTATGTTTCTCGCCCTCAGTTTCTCACCCTCTGTTTCTCGCCCTCTGTTTCAGCCCCTCTGATTCTCGCCCTCTCTTTCAGCCCCTCCGTTTCAGCCCCTCTGTTTCTCGCCCTGAGTTTCTGCCCCTCTGCTTCTCGCCCTCTGTTTCAGCCCCTCTGTTTCTCGCCCTCTGTTTCAGCTCCGCTGATTCAGCCCCTCTGTTTCAGCCCCTCTGAATCAGCCCCTCTGATTCAGCCCCTCTGTTTCAGCCCCTCTGTTTCAGCCGCGCTGTTTCTAGCCCACTGTTTCAGCCCCTCTGTTCCTCGCCCTCTGTTTCTGCCCCTCTGTTTCTCGCCCTCTGTTTCAGCCCCTCTGTTTCAGTCCCTCTGATTCAGCCACTGTGTTTCTCGCCCACTGTTTCAGCCCCTCTGATTCAGCCCCACTCATTCTGCCCCTCTGTTTCAGCCCCTCTGTTTCTCGCCCTCTGTTTCAGCCCCTCTGTTTCTCCCCCTCTGTTTCAGCCCCTCTGTTTCTTGCCCTCTGTTTCAGCCCCTCTGTTTCTCGCCCTCTGTTTCTCACCCTCTGTTTCTCGCCCTCTGTTTCAGCCACTCTGTTTCAGCCCCTCTGTTTCAGTCCCTCTGTTTCTCGCCCTCTGTTTCTCCCCCTCTGTTTCAGTCCCTCTGTTTCAGCCCCTCTGTTTCAGCCCCTCTGTTTCTCGCCCTCTGTTTCAGCCCCTCTGTTTCTCGCCCTCTGTTTCTCACCCTCTGTTTCTCGCCCTCTGTTTCAGCCCCTCTGTTTCAGCCCCTCTGTTTCAGTCCCTCTGTTTCTCGCCCTCTGTTTCTCCCCCTCTATTTCAGCCCCTCTGTTTCTCGCCCACTGTTTCAGCCCCTCTGTTTCTCGCCCTCTGTTTCAGCCCCGCTGTTTCTCGCCCTCTGTTTCAGCCTCTCTGTTTCTCGCCCTCTGTTTCAGCCCCTCTGTTTCAGCCCCACTGTGTCTCGCCCTCTGTTTCAGCCCCTCTGTTTCAGCCCCTCTGTTTCAGCCCCTGTGTTTCTCGCCCTCTGTTTCAGCCCCTCTGTTTCTCGCCCTCTGTTTCTGCCCCTCTAATTTAGCCCCTCTGTTTCAGGCCCTCTGTTTAAGCCCCTCTGTTTCTCGCCCTCTGTTTCAGCCCCTCTGTTTCTCGCCCTCTGTTTCAGCCCCTCTGTTTCTCGCCCTCTGTTTCAGCCTCTCTGTTTCTCGCCCTCTGTTTCAGCCTCTGTGTTTCTCGCCCTCTGTTTCAGCCCCTCTGTTTCAGCCCCTCTGTGTCTCGCCCTCTGTTTCAGCTCCTCTGTTTCTCGCCCTCTGTTTCAGCCCCTCTGTTTCAGCCCCTCTGTTTCTCGCCCTCTGTTTCAGCCCCTCTATTTCTCGCCATCTGTTTCAGCCCCTCTGTTTCAGCCCCTCTGTTTCAGCCCCTGTTTCTCGCCCTCTGTTTCAGCCCCTCTGTTTCTCGCCCTCTGTTTCTCACCCTCTGTTTCTCGCCCTCTGTTTCAGCCCCTCTGTTTCAGCCCCTCTGTTTCAGTCCCTCTGTTTCTCGCCCTCTGTTTCTCCCCCTCTGTTTCAGCCCCTCTGTTTCTCGCCCTCTGTTTCAGCCCCTCTGTTTCAGCCCCTCTGTTTCTCGCCCGCTGTTTCAGCCCCTCTGTTTCTCCCCCTCTGTTTCAGCCCCTCTGATTCAGCCCCTCTGTTTCAGCCCCTCTGTTTCTCCTCCGCTGTTCCAGACCCTCTGTTTCAGCCCCTCTGTTTCAGCCACTCTGTTTCAGCCCCTCTGTTTCAGTCCCTCTGTTTCAGCCACTCTGATTCAGCCCCTCTGTTTCTCGCCCTCTGTTTCAGCCCCTCTGTTTCTCGACCTCGGTTTCAGCCCCTGTGTTTCTCGCCCTCTGTTTCAGACCCACTGTTTCAGCCCCTCTGTTTCAGCCCCTCTGTTTCAGCACCTCTGATTCTCGCCCTCTGTTTCAGCCCCTCTGAATCTCGCCCTCTGTTTCAGCCCCTCTGATTCAGCCCCTCTGTTTCAGCCCCTCTGTTTCAGCCCCTCTGTTTCAGCCCCTCTGTTTCACGCCCTCTGTTTCAGCCCCTCTGTTTCTCGCCCTCTGTTTCTGCCCCTCTAATTTAGCCCCTCTGTTTCAGGCCCTCTGTTTAAGCCCCTCTGTTTCTCGCCCTCTGTTTCACCCCCTCTGTTTCTCGCCCTCTGTTTCAGCCCCTCTGTTTCTCGCCCTCTGTTTCAGCCTCTCTGTTTCTCGCCCTCTGTTTCAGCCTCTCTGTTTCTCGCCCTCTGTTTCAGCCCCTCTGTTTCAGCCCCTCTGTGTCTCGCCCTCTGTTTCAGCTCCTCTGTTTCTCGCCCTCTGTTTCAGCCCCTCTGTTTCAGCCCCTCTGTTTCTCGCCCTCTGTTTCAGCCCCTCTATTTCTCGCCATCTGTTTCAGCCCCTCTGTTTCAGCCCCTCTGTTTCAGCCCCTGTTTCTCGCCCTCTGTTTCAGCCCCTCTGTTTCTCGCCCTCTGTTTCTCACCCTCTGTTTCTCGCCCTCTGTTTCAGCCCCTCTGTTTCAGCCCCTCTGTTTCAGTCCCTCTGTTTCTCGCCCTCTGTTTCTCCCCCTCTGTTTCAGCCCCTCTGTTTCTCGCCCTCTGTTTCAGCCCCTCTGTTTCTCGCCCTCTGTTTCAGCCCCTCTGTTTCTCGCCCTCTGTTTCAGCCTCTCTGTTTCTCGCCCTCTGTTTCAGCCCCTCTGTTTCAGCCCCTCTGTGTCTCGCCCTCTGTTTCAGCTCCTCTGTTTCTCGCCCTCTGTTTCAGCCCCTCTGTTTCAGCCCCTCTGTTTCTCGCCCTCTGTTTCAGCCCCTCTATTTCTCGCCATCTGTTTCAGCCCCTCTGTTTCAGCCCCTCTGATTCAGCCCCTCTGTTTCTCGCCCTCTGTTTCAGCCCCTCTGTTTCTCGCCCTCTGTTTCTCACCCTCTGTTTCTCGCCCTCTGTTTCAGCCCCTCTGTTTCAGCCCCTCTGTTTCAGTCCCTCTGTTTCTCGCCCTCTGTTTCTCCCCCTCTGTTTCAGCCCCTCTGTTTCTCGCCCTCTGTTTCAGCCCCTCTGTTTCTCGCCCTCTGTTTCAGCCTCTCTGTTTCTCGCCCTCTGTTTCAGCCCCTCTGTTTCAGCCCCTCTGTGTCTCGCCCTCTGTTTCAGCCCCTCTGTTTCAGCCCCTCTGTTTCAGCCCCTCTGTTTCAGCCCCTCTGTTTCACGCCCTCTGTTTCAGCCCCTCTGTTTCTCGCCCTCTGTTTCTGCCCCTCTAATTTAGCCCCTCTGTTTCAGGCCCTCTGTTTAAGCCCCTCTGTTTCTCGCCCTCTGTTTCAGCCCCTCTGTTTCGCGCTCTCTGTTTTTAGCCCCTCTGTTTCAGCCACTCTGTTTCTCACCCTCTGTTTCTGCCCCTCTGTTTCTCGCCCTCTCTTTCAGCCCCTCTGTTTCTCGCCCTCTGTTCCAGCCCCTCTGATTCAGCCCCTCTGTTTCAGCCACTCTGAATTAGCCCCTCTGATTCAGCCCCTCTGTTTCGCGCTCTCTGTTTTTAGCCCCTCTGTTTCAGCCACTCTGTTTCTCACCCTTTGTTTCAGCCCCTCTGTTTCTCGCCCTCTGTTTCAGCCCCTCTGTTTCTCGCCCTCTGTTTCAGCCCCTCTGTTTCTCGCCCTCTATTTCAGCCCCTCTGATTCAGCCGCTCTGTTTCTCGCCCTCTGTTTCAGCTCCTCTGTTTCTCGCCCTCTGTTTCAGCCCCACTGTTTCAGCCCCTCTGTTTCTCGCCCTCTGTTTCAGCCCCTCTGTTTCTCGCCCCGTGTTTCAGCCCCTCTATTTCTCACCCTCTGTTTCTCCCCCTCTGTTTCAGCCCCTCTGTTTCTCGCCCTCTGTTTCGGCCTCTCTGTTTCTCGCCCTCTGTTTCAGCCCCTCTGTTTCAGCACCTTTGTTTCAGCCACTCTGTTTCTCGCCCTCTGTTTCAGCCCCTCTGTTTCGCGCTCTCTGTTTCAGCCCCTCTGTTTTAGCCACTCTGTTTATCGCCCTCTGTTTCTGCCCCTCTGTTTCTCGCCCTCTGTTTCAGCCCCTCTGTTTCTCGCCCTCTGTTTCAGCCCCTCTGATTCAGCCCCTCTGTTTCAGCCCCTCTGAATCAGCCCCTCTGATTCAGCCCTTCTGTTTCAGCCCCTCTGTTTCAGCCCCTCTGTTTCTCGCCCTCTGTTTCAGCCCCTCTGATTCAGCCCCTCTGTTTCTCGCACTCTGTTTCAGCTCCTCTGTTTCTCGCCCTCTGTTTCTCGCCCTCTGTTTCTGCCCCTCTGTTTCTCGCCCTCTGTTTCAGCCCCTCTGTTTCTCGCCCTCTGTTTCAGCCTCTCTGTTTCTCGCCCTCTGTTTCACCCCCTCTGTTTCAGCCCCTCTGTGTCTCGCCCTCTGTTTCAGCTCCTCTGTTTCTCGCCCTTTGTTTCAGCCCCTCTGTTTCAGCCCCTCTGTTTCTCGCCCTCTGTTTCAGCCCCTCTATTTCTCGCCATCTGTTTCAGCCCCTCTGTTTCAGCCCCTCTGTTTCAGCCCCTCTGTTTCTCGCCCTCTGTTTCAGCCCCTCTGTTTCTCGCCCTCTGTTTCTCACCCTCTGTTTCTCGCCCTCTGTTTCAGCCCCTCTGTTTCAGCCCCTCTGTTTCAGTCCCTCTGTTTCTCGCCCTCTGTTTCTCCCCCTCTGTTTCAGCCCCTCTGTTTCTCGCCCTCTGTTTCAGACCCTCTGTTTCTCGCCCTCTGTTTCAGCCCCTCTGTTTCTCGCCCTCTGTTTCAGCCTCTCTGTTTCGCGCCCTCTGTTTCAGCCCCTCTGTTTCAGCCCCACTGTGTCTCGCCCTCTGTTTCTGCCCCTCTGTTTCAGCCCCTCTGTTTCAGCCCCTCTGTTTCAGCCCCTCTTTTTCACGCCCTCTGTTTCTCACCCTCTGTTTCTCGCCCTCTGTTTCAGCCCCTCTGTTTCAGCCCCTCTGTTTCAGTCCCTCTGTTTCTCGCCCTCTGTTTCTCCCCCTCTGTTTCAGCCCCTCTGTTTCTCGCCCTCTGTTTCAGCCCCTCTGTTTCTCGCCCTCTGTTTCAGCCTCTCTGTTTCTCGCCCTCTGTTTCAGCCTCTCTGTTTCTCGCCCTCTGTTTTAGCCCCTCTGTTTCAGCCCCTCTGTGTCTCGCCCTCTGTTTCAGCTCCTCTGTTTCTCGCCCTCTGTTTCAGCCCCTCTGTTTCAGCCCCTCTGTTTCTCGCCCTCTGTTTCAGCCCCTCTATTTCTCCCCATCTGTTTCAGTCCCTCTGTTTCAGCCCCTCTGTTTCAGCCCCTCTGTTTCTCGCCCTCTGTTTCAGCCACTCTGTTTCTCGCCCTCTGTTTCTCACCCTCTGTTTCTCGCCCTCTGTTTCAGCCCCTCTGTTTCAGCCCCTCTGTTTCAGTCCCTCTGTTTCTCGCCCTCTGTTTCTCCCCCTCTGTTTCAGCCCCTCTGTTTCTCGCCCTCTGTCTCAGCCCCTCTGTTTCTCGCTCTCTGTTTCAGCCCCTCTGTTTCTCGCCCTCTGTTTCAGCCTCTCTGTTTCTCGCCCTCTGTTTCAGCCCCTCTGTTTCAGCCCCTCTGTGTCTCGCCCTCTGTTTCAGCTCCTCTGTTTCTCGCCCTCTATTTCAGCCCCTCTGTTTCAGCCCCTCTGTTTCTCGCCCTCTGTTTCAGCCCCTCTATTTCTCGCCATCTGTTTCAGCCCCTCTGTTTCAGCCCCTCTGTTTCAGCCCCTCTGTTTCTCGCCCTCTGTTTCACCCCTCTGTTTCTCGCCCTCTGTTTCTCACCCTCTGTTTCTCGCCCTCTGTTTCAGCCACTCTGTTTCAGCCCCTCTGTTTCAGTCCCTCTGTTTCTCGCCCTCTGTTTCTCCCCCTCTGTTTCAGCCCCTCTGTTTCAGCCCCTCTGTTTCAGCCCCTCTGTTTCTCGCCCTCTGTTTCAGCCCCTCTGTTTCTCGCCCTCTGTTTCTCACCCTCTGTTTCTCGCCCTCTGTTTCAGCCCCTCTGTTTCAGCCCCTCTGTTTCAGTCCCTCTGTTTCTCGCCCTCTGTTTCTCCCCCTCTATTTCAGCCCCTCTGTTTCTCGCCCACTGTTTCAGCCCCTCTGTTTCTCGCCCTCTGTTTCAGCCCCGCTGTTTCTCGCCCTCTGTTTCAGCCTCTCTGTTTCTCGCCCTCTGTTTCAGCCCCTCTGTTTCAGCCCCACTGTGTCTCGCCCTCTGTTTCAGCCCCTCTGTTTCAGCCCCTCTGTTTCAGCCCCTCTGTTTCACGCCCTCTGTTTCAGCCCCTCTGTTTCTCGCCCTCTGTTTCTGCCCCTCTAATTTAGCCCCTCTGTTTCAGGCCCTCTGTTTAAGCCCCTCTGTTTCTCGCCCTCTGTTTCAGCCCCTCTGTTTCTCGCCCTCTGTTTCAGCCCCTCTGTTTCTCGCCCTCTGTTTCAGCCTCTCTGTTTCTCGCCCTCTGTTTCAGCCTCTCTGTTTCTCGCCCTCTGTTTCAGCCCCTCTGTTTCAGCCCCTCTGTGTCTCGCCCTCTGTTTCAGCTCCTCTGTTTCTCGCCCTCTGTTTCAGCCCCTCTGTTTCAGCCCCTCTGTTTCTCGCCCTCTGTTTCAGCCCCTCTATTTCTCGCCATCTGTTTCAGCCCCTCTGTTTCAGCCCCTCTGTTTCAGCCCCTGTTTCTCGCCCTCTGTTTCAGCCCCTCTGTTTCTCGCCCTCTGTTTCTCACCCTCTGTTTCTCGCCCTCTGTTTCAGCCCCTATGTTTCAGCCCCTCTGTTTCAGTCCCTCTGTTTCTCGCCCTCTGTTTCTCCCCCTCTGTTTCAGCCCCTCTGTTTCTCGCCCTCTGTTTCAGCCCCTCTGTTTCAGCCCCTCTGTTTCTCGCCCGCTGTTTCAGCCCCTCTGTTTCTCCCCCTCTGTTTCAGCCCCTCTGATTCAGCCCCTCTGTTTCAGCCCCTCTGTTTCTCCTCCGCTGTTCCAGCCCCTCTGTTTCAGCCCCTCTGTTTCAGCCACTCTGTTTCAGCCCCTCTGTTTCAGTCCCTCTGTTTCAGCCCCTCTGATTCAGCCCCTCTGTTTCTCGCCCTCTGTTTCAGCCCCTCTGTTTCTCGCCCTCGGTTTCAGCCCCTTTGTTTCTCGCCCTCTGTTTCAGACCCACTGTTTCAGCCCCTCTGTTTCAGCCCCTCTGTTTCAGCCCCTCTGATTCTCGCCCTCTGTTTCAGCCCCTCTGAATCTCGCCCTCTGTTTCAGCCCCTCTGATTCAGCCCCTCTGTTTCAGCCCCTCTGTTTCAGCCCCTCTGTTTCATCCCCTATGTTTCTCGCCCTCAGTTTCTCACCCTCTGTTTCTCGCCCTCTGTTTCAGCCCCTCTGATTCTCGCCCTCTCTTTCAGCCCCTCCGTTTCAGCCCCTCTGTTTCTCGCCCTGAGTTTCTGCCCCTCTGCTTCTCGCCCTCTGTTTCAGCCCCTCTGTTTCTCGCCCTCTGTTTCAGCTCCGCTGATTCAGCCCCTCTGTTTCAGCCCCTCTGAATCAGCCCCTCTGATTCAGCCCCTCTGTTTCAGCCCCTCTGTTTCAGCCGCGCTGTTTCTAGCCCACTGTTTCAGCCCCTCTGTTCCTCGCCCTCTGTTTCTGCCCCTCTGTTTCTCGCCCTCTGTTTCAGCCCCTCTGTTTCAGTCCCTCTGATTCAGCCACTGTGTTTCTCGCCCACTGTTTCAGCCCCTCTGATTCAGCCCCACTCATTCTGCCCCTCTGTTTCAGCCCCTCTGTTTCTCGCCCTCTGTTTCAGCCCCTCTGTTTCTCCCCCTCTGTTTCAGCCCCTCTGTTTCTTGCCCTCTGTTTCAGCCCCTCTGTTTCTCGCCCTCTGTTTCTCACCCTCTGTTTCTCGCCCTCTGTTTCAGCCACTCTGTTTCAGCCCCTCTGTTTCAGTCCCTCTGTTTCTCGCCCTCTGTTTCTCCCCCTCTGTTTCAGTCCCTCTGTTTCAGCCCCTCTGTTTCAGCCCCTCTGTTTCTCGCCCTCTGTTTCAGCCCCTCTGTTTCTCGCCCTCTGTTTCTCACCCTCTGTTTCTCGCCCTCTGTTTCAGCCCCTCTGTTTCAGCCCCTCTGTTTCAGTCCCTCTGTTTCTCGCCCTCTGTTTCTCCCCCTCTATTTCAGCCCCTCTGTTTCTCGCCCACTGTTTCAGCCCCTCTGTTTCTCGCCCTCTATTTCAGCCCCGCTGTTTCTCGCCCTCTGTTTCAGCCTCTCTGTTTCTCGCCCTCTGTTTCAGCCCCTCTGTTTCAGCCCCACTGTGTCTCGCCCTCTGTTTCAGCCCCTCTGTTTCAGCCCCTCTGTTTCAGCCCCTGTGTTTCTCGCCCTCTGTTTCAGCCCCTCTGTTTCTCGCCCTCTGTTTCTGCCCCTCTAATTTAGCCCCTCTGTTTCAGGCCCTCTGTTTAAGCCCCTCTGTTTCTCGCCCTCTGTTTCAGCCCCTCTGTTTCTCGCCCTCTGTTTCAGCCCCTCTGTTTCTCGCCCTCTGTTTCAGCCTCTCTGTTTCTCGCCCTCTGTTTCAGCCTCTGTGTTTCTCGCCCTCTGTTTCAGCCCCTCTGTTTCAGCCCCTCTGTGTCTCGCCCTCTGTTTCAGCTCCTCTGTTTCTCGCCCTCTGTTTCAGCCCCTCTGTTTCAGCCCCTCTGTTTCTCGCCCTCTGTTTCAGCCCCTCTATTTCTCGCCATCTGTTTCAGCCCCTCTGTTTCAGCCCCTCTGTTTCAGCCCCTGTTTCTCGCCCTCTGTTTCAGCCCCTCTGTTTCTCGCCCTCTGTTTCTCACCCTCTGTTTCTCGCCCTCTGTTTCAGCCCCTCTGTTTCAGCCCCTCTGTTTCAGTCCCTCTGTTTCTCGCCCTCTGTTTCTCCCCCTCTGTTTCAGCCCCTCTGTTTCTCGCCCTCTGTTTCAGCCCCTCTGTTTCAGCCCCTCTGTTTCTCGCCCGCTGTTTCAGCCCCTCTGTTTCTCCCCCTCTGTTTCAGCCCCTCTGATTCAGCCCCTCTGTTTCAGCCCCTCTGTTTCTCCTCCGCTGTTCCAGACCCTCTGTTTCAGCCCCTCTGTTTCAGCCACTCTGTTTCAGCCCCTCTGTTTCAGTCCCTCTGTTTCAGCCACTCTGATTCAGCCCCTCTGTTTCTCGCCCTCTGTTTCAGCCCCTCTGTTTCTCGCCCTCGGTTTCAGCCCCTGTGTTTCTCGCCCTCTGTTTCAGACCCACTGTTTCAGCCCCTCTGTTTCAGCCCCTCTGTTTCAGCACCTCTGATTCTCGCCCTCTGTTTCAGCCCCTCTGAATCTCGCCCTCTGTTTCAGCCCCTCTGATTCAGCCCCTCTGTTTCAGCCCCTCTGTTTCAGCCCCTCTGTTTCAGCCCCTCTGTTTCACGCCCTCTGTTTCAGCCCCTCTGTTTCTCGCCCTCTGTTTCTGCCCCTCTAATTTAGCCCCTCTGTTTCAGGCCCTCTGTTTAAGCCCCTCTGTTTCTCGCCCTCTGTTTCACCCCCTCTGTTTCTCGCCCTCTGTTTCAGCCCCTCTGTTTCTCGCCCTCTGTTTCAGCCTCTCTGTTTCTCGCCCTCTGTTTCAGCCTCTCTGTTTCTCGCCCTCTGTTTCAGCCCCTCTGTTTCAGCCCCTCTGTGTCTCGCCCTCTGTTTCAGCTCCTCTGTTTCTCGCCCTCTGTTTCAGCCCCTCTGTTTCAGCCCCTCTGTTTCTCGCCCTCTGTTTCAGCCCCTCTATTTCTCGCCATCTGTTTCAGCCCCTCTGTTTCAGCCCCTCTGTTTCAGCCCCTGTTTCTCGCCCTCTGTTTCAGCCCCTCTGTTTCTCGCCCTCTGTTTCTCACCCTCTGTTTCTCGCCCTCTGTTTCAGCCCCTCTGTTTCAGCCCCTCTGTTTCAGTCCCTCTGTTTCTCGCCCTCTGTTTCTCCCCCTCTGTTTCAGCCCCTCTGTTTCTCGCCCTCTGTTTCAGCCCCTCTGTTTCAGCCCCTCTGTTTCTCGCCCGCTGTTTCAGCCCCTCTGTTTCTCCCCCTCTGTTTCAGCCCCTCTGATTCAGCCCCTCTGTTTCAGCCCCTCTGTTTCTCCTCCGCTGTTCCAGCCCCTCTGTTTCAGCCCCTCTGTTTCAGCCACTCTGTTTCAGCCCCTCTGTTTCAGTCCCTCTGTTTCAGCCCCTCTGATTCAGCCCCTCTGTTTCTCGCCCTCTGTTTCAGCCCCTCTGTTTCTCGCCCTCGGTTTCAGCCCCTTTGTTTCTCGCCCTCTGTTTCAGACCCACTGTTTCAGCCCCTCTGTTTCAGCCCCTCTGTTTCAGCCCCTCTGATTCTCGCCCTCTGTTTCAGCCCCTCTGAATCTCGCCCTCTGTTTCAGCCCCTCTGATTCAGCCCCTCTGTTTCAGCCCCTCTGTTTCAGCCCCTCTGTTTCATCCCCTATGTTTCTCGCCCTCAGTTTCTCACCCTCTGTTTCTCGCCCTCTGTTTCAGCCCCTCTGATTCTCGCCCTCTCTTTCAGCCCCTCCGTTTCAGCCCCTCTGTTTCTCGCCCTGAGTTTCTGCCCCTCTGCTTCTCGCCCTCTGTTTCAGCCCCTCTGTTTCTCGCCCTCTGTTTCAGCTCCGCTGATTCAGCCCCTCTGTTTCAGCCCCTCTGAATCAGCCCCTCTGATTCAGCCCCTCTGTTTCAGCCCCTCTGTTTCAGCCGCGCTGTTTCTAGCCCACTGTTTCAGCCCCTCTGTTCCTCGCCCTCTGTTTCTGCCCCTCTGTTTCTCGCCCTCTGTTTCAGCCCCTCTGTTTCAGTCCCTCTGATTCAGCCACTGTGTTTCTCGCCCACTGTTTCAGCCCCTCTGATTCAGCCCCACTCATTCTGCCCCTCTGTTTCAGCCCCTCTGTTTCTCGCCCTCTGTTTCAGCCCCTCTGTTTCTCCCCCTCTGTTTCAGCCCCTCTGTTTCTCGCCCTCTGTTTCAGCCCCTCTGTTTCTCGCCCTCTGTTTCTCACCCTCTGTTTCTCGCCCTCTGTTTCAGCCACTCTGTTTCAGCCCCTCTGTTTCAGTCCCTCTGTTTCTCGCCCTCTGTTTCTCCCCCTCTGTTTCAGTCCCTCTGTTTCAGCCCCTCTGTTTCAGCCCCTCTGTTTCTCGCCCTCTGTTTCAGCCCCTCTGTTTCTCGCCCTCTGTTTCTCACCCTCTGTTTCTCGCCCTCTGTTTCAGCCCCTCTGTTTCAGCCCCTCTGTTTCAGTCCCTCTGTTTCTCGCCCTCTGTTTCTCCCCCTCTATTTCAGCCCCTCTGTTTCTCGCCCACTGTTTCAGCCCCTCTGTTTCTCGCCCTCTGTTTCAGCCCCGCTGTTTCTCGCCCTCTGTTTCAGCCTCTCTGTTTCTCGCCCTCTGTTTCAGCCCCTCTGTTTCAGCCCCACTGTGTCTCGCCCTCTGTTTCAGCCCCTCTGTTTCAGCCCCTCTGTTTCAGCCCCTCTGTTTCACGCCCTCTGTTTCAGCCCCTCTGTTTCTCGCCCTCTGTTTCTGCCCCTCTAATTTAGCCCCTCTGTTTCAGGCCCTCTGTTTAAGCCCCTCTGTTTCTCGCCCTCTGTTTCAGCCCCTCTGTTTCTCGCCCTCTGTTTCAGCCCCTCTGTTTCTCGCCCTCTGTTTCAGCCTCTCTGTTTCTCGCCCTCTGTTTCAGCCTCTCTGTTTCTCACCCTCTGTTTCAGCCCCTCTGTTTCAGCCCCTCTGTGTCTCGCCCTCTGTTTCAGCTCCTCTGTTTCTCGCCCTCTGTTTCAGCCCCTCTGTTTCAGCCCCTCTGTTTCTCGCCCTCTGTTTCAGCCCCTCTATTTCTCGCCATCTGTTTCAGCCCCTCTGTTTCAGCCCCTCTGTTTCAGCCCCTGTTTCTCGCCCTCTGTTTCAGCCCCTCTGTTTCTCGCCCTCTGTTTCTCACCCTCTGTTTCTCGCCCTCTGTTTCAGCCCCTCTGTTTCAGCCCCTCTGTTTCAGTCCCTCTGTTTCTCGCCCTCTGTTTCTCCCCCTCTGTTTCAGCCCCTCTGTTTCTCGCCCTCTGTTTCAGCCCCTCTGTTTCAGCCCCTCTGTTTCTCGCCCGCTGTTTCAGCCCCTCTGTTTCTCCCCCTCTGTTTCAGCCCCTCTGATTCAGCCCCTCTGTTTCAGCCCCTCTGTTTCTCCTCCGCTGTTCCAGCCCCTCTGTTTCAGCCCCTCTGTTTCAGCCACTCTGTTTCAGCCCCTCTGTTTCAGTCCCTCTGTTTCAGCCACTCTGATTCAGCCCCTCTGTTTCTCGCCCTCTGTTTCAGCCCCTCTGTTTCTCGCCCTCGGTTTCAGCCCCTGTGTTTCTCGCCCTCTGTTTCAGACCCACTGTTTCAGCCCCTCTGTTTCAGCCCCTCTGTTTCAGCCCCTCTGATTCTCGCCCTCTGTTTCAGCCCCTCTGAATCTCGCCCTCTGTTTCAGCCCCTCTGATTCAGCCCCTCTGTTTCAGCCCCTCTGTTTCAGCCCCTCTGTTTCATCCCCTATGTTTCTCGCCCTCAGTTTCTCACCCTCTGTTTCTCGCCCTCTGTTTCAGCCCCTCTGATTCTCGCCCTCTCTTTCAGCCCCTCCGTTTCAGCCCCTCTGTTTCTCGCCCTGAGTTTCTGCCCCTCTGCTTCTCGCCCTCTGTTTCAGCCCCTCTGTTTCTCGCCCTCTGTTTCAGCTCCGCTGATTCAGCCCCTCTGTTTCAGCCCCTCTGAATCAGCCCCTCTGATTCAGCCCCTCTGTTTCAGCCCCTCTGTTTCAGCCGCGCTGTTTCTAGCCCACTGTTTCAGCCCCTCTGTTTCTCGCCCTCTGTTTCTGCCCCTCTGTTTCTCGCCCTCTGTTTCAGCCCCTTTGTTTCAGTCCCTCTGATTCAGCCACTGTGTTTCTCGCCCACTGTTTCAGCCCCTCTGATTCAGCCCCACTCATTCTGCACTTCTGTTTCAGCCCCTCTGTTTCTCGCCCTCTGTTTCAGCCCCTCTGTTTCTCCCCCTCTGTTTCAGCCCCTCTGTTTCTCGCCCTCTGTTTCAGCCCCTCTGTTTCTCGCCCTCTGTTTCAGCCCCTCTGTTTCTCGCCCTCTGTTTCAGCCCCTCTGTTTCTCGCCCTCTGTTTCAGCCTCTCTGTTTCTCGCCCTCTCTTTCAGCCCCTCTGTTTCAGCCCCTCTGTGTCTCGCCCTCTGTTTCAGCTCCTCTGTTTCTCGCCCTCTGTTTCAGTCCCTCTGTTTCAGCCCCTCTGTTTCTCGCCCTCTGTTTCAGCCCCTCTATTTCTCGCCCTCTGTTTCTCGCCCTCTGTTTCAGCCCCTCTGTTTCAGCCCCTCTGTTTCTCGCCCTCTGTTTCAGCCCCTCTGTTTCTCGCCCTCTGTTTCTCACCCTCTGTTTCACGCCCTCTGTTTCAGCCCCTCTGTTTCAGCCCCTCTGTTTCAGCCCCTCTGTTTCTCGCCCTCTGTTTCAGCCCCTCTATTTCTCGCCCTCTGTTTCAGCCCCTCTGTTTCAGCCCCTCTGTTTCAGCCCCTCTGTTTCTCGCCCTCTGTTTCAGCCCCTCTGTTTCTCGCCCTCTGTTTCTCACCCTCTGTTTCTCACTCTCTGTTTCAGCCCCTCTGATTCAGCCCCTCAGTTTCAGCCCCTATGTTTCAGCCCTTCTGTTTCAGCCCCTCTGTTTCAGCCCCTCTGTTTCTCGCCCTCTGTTTCAGCCCCTCTGTTTCTCGCCCTCTGTTTCAGCCCCTCTGATTCAGCCCCTCTGTTTCAGCCCCTCTGTTTCAGCCCCTCTGTTTCTCGCCCTCTGTTTCAGCCCCTCTGTTTCTCGCCCTCTGTTTCTGCCCGTCTAATTTAGCCCCCCTGTTTCAGCCCCTCTGTTTCAGCCCCTCTGTTTCTCGCCCTCTGTTTCAGCCCCTCTGTTTCGCGCTCTCTGTTTCAGCCCCTCTGTTTCAGCCACTCTGTTTCTCGCCCTCTGTTTCTGCCGCTCTGTTTCTCGACCTCTGTTTCAGCCCCTCTGTTTCTCGCCCTCTGTTTCAGCCCCTCTGATTCAGCCCCTCTGTTTCAGCCCCTCTGAATCGGCCCCTCTGATTCAGCCCCTCTGTTTCAGCCCCTCTGTTTCAGCCCCTCTGTTTCTCGCCCTCTGTTTCAGCCCCTCTGTTTCTCGCCCTCTGTTTCAGCCCCTCTGTTTCTCGCCCTCTGTTTCAGCTCCTCTGTTTCTCGCCCTCTGTTTCAGCCACTCTGTTTCAGCCCCTCTGTTTCAGCCCCTCTGTTTCTCGCCCTCTGTTTCAGCCCCTCTGTTTCTCGCCCTCTGTTTCAGCCCCTCTATTTCTCGCCCTCTGTTTCTCCCCCTCAGTTTCTGCCCCTCTGTTTCTCACCCTCTGTTTCAGCTCCTCTGTTTCTCGCCCTCTGTTTCAGCCCCTCTGTTTCAGCCCCTTTGTTTCAGCTCCTCTGTTTCTCGCCCTCTGTTTCAGCCACTCTGTTTCAGCCCCTCTGTTTCTCGCCCTCTGTTTCAGCCCCTCTGTTTCTCGCCCACTGTTTCAGCCCCTCTATTTCTCGCCCACTGTTTCTCCACTCTGTTTCAGCCCCTCTGTTTCTCCCCGTCTGTTTCAGCTCCTCTGTTTCTCGCCCTTTGTTTCAGCCCCTCTGTTTCTCGCCCTCTGTTTCAGCCCCTCTATTTCTCGCCCTCTGTTTCAGCCCCTCTGTTTCTGACCCTCTGTTTCAGCCCCTCTGTTTCTCGCCCTCTGTTTCAGCCCCTCTGCTTCTCGCCCTCTGTTTCTCACCCTCTGTTTCTCGCCCTCTGTTTCAGCCCCTCTGTTTCAGCCCCTCTGTTTCAGTCCCTCTGTTTCTCGCCCTCTGTTTCTCCCCCTCTGTTTCAGCCCCTCTGTTTCTCGCCCTCTGTTTCAGCCCCTCTGTTTCTCGCCCTCTGTTTCAGCCCCTCTGTTTCTCGCCCTCTGTTTCAGCCTCTCTGTTTCTCGCCCTCTGTTTCAGCCCCTCTGTTTCAGCCCCTCTGTTTCTCGCCCTCTGTTTCAGCCCCTCTGTTTCTCGCCCTCTGTTTCAGCCCCTCTGTTTCTCGCCCTCTGTTTCAGCCCCTCTGTTTCAGCCCCTCTGTTTCTCGCCCTCTGTTTCAGCCCCTCTGTTTCTCGCCCTCTGTTTCAGCCCCTCTGTTTCTCGCCCTCTGTTTCAGCTCCTCTGTTTCTCGCCCTCTGTTTCAGCCACTCTGTTTCAGCCCCTCTGTTTCAGCCCCTCTGTTTCTCGCCCTCTGTTTCAGCCCCTCTGTTTCTCGCCCTCTGTTTCAGCCCCTCTATTTCTCGCCCTCTGTTTCTCCCCCTCAGTTTCTGCCCCTCTGTTTCTCACCCTCTGTTTCAGCTCCTCTGTTTCTCGCTCTCTGTTTCAGCCCCTCTGTTTCAGCCCCTTTGTTTCAGCTCCTCTGTTTCTCGCCCTCTGTTTCAGCCCCTCTGTTTCAGCCCCTCTGTTTCTCGCCCTCTGTTTCAGCCCCTCTGTTTCTCGCCCACTGTTTCAGCCCCTCTATTTCTCGCCCTCTGTTTCTCCCCTCTGTTTCAGCCCCTCTGTTTCTCCCCGTCTGTTTCAGCTCCTCTGTTTCTCGCCCTTTGTTTCAGCCCCTCTGTTTCTCGCCCTCTGTTTCAGCCCCTCTATTTCTCGCCCTCTGTTTCAGCCCCTCTGTTTCTGACCCTCTGTTTCAGCCCCTCTGTTTCTCGCCCTCTGTTTCAGCCCCTCTGCTTCTCGCCCTCTGTTTCTCACCCTCTGTTTCTCGCCCTCTGTTTCAGCCCCTCTGTTTCAGCCCCTCTGTTTCAGTCCCTCTGTTTCTCGCCCTCTGTTTCTCCCCCTCTGTTTCAGCCCCTCTGTTTCTCGCCCTCTGTTTCAGCCCCTCTGTTTCTCGCCCTCTGTTTCAGCCCCTCTGTTTCTCGCCCTCTGTTTCAGCCTCTCTGTTTCTCGCCCTCTGTTTCAGCCCCTCTGTTTCAGCCCCTCTGTTTCAGCCCCTCTGTTTCTCGCCCTCTGTTTCAGCCCCTCTGTTTCTCGCCCTCTGTTTCTCACCCTCTGTTTCTCACTCTCTGTTTCAGCCCTTCTGATTCAGCCCCTCAGTTTCAGCCCCTATGTTTCAGCCCTTCTGTTTCAGCCCCTCTGTTTCAGCCCCTCTGTTTCTCGCCCTCTGTTTCAGCCCCTCTGTTTCTCGCCCTCTGTTTCAGCCCCTCTGATTCAGCCCCTCTGTTTCAGCCCCTCTGTTTCAGCCCCTCTGTTTCTCGCCCTCTGTTTCAGCCCCTCTGTTTCTCGCCCTCTGTTTCTGCCCGTCTAATTTAGCCCCCCTGTTTCAGCCCCTCTGTTTCTGCCGCTCTGTTTCTCGCCCTCTGTTTCAGCCCCTCTGTTTCTCGCCCTCTGTTACAGCCCCTCTGATTCAGCCCCTCTGTTTCAGCCCCTCTGAATCAGCCCCTCTGATTCAGCCCCTCTGTTTCAGCCCCTCTGTTTCAGCACCTCTGTTTCTCGCCCTCTGTTTCAGCCCCTCTGTTTCTCGCCCTCTGTTTCAGCCCCTCTGTTTCTCGCCCTCTGTTTCAGCTCCTCTGTTTCTCGCCCTCTGTTTCAGCCACTCTGTTTCAGCCCCTCTGTTTCTCGCCCTCTGTTTCAGCCCCTCTGTTTCTCGCCCACTGTTTCAGCCCCTCTATTTCTCACCCTCTGTTTCTCCCCTCTGTTTCAGCCCCTCTGTTTCTCCCCGTCTGTTTCAGCTCCTCTGTTTCTCGCCCTTTGTTTCAGCCCCTCTGTTTCTCGCCCTCTGTTTCAGCCCCTCTATTTCTCGCCCTCTGTTTCAGCCCTTCTGTTTCTGACCCTCTGTTTCAGCCCCTCTGTTTCTCGCCCTCTGTTTCAGCCCCTCTGCTTCTCGCCCTCTGTTTCTCACCCTCTGTTTCTCGCCCTCTGTTTCAGCCCCTCTGTTTCAGCCCCTCTGTTTCAGTCCCTCTGTTTCTCGCCCTCTGTTTCTCCCCCTCTGTTTCAGCCCCTCTGTTTCTCGCCCTCTGTTTCAGCCCCTCTGTTTCTCGCCCTCTGTTTCAGCCTCTCTGTTTCTCGCCCTCTGTTTCAGCCCCTCTGTTTCAGCCCCTCTGTTTCTCGCCCTCTGTTTCAGCCCCTCTGTTTCTCGCCCTCTGTTTCAGCCCCTCTGTTTCTCGCCCTCTGTTTCAGCCCCTCTGTTTCAGCCCCTCTGTTTCTCGCCCTCTGTTTCAGCCCCTCTGTTTCTCGCCCTCTGTTTCAGCCCCTCTGTTTCTCGCCCTCTGTTTCAGCTCCTCTGTTTCTCGCCCTCTGTTTCAGCCACTCTGTTTCAGCCCCTCTGTTTCAACCCCTCTGTTTCTCGCCCTCTGTTTCAGCCCCTCTGTTTCTCGCCCTCTGTTTCAGCCCCTCTATTTCTCACCCTCTGTTTCTCCCCCTCAGTTTCTGCCCCTCTGTTTCTCACCCTCTGTTTCAGCTCCTCTGTTTCTCGCCCTCTGTTTCAGCCCCTCTGTTTCAGCCCCTTTGTTTCAGCTCCTCTGTTTCTCGCCCTCTGTTTCAGCCCCTCTGTTTCAGCCCCTCTGTTTCTCGCCCTCTGTTTCAGCCCCTCTGTTTCTCGCCCACTGTTTCAGCCCCTCTATTTCTCGCCCTCTGTTTCTCCCCTCTGTTTCAGCCCCTCTGTTTCTCCCCGTCTGTTTCAGCTCCTCTGTTTCTCGCCCTTTGTTTCAGCCCCTCTGTTTCTCGCCCTCTGTTTCAGCCCCTCTATTTCTCGCCCTCTGTTTCAGCCCCTCTGTTTCTGACCCTCTGTTTCAGCCCCTCTGTTTCTCGCCCTCTGTTTCAGCCCCTCTGCTTCTCGCCCTCTGTTTCTCACCCTCTGTTTCTCGCCCTCTGTTTCAGCCCCTCTGTTTCAGCCCCTCTGTTTCAGTCCCTCTGTTTCTCGCCCTCTGTTTCTCCCCCTCTGTTTCAGCCCCTCTGTTTCTCGCCCTCTGTTTCAGCCCCTCTGTTTCTCGCCCTCTGTTTCAGCCCCTCTGTTTCTCGCCCTCTGTTTCAGCCTCTCTGTTTCTCGCCCTCTGTTTCAGCCCCTCTGTTTCAGCCCCTCTGTTCCTCGCCCTCTGTTTCAGCCCCTCTATTTCTCACCATCTGTTTCAGCCCCTCTGTTTCAGCCCCTCTGTTTCAGCCCCTCTGTTTCTCGCCCTCTGTTTCAGCCCCTCTGTTTCTCGCCCTCTGTTTCTCACCCTCTGTTTCTCGCCCTCTGTTTCAGCCCCTCTGCTCCAGCCCCTCTGTTTCAGTCCCTCTGTTTCTCGCCCTCTGTTTCTCCCCCTCTGTTTCAGCCCCTCTGTTTCTCGCCCTCTGTTTCAGCCCCACTGTTTCTCGCCCTCTGTTTCAGCCCCTCTATTTCTCGCCCTCTGTTTCAGCCTCTCTGTTTCTCGCCCTCTGTTTCAGCCCCTCTGTTTCAGCCCCTCTGTGTCTCGCCCTCTGTTTCAGCCCCTCTGTTTCAGCCCCTCTGTTTCAGCCCCTCTGTTTCACGCCCTCTGTTTCAGCCCCTCTGTTTCTCGCCCTCTGTTTCTGCCCCTCTAATTTAGCCCCTCTGTTTCAGGCCCTCTGTTTAAGCCCCTCTGTTTCTCGCCCTCTGTTTCAGCCCCTCTGTTTCGCGCTCTCTGTTTTTAGCCCCTCTGTTTCAGCCACTCTGTTTCTCACCCTCTGTTTCTGCCCCTCTGTTTCTCGCCCTCTCTTTCAGCCCCTCTGTTTCTCGCCCTCTGTTCCAGCCCCTCTGATTCAGCCCCTCTGTTTCAGCCCCTCTGAATTAGCCCCTCTGATTCAGCCCCTCTGTTTCGCGCTCTCTGTTTTTAGCCCCTCTGTTTCAGCCCCTCTGTTTCTCGCCCTCTGTTTCAGCCCCTCTGTTTCTCGCCCTCTGTTTCAGCCCCTCTGTTTCTCGCCCTCTATTTCAGCCCCTCTGATTCAGCCGCTCTGTTTCTCGCCCTCTGTTTCAGCTCCTCTGTTTCTCGCCCTCTGTTTCAGCCCCACTGTTTCAGCCCCTCTGTTTCTCGCCCTCTGTTTCAGCCCCTCTGTTTCTCGCCCCGTGTTTCAGCCCCTCTATTTCTCGCCCTCTGTTTCTCCCCCTCTGTTTCAGCCCCTCTGTTTCTCGCCCTCTGTTTCGGCCTCTCTGTTTCTCGCCCTCTGTTTCAGCCCCTCTGTTTCAGCACCTTTGTTTCAGCCCCTCTGTTTCTCGCCCTCTGTTTCAGCCCCTCTGTTTCGCGCTCTCTGTTTCAGCCCCTCTGTTTTAGCCACTCTGTTTATCGCCCTCTGTTTCTGCCCCTCTGTTTCTCGCCCTCTGTTTCAGCCCCTCTGTTTCTCGCCCTCTGTTTCAGCCCCTCTGATTCAGCCCCTCTGTTTCAGCCCCTCTGAATCAGCCCCTCTGATTCAGCCCTTCTGTTTCAGCCCCTCTGTTTCAGCCCCTCTGTTTCTCGCCCTCTGTTTCAGCCCCTCTGATTCAGCCCCTCTGTTTCTCGCCCTCTGTTTCAGCCCCTCTGTTTCAGCCCCTCTGTTTCAGCCCCTCTGTTTCTCGCCCTCTGTTTCTGCCCCTCTGTTTCTCGCCCTCTGTTTCAGCCCCTCTGTTTCTCGCCCTCTGTTTCAGCCTCTCTGTTTCTCGCCCTCTGTTTCAGCCCCTCTGTTTCAGCCCCTCTGTGTCTCGCCCTCTGTTTCAGCTCCTCTGTTTCTCGCCCTTTGTTTCAGCCCCTCTGTTTCAGCCCCTCTGTTTCTCGCCCTCTGTTTCAGCCCCTCTATTTCTCGCCATCTGTTTCAGCCCCTCTGTTTCAGCCCCTCTGTTTCAGCCCCTCTGTTTCTCGCCCTCTGTTTCAGCCCCTCTGTTTCTCGCCCTCTGTTTCTCACCCTCTGTTTCTCGCCCTCTGTTTCAGCCCCTCTGTTTCAGCCCCTCTGTTTCAGTCCCTCTGTTTCTCGCCCTCTGTTTCTCCCCCTCTGTTTCAGCCCCTCTGTTTCTCGCCCTCTGTTTCAGCCCCTCTGTTTCTCGCCCTCTGTTTCAGCCCCTCTGTTTCTCGCCCTCTGTTTCAGCTCCTCTGTTTCTCGCCCTCTGTTTCAGCCACTCTGTTTCAGCCCCTCTGTTTCAGCCCCTCTGTTTCTCGCCCTCTGTTTCAGCCCCTCTGTTTCTCGCCCTCTGTTTCAGCCCCTCTATTTCTCGCCCTCTGTTTCTCCCCCTCAGTTTCTGCCCCTCTGTTTCTCACCCTCTGTTTCAGCTCCTCTGTTTCTCGCCCTCTGTTTCAGCCCCTCTGTTTCAGCCCCTTTGTTTCAGCTCCTCTGTTTCTCGCCCTCTGTTTCAGCCCCTCTGTTTCAGCCCCTCTGTTTCTCGCCCTCTGTTTCAGCCCCTCTGTTTCTCGCCCACTGTTTCAGCCCCTCTATTTCTCGCCCTCTGTTTCTCCCCTCTGTTTCAGCCCCTCTGTTTCTCCCCGTCTGTTTCAGCTCCTCTGTTTCTCGCCCTTTGTTTCAGCCCCTCTGTTTCTCGCCCTCTGTTTCAGCCCCTCTATTTCTCGCCCTCTGTTTCAGCCCCTCTGTTTCTGACCCTCTGTTTCAGCCCCTCTGTTTCTCGCCCTCTGTTTCAGCCCCTCTGCTTCTCGCCCTCTGTTTCTCACCCTCTGTTTCTCGCCCTCTGTTTCAGCCCCTCTGTTTCAGCCCCTCTGTTTCAGTCCCTCTGTTTCTCGCCCTCTGTTTCTCCCCCTCTGTTTCAGCCCCTCTGTTTCTCGCCCTCTGTTTCAGCCCCTCTGTTTCTCGCCCTCTGTTTCAGCCCCTCTGTTTCTCGCCCTCTGTTTCAGCCTCTCTGTTTCTCGCCCTCTGTTTCAGCCCCTCTGTTTCAGCCCCTCTGTTTCAGCCCCTCTGTTTCTCGCCCTCTGTTTCAGCCCCTCTGTTTCTCGCCCTCTGTTTCTCACCCTCTGTTTCTCACTCTCTGTTTCAGCCCCTCTGATTCAGCCCCTCAGTTTCAGCCCCTATGTTTCAGCCCTTCTGTTTCAGCCCCTCTGTTTCAGCCCCTCTGTTTCTCGCCCTCTGTTTCAGCCCCTCTGTTTCTCGCCCTCTGTTTCAGCCCCTCTGATTCAGCCCCTCTGTTTCAGCCCCTCTGTTTCAGCCCCTCTGTTTCTCGCCCTCTGTTTCAGCCCCTCTGTTTCTCGCCCTCTGTTTCTGCCCGTCTAATTTAGCCCCCCTGTTTCAGCCCCTCTGTTTCAGCCCCTCTGTTTCTCGCCCTCTGTTTCAGCCCCTCTGTTTCGCGCTCTCTGTTTCAGCCCCTCTGTTTCAGCCACTCTGTTTCTCGCCCTCTGTTTCTGCCGCTCTGTTTCTCGCCCTCTGTTTCAGCCCCTCTGTTTCTCGCCCTCTGTTTCAGCCCCTCTGATTCAGCCCCTCTGTTTCAGCCCCTCTGAATCAGCCCCTCTGATTCAGCCCCTCTGTTTCAGCCCCTCTGTTTCAGCCCCTCTGTTTCTCGCCCTCTGTTTCAGCCCCTCTGTTTCTCGCCCTCTGTTTCAGCCCCTCTGTTTCTCGCCCTCTGTTTCAGCTCCTCTGTTTCTCGCCCTCTGTTTCAGCCACTCTGTTTCAGCCCCTCTGTTTCAGCCCCTCTGTTTCTCGCCCTCTGTTTCAGCCCCTCTATTTCTCGCCCTCTGTTTCTCCCCCTCAGTTTCTGCCCCTCTGTTTCTCACCCTCTGTTTCAGCTCCTCTGTTTCTCGCCCTCTGTTTCAGCCCCTCTGTTTCAGCCCCTTTGTTTCAGCTCCTCTGTTTCTCGCCCTCTGTTTCAGCCACTCTGTTTCAGCCCCTCTGTTTCTCGCCCTCTGTTTCAGCCCCTCTGTTTCTCGCCCACTGTTTCAGCCCCTCTATTTCTCGCCCTCTGTTTCTCCCCTCTGTTTCAGCCCCTCTGTTTCTCCCCGTCTGTTTCAGCTCCTCTGTTTCTCGCCCTTTGTTTCAGCCCCTCTGTTTCTCGCCCTCTGTTTCAGCCCCTCTATTTCTCGCCCTCTGTTTCAGCCCCTCTGTTTCTGACCCTCTGTTTCAGCCCCTCTGTTTCTCGCCCTCTGTTTCAGCCCCTCTGCTTCTCGCCCTCTGTTTCTCACCCTCTGTTTCTCGCCCTCTGTTTCAGCCCCTCTGTTTCAGCCCCTCTGTTTCAGTCCCTCTGTTTCTCGCCCTCTGTTTCTCCCCCTCTGTTTCAGCCCCTCTGTTTCTCGCCCTCTGTTTCAGCCCCTCTGTTTCTCGCCCTCTGTTTCAGCCCCTCTGTTTCTCGCCCTCTGTTTCAGCCTCTCTGTTTCTCGCCCTCTGTTTCAGCCCCTCTGTTTCAGCCACTCTGTTTCTCGCCCTCTGTTTCAGCCCCTCTGTTTCTCGCCCTCTGTTTCAGCCCCTCTGTTTCTCGCCCTCTGTTTCAGCCCCTCTGTTTCAGCCCCTCTGTTTCTCGCCCTCTGTTTCAGCCCCTCTGTTTCTCGCCCTCTGTTTCAGCCCCTCTGTTTCTCGCCCTCTGTTTCAGCTCCTCTGTTTCTCGCCCTCTGTTTCAGCCACTCTGTTTCAGCCCCTCTGTTTCAGCCCCTCTGTTTCTCGCCCTCTGTTTCAGCCCCTCTGTTTCTCGCCCTCTGTTTCAGCCTCTCTGTTTCTCGCCCTCTGTTTCTCCCCCTCAGTTTCTGCCCCTCTGTTTCTCACCCTCTGTTTCAGCTCCTCTGTTTCTCGCCCTCTGTTTCAGCCCCTCTGTTTCAGCCCCTTTGTTTCAGCTCCTCTGTTTCTCGCCCTCTGTTTCAGCCCCTCTGTTTCAGCCCCTCTGTTTCTCGCCCTCTGTTTCAGCCCCTCTGTTTCTCGCCCACTGTTTCAGCCCCTCTATTTCTCGCCCTCTGTTTCTCCCCTCTGTTTCAGCCCCTCTGTTTCTCCCCGTCTGTTTCAGCTCCTCTGTTTCTCGCCCTTTGTTTCAGCCCCTCTGTTTCTCGCCCTCTGTTTCAGCCCCTCTATTTCTCGCCCTCTGTTTCAGCCCCTCTGTTTCTGACCCTCTGTTTCAGCCCCTCTGTTTCTCGCCCTCTGTTTCAGCCCCTCTGCTTCTCGCCCTCTGTTTCTCACCCTCTGTTTCTCGCCCTCTGTTTCAGCCCCTCTGTTTCAGCCCCTCTGTTTCAGTCCCTCTGTTTCTCGCCCTCTGTTTCTCCCCCTCTGTTTCAGCCCCTCTGTTTCTCGCCCTCTGTTTCAGCCCCTCTGTTTCTCGCCCTCTGTTTCAGCCCCTCTGTTTCTCGCCCTCTGTTTCAGCCTCTCTGTTTCTCGCCCTCTGTTTCAGCCCCTCTGTTTCAGCCCCTCTGTTCCTCGCCCTCTGTTTCAGCCCCTCTATTTCTCACCATCTGTTTCAGCCCCTCTGTTTCAGCCCCTCTGTTTCAGCCCCTCTGTTTCTCGCCCTCTGTTTCAGCCCCTCTGTTTCTCGCCCTCTGTTTCTCACCCTCTGTTTCTCGCCCTCTGTTTCAGCCCCTCTGTTTCAGCCCCTCTGTTTCAGTCCCTCTGTTTCTCACCCTCTGTTTCTCCCCCTCTGTTTCAGCCCCTCTGTTTCTCGCCCTCTGTTTCAGCCCCTCTGTTTCTCGCCCTCTGTTTCAGCCCCTCTGTTTCTCGCCCTCTGTTTCAGCCTCTCTGTTTCTCGCCCTCTGTTTCAGCCCCTCTGTTTCAGCCCCTCTGTGTCTCGCCCTCTGTTTCAGCCCCTCTGTTTCAGCCCCACTGTTTCAGCCCCTCTGTTTCAGCCCCTCTGTTTCACGCCCTCTGTTTCAGCCCCTCTGTTTCTCGCCCTCTGTTTCTGCCCCTCTAATTTAGCCCCTCTGTTTCAGGCCCTCTGTTTAAGCCCCTCTGTTTCTCGCCCTCTGTTTCAGCCCCTCTGTTTCGCGCTCTCTGTTTTTAGCCCCTCTGTTTCAGCCACTCTGTTTCTCACCCTCTGTTTCTGCCCCTCTGTTTCTCGCCCTCTCTTTCAGCCCCTCTGTTTCTCGCCCTCTGTTCCAGCCCCTCTGATTCAGCCCCTCTGTTTCAGCCCCTCTGAATTAGCCCCTCTGATTCAGCCCCTCTGTTTCGCGCTCTCTGTTTTTAGCCCCTCTGTTTCAGCCACTCTGTTTCTCACCCTTTGTTTCAGCCCCTCTGTTTCTCGCCCTCTGTTTCAGCCCCTCTGTTTCTCGCCCTCTGTTTCAGCCCCTCTGTTTCTCGCCCTCTATTTCAGCCCCTCTGATTCAGCCGCTCTGTTTCTCGCCCTCTGTTTCAGCTCCTCTGTTTCTCGCCCTCTGTTTCAGCCCCACTGTTTCAGCCCCTCTGTTTCTCGCCCTCTGTTTCAGCCCCTCTGTTTCTCGCCCCGTGTTTCAGCCCCTCTATTTCTCGCCCTCTGTTTCTCCCCCTCTGTTTCAGCCCCTCTGTTTCTCGCCCTCTGTTTCGGCCTCTCTGTTTCTCGCCCTCTGTTTCAGCCCCTCTGTTTCAGCACCTTTGTTTCAGCCCCTCTGTTTCTCCCCCTCTGTTTCAGCCCCTCTGTTTCGCGCTCTCTGTTTCAGCCCCTCTGTTTTAGCCACTCTGTTTATCGCCCTCTGTTTCTGCCCCTCTGTTTCTCGCCCTCTGTTTCAGCCCCTCTGTTTCTCGCCCTCTGTTTCAGCCCCTCTGATTCAGCCCCTCTGTTTCAGCCCCTCTGAATCAGCCCCTCTGATTCAGCCCTTCTGTTTCAGCCCCTCTGTTTCAGCCCCTCTGTTTCTCGCCTTCTGTTTCAGCCCCTCTGATTCAGCCCCTCTGTTTCTCGCCCTCTGTTTCAGCCCCTCTGTTTCAGCCCCTCTGTTTCAGCCCCTCTGTTTCTCGCCCTCTGTTTCTGCCCCTCTGTTTCTCGCCCTCTGTTTTAGCCCCTCTGTTTCTCGCCCTCTGTTTCAGCCTCTCTGTTTCTCGCCCTCTGTTTCAGCCCCTCTGTTTCAGCCCCTCTGTGTCTCGCCCTCTGTTTCAGCTCCTCTGTTTCTCGCCCTTTGTTTCAGCCCCTCTGTTTCAGCCCCTCTGTTTCTCGCCCTCTGTTTCAGCCCCTCTATTTCTCGCCATCTGTTTCAGCCCCTCTGTTTCAGCCCCTCTGTTTCAGCCCCTCTGTTTCTCGCCCTCTGTTTCAGCCCCTCTGTTTCTCGCCCTCTGTTTCTCACCCTCTGTTTCTCGCCCTCTGTTTCAGCCCCTCTGTTTCAGCCCCTCTGTTTCAGTCCCTCTGTTTCTCGCCCTCTGTTTCTCCCCCTCTGTTTCAGCCCCTCTGTTTCTCGCCCTCTGTTTCAGCCCCTCTGTTTCTCGCCCTCTGTTTCAGCCCCTCTGTTTCTCGCCCTCTGTTTCAGCCTCTCTGTTTCTCGCCCTCTGTTTCAGCCCCTCTGTTTCAGCCCCACTGTGTCTCGCCCTCTGTTTCAGCCCCTCTGTTTCAGCCCCTCTGTTTCAGCCCCTCTGTTTCAGCCCCTCTGTTTCACGCCCTCTGTTTCAGCCCCTCTGTTTCTCGCCCTCTGTTTCTGCCCCTCTAATTTAGCCCCTCTGTTTCAGGCCCTCTGTTTAAGCCCCTCTGTTTCTCGCCCTCTGTTTCAGCCCCTCTGTTTCTCGCCCTCTGTTTCAGCCCCTCTGTTTCTCGACCTCTGTTTTTGCCTCTCTGTTTCTCGCCCTCTGTTTCAGCCTCTCTGTTTCTCGCCCTCTGTTTCAGCCCCTCTGTTTCAGCCCCTCTGTGTCTCGCCCTCTGTTTCAGCTCCTCTGTTTCTCGCCCTCTGTTTCAGCCCCTCTGTTTCTCGCCCTCTGTTTCAGCACCTATATTTCTCCCCATCTGTTTCAGCCCCTCTGTTTCAGCCCCTCTGTTTCAGCCCCTCTGTTTCTCGCCCTCTGTTTCAGCCACTCTGTTTCTCGCCCTCTGTTTCTCACCCTCTGTTTCTCGCCCTCTGTTTCAGCCCCTCTGTTTCAGCCCCTCTGTTTCAGTCCCTCTGTTTCTCGCCCTCTGTTTCTCCCCCTCTGTTTCAGCCCCTCTGTTTCTCGCCCTCTGTCTCAGCCCCTCTGTTTCTCGCCCTCTGTTTCAGCCCCTCTGTTTCTCGCCCTCTGTTTCAGCCTCTCTGTTTCTCGCCCTCTGTTTCAGCCCCTCTGTTTCAGCCCCTCTGTGTCTCGCCCTCTGTTTCAGCTCCTCTGTTTCTCGCCCACTGTTTCAGCCCCTCTGTTTCAGCCCCTCTGATTCTCGCCCTCTGTTTCAGCCCCTCTATTTCTCGCCATCTGTTTCAGCCCCTCTGTTTCAGCCCCTCTGTTTCAGCCCCTCTGTTTCTCGCCCTCTGTTTCAGCCCCTCTGTTTCTCGCCCTCTGTTTCTCACCCTCTGTTTCTCGCCCTCTGTTTCAGCCACTCTGTTTCAGCCCCTCTGTTTCAGTCCCTCTGTTTCTCGCCCTCTGTTTCTCCCCCTCTGTTTCAGCCCCTCTGTTTCAGCCCCTCTGTTTCTCGCCCTCTGTTTCTCACCCTCTATTTCTCGCCCTCTGTTTCTCCCCCTCTATTTCAGCCCCTCTGTTTCTCGCCCTCTGTTTCAGCCCCTCTGTTTCTCGCCCTCTGTTTCAGCCCTGCTGTTTCTCGCCCTCTGTTTCAGCCTCTCTGTTTCTCGCCCTCTGTTTCAGCCCCTCTGTTTCAGCCCCACTGTGTCTCGCCCTCTGTTTCAGCGCCTCTGTTTCATCCCCTCTGTTTCAGCCCCTCTGTTTCACGCCCTCTGTTTCAGCCCCTCTGTTTCTCGCCCTCTGTTTCTGCCCCTCTAATTTAGCCCCTCTGTTTCAGGCCCTCTGTTTAAGCACCTCTGTTTCTCGCCCTCTGTTTCAGCCCCTCTGTTTCTCGCCCTCTGTTTCAGCCCCTCTGTTTCTCGCCCTCTGTTTCAGCCTCTCAGTTTCTCGCCCTCTGTTTCAGCCTCTCTGTTTCTCGCCCTCTGTTTCAGCCGCTCTGTTTCAGCCCCTCTGTGTCTTGCCCTCTGTTTCAGCTCCTCTGTTTCTCGCCCTCTGTTTCAGCCCCTCTGTTTCAGCCCCTCTGTTTCTCGCCCTCTGTTTCAGCCCCTCTATTTCTCGCCATCTGTTTCAGCCCCTCTGTTTCAGCCCCTCTGTTTCAGCCCCTCTGTTTCTCGCCCTCTGTTTCAGCCCCTCTGTTTCTCGCCCTCTGTTTCAGCCCCTCTGTTTCAGCCCCTCTGTTTCAGCCCCTCTGTTTCACGCCCTCTGTTTCAGCCCCTCTGTTTCTCGCCCTCTGTTTCTGCCCCTGTAATTTAGCCCCTCTGTTTCAGGCCCTCTGTTTAAGCCCCTCTGTTTCTCGCCCTCTGTTTCAGCCCCTCTGTTTCTCGCCCTCTGTTTCAGCCCCTCTGTTTCTCGACCTCTGTTTTTGCCTCTCTGTTTCTCGCCCTCTGTTTCAGCCTCTCTGTTTCTCGCCCTCTGTTTCAGCCCCTCTGTTTCAGCCCCTCTGTGTCTCGCCCTCTGTTTCAGCCCCTCTGTTTCTCGCCCTCTGTTTCAGCACCTCTATTACTCCCCATCTGTTTCAGCCCCTCTGTTTCAGCCCCTCTGTTTCAGCCCCTCTGTTTCTCGCCCTCTGTTTCAGCCACTCTGTTTCTCGCCCTCTGTTTCTCACCCTCTGTTTCTCCCCCTCTGTTTCAGCCCCTCTGTTTCTCGCCCTCTGTCTCAGCCCCTCTGTTTCTCGCCCTCTGTTTCAGCCCCTCTGTTTCTCGCCCTCTGTTTCAGCCTCTCTGTTTCTCGCCCTCTGTTTCAGCCCCTCTGTTTCAGCCCCTCTGTGTCTCGCCCTCTGTTTCAGCTCCTCTGTTTCTCGCCCTCTGTTTCAGCCCCTCTGTTTCAGCCCCTCTGTTTCTCGCCCTCTGTTTCAGCCCCTCTATTTCTCGCCATCTGTTTCAGCCCCTCTGTTTCAGCCCCTCTGTTTCAGCCCCTCTGTTTCTCGCCCTCTGTTTCAGCCCCTCTGTTTCTCGCCCTCTGTTTCTCACCCTCTGTTTCTCGCCCTCTGTTTCAGCCACTCTGTTTCAGCCCCTCTGTTTCAGTCCCTCTGTTTCTCGCCCTCTGTTTCTCCCCCTCTGTTTCAGCCCCTCTGTTTCAGCCCCTCTGTTTCTCGCCCTCTGTTTCTCACCCTCTGTTTCTTGCCCTCTGTTTCAGCCCCTCTGTTTCAGCCCCTCTGTTTCAGTCCCTCTGTTTCTCGCCCTCTGTTTCTCCCCCTCTATTTCAGCCCCTCTGTTTCTCGCCCTCTGTTTCAGCCCCTCTGTTTCTTGCCCTCTGTTTCAGCCCCTCTGTTTCAGCCCCTCTGTTTCAGTCCCTCTGTTTCTCGCCCTCTGTTTCTCCCCCTCTATTTCAGCCCCTCTGTTTCTCGCCCTCTGTTTCAGCCTCTCTGTTTCTCGCCCTCTGTTTCAGCCCCTCTGTTTCAGCCCCACTGTGTCTCGCCCTCTGTTTCAGCGCCTCTGTTTCATCCCCTCTGTTTCAGCCCCTCTGTTTCACGCCCTCTGTTTCAGCCCCTCTGTTTCTCGCCCTCTGTTTCTGCCCCTCTAATTTAGCCCCTCTGTTTCAGACCCTCTGTTTAAGCACCTCTGTTTCTCGCCCTCTGTTTCAGCCCCTCTGTTTCTCGCCCTCTGTTTCAGCCCCTCTGTTTCTCGCCCTCTGTTTCAGCCTCTCAGTTTCTCGCCCTCTGTTTCAGCCTCTCTGTTTCTCGCCCTCTGTTTCAGCCGCTCTGTTTCAGCCCCTCTGTGTCTTGCCCTCTGTTTCAGCTCCTCTGTTTCTCGCCCTCTGTTTCAGACCCTCTGTTTCAGCCCCTCTGTTTCTCGCCCTCTGTTTCAGCCCCTCTATTTCTCGCCATCTGTTTCAGCCCCTCTGTTTCAGCCCCTCTGTTTCAGCCCCTCTGTTTCTCGCCCTCTGTTTCAGCCCCTCTGTTTCTCGCCCTCTGTTTCAGCCCCTCTGTTTCAGCCCCTCTGTTTCAGTCCCTCTGTTTCTCGCCCTCTGTTTCTCCCCCTCTGTTTCAGCCCCTCTGTTTCTCGCCCTCTGTTTCAGCCCCTCTGTTTCTCGCCCTCTGTTTCAGCCCCTCTGTTTCTCGCCCTCTGTTTCAGCCTCTCTGTTTCTCGCCCTCTGTTTCAGCCCCTCTGTTTCTCCCCATCTGTTTCTCACCCTCTGTTTCTCGCCCTCTGTTTCAGCCCCTCTGTTTCAGCCCCTCTGTTTCAGTCCCTCTGTGTCTCGCCCTCTGTTTCAGCTCCTCTGTTTCTCGCCCTTTGTTTCAGCCCCTCTGTTTCAGCCCCTCTGTTTCTCGCCCTCTGTTTCAGACCCTCTATTTCTCGCCATCTGTTTCAGCCCCTCTGTTTCAGCCCCTCTGTTTCAGCCCCTCTGTTTCTCGCCCTCTGTTTCAGCCCCTCTGTTTCTCCCCATCTGTTTCTCACCCTCTGTTTCTCGCCCTCTGTTTCAGCCCCTCTGTTTCAGCCCCTCTGTTTCAGTCCCTCTGTTTCTCGCCCTCTGTTTCTCCCCCTCTGTTTCAGCCCCTCTGTTTCTCGCCCTCTGTTTCAGCCCCTCTGTTTCTCGCCCTCTGTTTCAGCCCCTCTGTTTCAGCCCCACTGTGTCTCGCCCTCTGTTTCAGCCCCTCTGTTTCAGCCCCTCTGTTTCAGCCCCTGTTTCACGCCCTCTGTTTCAGCCCGTCTGTTTCTCGCCCTCTGTTTCTGCCCCTCTAATTTAGCCCCTCTGTTTCAGGCCCTCTGTTTAAGCCCCTCTGTTTCTCGCCCTCTGTTTCAGCCCATCTGTTTCTCGCCCTCTGTTTCAGCCCCTCTGTTTCTCGCCCTCTGTTTCAGCCCCTCTGTTTTTCGCCCTCTGTTTCAGCCTCTCTGTTTCTCGCCCTCTGTTTCAGCCCCTCTGTTCCAGCCCCTCTGTGTCTCGCCCTCTGTTTCAGCTCCTCTGTTTCTCGCCCTCTGTTTCAGCCCCTCTGTTTCAGCCCCTCTGTTTCTCGCCCTCTGTTTAAGCCCCTCTATTTCTCGCCATCTGTTTCAGCCCCTCTGTTTCAGCCCCTCTGTTTCAGCCCCTCTGTTTCTCGCCCCCTGTTTCAGCCCCTCTGTTTCTCGCCCTCTGTTTCTCACCCTCTGTTTCTCGCCCTCTGTTTCAGCCCCTCTGTTTCAGCCCCTCTGTTTCAGTCCCTCTGTTTCTCGCCCTCTGTTTCTCCCCCTCTGTTTCAGCCCCTCTGTTTCTCGCCCTCTGTTTCAGCCCCTCTGTTTCTCGCCCTCTGTTTCAGCCCCTCTGTTTCTCGACCTCTGTTTCAGCCTCTCTGTTTCTCGCCCTCTGTTTCAGCCCCTCTGTTTCAGCCCCACTGTGTCTCGCCCTCTGTTTCAGCCCCTCTGTTTCAACCCCTCTGTTTCAGCCCCTCTGTTTCAGCCCCTCTGTTTCACGCCCTCTGTTTCAGCCCCTCTGTTTCTCGCCCTCTGTTTCTGCCCCTCTAATTTAGCCCCTCTGTTTCAGCCCCTCTGTTTCGCGCTCTCTGTTTTTAGCCCCTCTGTTTCAGCCACTCTGTTTCTCACCCTCTGTTTCTGCCCCTCTGTTTCAGCCCCTCTGTTTCAGCCCCTCTGTTTCTCGCCGTCTGTTCCAGCCCCTCTGATTCAGCCCCTCAGTTTCAGCCCCTCTGAATCAGCCCCTCTGATTCAGCCCCTCTGTTTCGCGCTCTCTGTTTTTAGCCCCTCTGTTTCAGCCACTCTGTTTCTCACCCTCTGTTTCAGCCCCTCTGTTTCTCGCCCTCTGTTTCAGCCCCTCTGTTTCTCGCCCTCTGTTTCAGCCCCTCTGTTTCTCGCCCTCTATTTCAGCCCCTCTGATTCAGCCCCTCTGTTTCTCGCCCTCTGTTTCAGCTCCTCTGTTTCTCGCCCTCTGTTTCAGCCCCACTGTTTCAGCCCCTCTGTTTCTCGCACTCTGTTTCAGCCCCTCTGTTTCTCGCCCCGTGTTTCAGCCCCTCTATTTCTCGCCCTCTGTTTCTCACCGTCTGTTTCAGCCCCTCTGTTTCTCGCCCTCTGTTTCGGCCTCTCTGTTTCTCGCCCTCTGTTTCAGCCCCTCTGTTTCAGCCCCTTTGTTTCAGCCACTCTGTTTCTCGCCCTCTGTTTCAGCCCCTCTGTTTCTCGCCCTCTGTTTCAGCCCCTCTGTTTCTCGCCCTCTGTTACAGCCCCTCTGTTTCAGCACCTCTGTTTCAGCCCCTCTGTTTCAGCCCCTCTGTTTCTCGCCCTCTGTTTCAGCCCCTCTGTTTCTCGCCCTCTGTTTCTCACCCTCTGTTTCTCGCCCTCTGTTTCAGCCCCTCTGTTTCAGCCCCTCTGTTTCAGTCCCTCTGTTTCTCGCCCTCTGTTTCTCCCCCTCTGTTTCAGCCCCTCTGTTTCTCGCCCTCTGTTTCAGCCCCTCTGTTTCTCGCCCTCTGTTTCAGCCTCTCTGTTTCTCGCCCTCTGTTTCAGCCCCTCTGTTTCAGCCCCTCTGTGTCTCGCCCTCTGTTTCAGCTCCTCTGTTTCTCGCCCTCTGTTTCAGCCCCTCTGTTTCAGCCCCTCTGTTTCTCGCCCTCTGTTTCAGCCCCTCTATTTCTCGCCATCTGTTTCAGCCCCTCTGTTTCAGCCCCTCTGTTTCAGCCCCTCTGTTTCTCGCCCTCTGTTTCAGCCCCTCTGTTTCTCGCCCTCTGTTTCTCACCCTCTGTTTCTCGCACTCTGTTTCAGCCCCTCTGTTTCAGCCCCTCTGTTTCAGTCCCTCTGTTTCTCGCCCTCTGTTTCTCCCCCTCTGTTTCAGCCCCTCTGTTTCAGGCCCTCTGTTTCAGCCCCTCTGTTTCTCGCCCTCTGTTTCAGCCCCTCTGTTTCTCGCCCTCTGTTTCTCACCATCTGTTTCTCGCCCTCTGTTTCAGCCCCTCTGTTTCAGCCCCTCTGTTTCAGTCCCTCTGTTTCTCGCCCTCTGTTTCTCCCCCTCTGTTTCAGTCCCTCTGTTTCTCGCCCTCTGTTTCAACTCCTCTGTTTCTCGCCCTCTGTTTCAGCCCCTCTGTTTCTCGCCCTCTGTTTCAGCCTCTCTGTTTCTCGCCCTCTGTTTCAGCCCCTCTGTTACAGCCCCACTGTGTCTCGCCCTCTGTTTCAGCCCCTCTGTTTCAGCCCCTCTGTTTCAGCCCCTCTGTTTCAGCCCCTCTGTTTCACGCCCACTGTTTCAGCCCCTCTGTTCCTCGCACTCTGTTTCTGCCCCTCTAATTTAGCGCCTCTGTTTCAGGCCCTCTGTTTACCCCCTCTGTTTCTCGCCCTCTGTTTCAGCCCCTCTGTTTCAGCCCCTCTGTTTCTCGCCCTCTGTTTCAGCCCCTCTGTTTCTCGCCCTCTGTTTCTCACCCTCTGTTTCTCGCCCTCTGTTTCAGCCCCTCTGTTTCAGCCCCTCTGTTTCAGTCCCTCTGTTTCTCGCCCTCTGTTTCTCCCCCTCTGTTTCAGCCCCTCTGTTTCAGCCCCTCTGTTTCAGCCCCTCTGTTTCTCGCCCTCTGTTTCAGCCCCTCTGTTTCTCGTCCTCTGTTTCAGCCTCTCTGTTTCTCGCCCTCTGTTTCAGCCCCTCTGTTTCAGCCCCTCTGTGTCTCGCCCTCTGTTTCAGCTCCTCTGTTTCTCGCCCTCTGTTTCAGCCCCTCTGTTTCAGCCCCTCTGTTTCTCGCCCTCTGTTTCAGCCCCTCTATTTCTCGCCATCTGTTTCAGCCCCTCTGTTTCAGCCCCTCTGTTTTTCGCCCTCTGTTTCAGCCCCTCTGTTTCTCGCCCTCTGTTTCTCACCCTCTGTTTCTCGCCCTCTGTTTCAGCCCCTCTGTTTCAGCCCCTCTGTTTCAGTCCCTCTGTTTCTCGCCCTCTGTTTCTCCCCCTCTGTTTCAGCCCCTCTGTTTCTCGCCCTCTGTTTCAGCCCCTCTGTTTCTCGCCCTCGGTTTAGCCCCTCTGTTTCTCGCCCTCTGTTTCAGCCTCTCTGTTTCTCGCCCTCTGTTTCAGCCCCTATGTTTCAGCCCCACTTTGTCTCGCCCTCTGTTTCAGCCCCTCTGTTTCAGCCCCTCTGTTTCAGCCCCTCTGTTTCAGACCCTCTGTTTCACGCCCTCTGTTTCAGCCCCTCTGTTTCTCGCCCTCTGTTTCTGCCCCTCTAATTTAGCCCCTCTGTTTCAGGCCCTCTGTTTAAGCACCTCTGTTTCTCGCCATCTGTTTCAGCCCCTCTGTTTCTCGCCCTCTGTTTCAGCCCCTCTGTTTCTCGCCCTCTGTTTCAGCCCCTCTGTTTCTCGCCCTCTGTTTCAGCCTCTCTGTTTCTCGCCCTCTGTTTCAGCCCCTCTGTTTCAGCCCCTCTGTTTCTCGCCCTCTGTTTCGGCCACTCTGTTTCTCGCCCTCTGTTTCAGCCCCTCTGTTTCAGCCCCTTTGTTTCAGCCCCTCTGTTTCTCGCCCTCTGTTTCAGCCCCTCTGTTTCTCGCCCTCTGTTTCAGCCCCTCTGTTTCTCGCCCTCTGTTACAGCCCCTCTGTTTCAGCCCCTCTGTTTCAGCCCCTCTGTTTCAGCCCCTCTGTTTCAGCCCCTCTGTTTCTCGCCCTCTGTTTCAGGCCCTCTGATTCAGCCCCTCTGTTTCAGCCTCTCTGTTTCAGCCCTTCTGTTTCAGCCCCTCTGTTTCAGCCCCTCTGTTTCTCGCCCTCTGTTTCAGTCCCTCTGTTTCTCGCCCTCTGTTTCTCCCCCTCTGTTTCAGCCCCTCTGTTTCTCGCCCTCTGTTTCAGCCCCTCTGTTTCTCGCCCTCTGTTTCAGCCCCTCTGTTTCTCGCCCTCTGTTTCAGCCTCTCTGTTTCTCGCCCTCTGTTTCAGCCCCTCTGTTTCAGCCCCACTTTGTCTCGCCCTCTGTTTCAGCCCCTCTGTTTCAGCCCCTCTGTTTCAGCCCCTCTGTTTCAGACCCTCTGTTTCACGCCCTCTGTTTCAGCCCCTCTGTTTCTCGCCCTCTGTTTCTGCCCCTCTAATTTAGCGCCTCTGTTTCAGGCCCTCTGTTTAAGCACCTCTGTTTCTCGCCATCTGTTTCAGCCCCTCTGTTTCTCCCCCTCTGTTTCAGCCCCTCTGTTTCTCGCCCTCTGTTTCAGCCCCTCTGTTTCTCGCCCTCTGTTTCAGCCTCTCTGTTTCTCGCCCTCTGTTTCAGCCCCTCTGTTTCAGCCCCTCTGTGTCTCGCCCTCTGTTTCAGCTCCTCTGTTTCTCGCCCTCTGTTTCAGCCCCTCTGTTTCAGCCCCTCTGTTTCTCCCCCTCTGTTTCAGCCCCTCTATTTCTCGCCATCTGTTTCAGCCCCTCTGTTTCAGCCCCTCTGTTTCAGCCCCTCTGTTTCTCGCCCTCTGTTTCAGCCCCTCTGTTTCTCGCCCTCTGTTTCTCACCCTCTGTTTCTCGCCCTCTGTTTCAGCCCCTCTGTTTCAGCCCCTCTGTTTCAGTCCCTCTGTTTCTCGCCCTCTGTTTCTCCCCCTCTGTTTCAGCCCCTCTGTTTCTCGCCCTCTGTTTCAGCCCCTCTGTTTCTCGCCCTCTGTTTCAGCCTCTCTGTTTCTCGCCCTCTGTTTCAGCCCCTCTGTTTCAGCCCCACTGTTTCAGCCCCTCTGTTTCAGACCCTATGTTTCAGCCCCTCTGTTTCACGCCCTCTGTTTCAGCCCCTCTGTTTCTCGCCCTCTGTTTCTGCCCCTCTAATTTAGCCCCTCTGTTTCAGCCCCTCTGTTTCGCGCTCTCTGTTTTTAACCCCTCTGTTTCAGCCACTCTGTTTCTCACCCTCTGTTTCTGCCCCTCTGTTTCTCGCCCTCTGTTTCAGCCCCTCTGTTTCTCGCCCTCTGTTCCAGCCCCTCTGATTCAGCCCCTCAGTTTCAGACCCTCTGAATCAGCCCCTCTGATTCAGCCCCTCTGTTTCGCGCTCTCTGTTTTTAGCCGCTCTGTTTCAGCCACTCTGTTTCTCACCCTCTGTTTCAGCCCCTCTGTTTCTCGCCCTCTGTTTCAGCCCCTCTGTTTCTCGCCCTCTGTTTCAGCCCCTCTGTTTCTCGCCCTCTATTTCAGCCCCTCTGATTCAGCCCCTCTGTTTCTCGCTCTCTGTTTCAGCCCCTCTGTTTTAGCCACTCTGTTTATCGCCCTCTGTATCTGCCCCTCTGTTTCTCGCCCTCTGTTTCAGCCCCTCTGTTTCTCGCCCTCTGCTTCAGCCCCTCTGATTCAGCCCCTCTGTTTCAGCCCCTCTGAATCAGCCCCTCTGATTCAGCCCTTCTGTTTCAGCCCCTCTGTTTCAGCCCCTCTGTTTCTCGCCCTCTGTTTCAGCCCCTCTGATTCAGGCCCTCTGTTTCTCGCACTCTGTTTCAGCTCCTCTGTTTCTCGCCCTCTGTTTCAGCCCCTCTGTTTCAGCCCCTCTGTTTCAGCCCCTCTGTTTCTCACCCTCTGTTTCAGCCCCTCTGTTTCTCGCCCTCTGTTTCAGACCCTCTATTTCTCGCCATCTGTTTCAGCCCCTCTGTTTCAGCCCCTCTGTTTCAGTTCCTCTGTTTCTCGCCCTCTGTTTCAGCCCCTCTGTTTCTCGCCGTCCTTTTCTCACCCTCTGTTTCTCGCCCTCTGTTTCAGCCCCTCTTTTTAAACCCCTCTGTTTCAGTCGCTCTGTTTCTCGTACTCTGTTTCACCCCCTCTGTTTCAGCCCCTCTGTTTCTCGCCCTCTGTTTCAGCCCCTCTGTTTCTCGCCCTCTGTTTCAGCCCCTCTGTTTCAGCCCCTTTGTTTCAGCCCCTCTGTTTCTCGCCCTCTGTTTCAGCCCCTCTGTTTCTCGCACTCTGTTTCAGCCCCTCTGTTTCTCGCCCTCTGTTTCAGCCTCTCTGTTTCTCGCCCTCTGTTTCAGCCCCTCTGTTTCAGCCCCTCTGTTTCAGCCCCTCTGTTTCAGCCCCTCTGTTTCTCACCCTCTGTTTCAGCCCCTCTGTTTCTCGACCTCTGTTTCAGCCCCTCTGTTTCTCGCCCTCTGTTTCAGCCCCTCTGATTCAGCCCCTCTGTTTCAGTCCCTCTGTTTCAGCCCCTCTGTTTCATCCCCTCTGTTTCTCGCCCTCTGTTTCTCACCCTCTGTTTCTCGCCCTCTGTTTCAGCCCCTCTGTTTTTCGCCCTCTGTTTCAGCCCCTCTGTTTCTCGCCCTCTGTTTCAGGCTCTCCATTTCAGCCCGTCTGTTTCAGCCACTCTGTTTCAGCCGGTTTGTTTCTCGCCCTCTGTTTCAGCCCCTCTGTTTCAGCCCCTCTGATTCAGCCCCTCTGATTCAGCCCCTCTGTTTCTCGCCCTCTGTTTCAGCCCCTCTGTTTCAGCCCCTCTGTTTCTCGTCCTCTGTTTCAGCCCCTCTGTTTCAGCCCCTCTGGTTCAGCCCCTGTGTTTCTCGCCCTCTGTTTCAGCCCCTCTGTTTCTCGCCCTCTGTTTCAGCCCCTCTGTTTCAGCCCCTCTGTTTCTCGCCATCTGTTTCAGCCCCTCTGTTTCTCGCCTTGTGTAATAGCGCCTCTGATTCAGCCCCTCTGTTTCAGCCTCTCTGTTTCTCGCCCTCTGTTTCAGCCCCTCTGTGTCTCGCCCTCTGTTTCAGCTCCTCTGTTTCTCGCCCTCTGTTTCAGCCCCTCTGTTTCAGCCCCTCTGTTTCTCCCCCTCTGTTTCAGCCCCTCTATTTCTCGCCATCTGTTTCAGCCCCTCTGTTTCAGCCCCTCTGTTTCAGCCCCTCTGTTTCTCGCCCTCTGTTTCTCCCCCTCTGTTTCTCGCCCTCTGTTTCTCACCCTCTGTTTCTCGCCCTCTGTTTCAGCCCCTCTGTTTCAGCCCCTCTGTTTCAGTCCCTCTGTTTCTCGCCCTCTGTTTCTCCCCCTCTGTTTCTCGCCCTCTGTTTCAGCCCCTCTGTTTCTCGCCCTCTGTTTCAGCCTCTCTGTTTCTCGCCCTCTGTTTCAGCCCCTCTGTTTCAGCCCCACTGTTTCAGCCCCTCTGTTTCAGACCCTATGTTTCAGCCCCTCTGTTTCACGCCCTCTGTTTCAGCCCCTCTGTTTCTCGCCCTCTGTTTCTGCCCCTCTAATTTAGCCCCCCTGTTTCAGCCCCTCTGTTTCGCGCTCTCTGTTTTTAACCCCTCTGTTTCAGCCACTCTGTTTCTCACCCTCTGTTTCTGCCCCTCTGTTTCTCGCCCTCTGTTTCAGCCCCTCTGTTTCTCGCCCTCTGTTCCAGCCCCTCTGATTCAGCCCCTCAGTTTCAGACCCTCTGAATCAGCCCCTCTGATTCAGCCCCTCTGTTTCGCGCTCTCTGTTTTTAGCCGCTCTGTTTCAGCCACTCTGTTTCTCACCCTCTGTTTCAGCCCCTCTGTTTCTCGCCCTCTGTTTCAGCCCCTCTGTTTCTCGCCCTCTGTTTCAGCCCCTCTGTTTCTCGCCCTCTATTTCAGCCCCTCTGATTCAGCCCCTCTGTTTCTCGCTCTCTGTTTCAGCCCCTCTGTTTTAGCCACTATGTTTATCGCCCTCTGTATCTGCCCCTCTGTTTCTCGCCCTCTGTTTCAGCCCCTCTGTTTCTCGCCCTCTGTTTCAGCCTCTCTGTTTCTCGCTTTCTGTTTCAGCCCCTCTGTTTCAGCCCCACTTTGTCTCGCCCTCTGTTTCAGCCCCTCTGTTTCAGCCCCTCTGTTTCAGCCCCTCTGTTTCAGCCCCTCTGTTTCACGCCCTCTGTTTCAGCCCCTCTGTTTCTCGCCCTCTGTTTCTGCCCCTCTAATTTAGCCCCTCTGTTTCAGGCCCTCTGTTTAAGCACCTCTGTTTCTCGCCATCTGTTTCAGCCCCTCTGTTTCTCGCCCTCTGTTTCAGCCCCTCTGTTTCTCGCCCTCTGTTTCAGCCCCTCTGTTTCTCGCCCTCTGTTTCAGCCTCTCTGTTTCTCGCCCTCTGTTTCAGCCCCTCTGTTTCAGCCCCTCTGTGTCTCGCCCTCTGTTTCAGCTCCTCTGTTTCTCGCCCTCTGTTTCAGCCCCTCTGTTTCAGCCCCTCTGTTTCTCCCCCTCTGTTTCAGCCCTTCTATTTCTCGCCATCTGTTTCAGCCCCTCTGTTTCAGCCCCTCTGTTTCAGCCCCTCTGTTTCTCGCCCTCTGTTTCAGCCCCTCTGTTTCTCGCCCTCTGTTTCTCACCCTCTGTTTCTCGCCCTCTGTTTCAGCCCCTCTGTTTCAGCCCCTCTGTTTCAGTCCCTCTGTTTCTCGCCCTCTGTTTCTCCCCCTCTGTTTCAGCCCCTCTGTTTCTCGCCCTCTGTTTCAGCCCCTCTGTTTCTCGCCCTCTGTTTCAGCCTCTATGTTTCTCGCCCTCTGTTTCAGCCCCTCTGTTTCAGCCCCACTGTTTCAGCCCCTCTGTTTCAGACCCTATGTTTCAGCCCCTCTGTTTCACGCCCTCTGTTTCAGCCCCTCTGTTTCTCGCCCTCTGTTTCTGCCCCTCTAATTTAGCCCCTCTGTTTCAGCCCCTCTGTTTCGCGCTCTCTGTTTTTAACCCCTCTGTTTCAGCCACTCTGTTTCTCACCCTCTGTTTCTGCCCCTCTGTTTCTCGCCCTCTGTTTCAGCCCCTCTGTTTCTCGCCCTCTGTTCCAGCCCCTCTGATTCAGCCCCTCAGTTTCAGACCCTCTGAATCAGCCCCTCTGATTCAGCCCCTCTGTTTCGCGCTCTCTGTTTTTAGCCGCTCTGTTTCAGCCACTCTGTTTCTCACCCTCTGTTTCAGCCCCTCTGTTTCTCGCCCTCTGTTTCAGCCCCTCTGTTTCTCGCCCTCTGTTTCAGCCCCTCTGTTTCTCGCCCTCTATTTCAGCCCCTCTGATTCAGCCCCTCTGTTTCTCGCTCTCTGTTTCAGCCCCTCTGTTTTAGCCACTCTGTTTATCGCCCTCTGTATCTGCCCCTCTGTTTCTCGCCCTCTGTTTCAGCCCCTCTGTTTCTCGCCCTCTGCTTCAGCCCCTCTGATTCAGCCCCTCTGTTTCAGCCCCTCTGAATCAGCCCCTCTGATTCAGCCCTTCTGTTTCAGCCCCTCTGTTTCAGCCCCTCTGTTTCTCGCCCTCTGTTTCAGCCCCTCTGATTCAGGCCCTCTGTTTCTCGCACTCTGTTTCAGCTCCTCTGTTTCTCGCCCTCTGTTTCAGCCCCTCTGTTTCTCACCCTCTGTTTCAGCCCCTCTGTTTCTCGCCCTCTGTTTCAGACCCTCTATTTCTCGCCATCTGTTTCAGCCCCTCTGTTTCAGCCCCTCTGTTTCAGTTCCTCTGTTTCTCGCCCTCTGTTTCAGCCCCTCTGTTTCTCGCCGTCCTTTTCTCACCCTCTGTTTCTCGCCCTCTGTTTCAGCCCCTCTTTTTAAACCCCTCTGTTTCAGTCGCTCTGTTTCTCGTACTCTGTTTCACCCCCTCTGTTTCAGCCCCTCTGTTTCTCGCCCTCTGTTTCAGCCCCTCTGTTTCTCGCCCTCTGTTTCAGCCCCTCTGTTTCAGCCCCTTTGTTTCAGCCCCTCTGTTTCTCGCCCTCTGTTTCAGCCCCTCTGTTTCTCGCACTCTGTTTCAGCCCCTCTGTTTCTCGCCCTCTGTTTCAGCCTCTCTGTTTCTCGCCCTCTGTTTCAGCCCCTCTGTTTCAGCCCCTCTGTTTCAGCCCCTCTGTTTCAGCCCCTCTGTTTCTCACCCTCTGTTTCAGCCCCTCTGTTTCTCGACCTCTGTTTCAGCCCCTCTGTTTCTCGCCCTCTGTTTCAGCCCCTCTGATTCAGCCCCTCTGTTTCAGTCCCTCTGTTTCAGCCCCTCTGTTTGATCCCCTCTGTTTCTCGCCCTCTGTTTCTCACCCTCTGTTTCTCGCCCTCTGTTTCAGCCCCTCTGTTTTTCGCCCTCTGTTTCAGCCCCTCTGTTTCTCGCCCTCTGTTTCAGGCTCTCCATTTCAGCCCGTCTGTTTCAGCCACTCTGTTTCAGCCGGTTTGTTTCTCGCCCTCTGTTTCAGCCCCTCTGTTTCAGCCCCTCTGATTCAGCCCCTCTGATTCAGCCCCTCTGTTTCTCGCCCTCTGTTTCAGCCCCTCTGTTTCAGCCCCTCTGTTTCAGCCCCTCTGTTTCAGCCCCTCTGTTTCTCGTCCTCTGTTTCAGCCCCTCTGTTTCAGCCCCTCTGGTTCATCCCCTGTGTTTCTCGCCCTCTGTTTCAGCCCCTCTGTTTCTCGCCCTCTGTTTCAGCCCCTCTGTTTCAGCCCCTCTGTTTCTCGCCATCTGTTTCAGCCCCTCTGTTTCTCGCCTTGTGTAATAGCGCCTCTGATTCAGCCCCTCTGTTTCAGCCTCTCTGTTTCTCGCCCTCTGTTTCAGCCCCTCTGTTTCAGCCCCTCTGTGTCTCGCCCTCTGTTTCAGCTCCTCTGTTTCTCGCCCTCTGTTTCAGCCCCTCTGTTTCAGCCCCTCTGTTTCTCCCCCTCTGTTTCAGCCCCTCTATTTCTCGCCATCTGTTTCAGCCCCTCTGTTTCAGCCCCTCTGTTTCAGCCCCTCTGTTTCTCGCCCTATGTGTCAGCCCCTCTGTTTCTCGCCCTCTGTTTCTCACCCTCTGTTTCTCGCCCTCTGTTTCAGCCCCTCTGTTTCAGCCCCTCTGTTTCAGTCCCTCTGTTTCTCGCCCTCTGTTTCTCCCCCTCTGTTTCAGCCCCTCTGTTTCTCGCCCTCTGTTTCAGCCCCTCTGTTTCTCGCCCTCTGTTTCAGCCTCTCTGTTTCTCGCCCTCTGTTTCAGCCCCTCTGTTTCAGCCCCACTGTTTCAACCCCTCTGTTTCAGACCCTATGTTTCAGCCCCTCTGTTTCACGCCCTCTGTTTCAGCCCCTCTGTTTCTCGCCCTCTGTTTCTGCCCCTCTAATTTAGCCCCTCTGTTTCAGCCCCTCTGTTTCGCGCTCTCTGTTTTTAACCCCTCTGTTTCAGCCACTCTGTTTCTCACCCTCTGTTTCTGCCCCTCTGTTTCTCGCCCTCTGTTTCAGCCCCTCTGTTTCTCGCCCTCTGTTCCAGCCCCTCTGATTCAGCCCCTCAGTTTCAGACCCTCTGAATCAGCCCCTCTGATTCAGCCCCTCTGTTTCGCGCTCTCTATTTTTAGCCGCTCTGTTTCAGCCACTCTGTTTCTCACCCTCTGTTTCAGCCCCTCTGTTTCTCGCCCTCTGTTTCAGCCCCTCTGTTTCTCGCCCTCTGTTTCAGCCCCTCTGTTTCTCGCCCTCTATTTCAGCCCCTCTGATTCAGCCCCTCTGTTTCTCGCTCTCTGTTTCAGCCCCGCTGTTTTAGCCACTCTGTTTATCGCCCTCTGTATCTGCCCCTCTGTTTCTCGCCCTCTGTTTCAGCCCCTCTGTTTCTCGCCCTCTGCTTCAGCCCCTCTGATTCAGCCCCTCTGTTTCAGCCCCTCTGAATCAGCCCCTCTGATTCAGCCCTTCTGTTTCAGCCCCTCTGTTTCAGCCCCTCTGTTTCTCGCCCTCTGTTTCAGCCCCTCTGATTCAGGCCCTCTGTTTCTCGCACTCTGTTTCAGCTCCTCTGTTTCTCGCCCTCTGTTTCTCCCCCTCTGTTTCAGCCCCTCTATTTCTCGCCATCTGTTTCAGCCCCTCTGTTTCAGCCCCTCTGTTTCAGCCCCTCTATTTCTCGCCCTATGTGTCAGCCCCTCTGTTTCTCGCCCTCTGTTTCTCACCCTCTGTTTCTCGCCCTCTGTTTCAGCCCCTCTGTTTCAGCCCCTCTGTTTCAGTCCCTCTGTTTCTCGCCCTCTGTTTCTCCCCCTCTGTTTCAGCCCCTCTGTTTCTCGCCCTCTGTTTCAGCCCCTCTGTTTCTCGCCCTCTGTTTCAGCCTCTCTGTTTCTCGCCCTCTGTTTCAGCCCCTCTGTTTCAGCCCCACTGTTTCAACCCCTCTGTTTCAGACCCTATGTTTCAGCCCCTCTGTTTCACGCCCTCTGTTTCAGCCCCTCTGTTTCTCGCCCTCTGTTTCTGCCCCTCTAATTTAGCCCCTCTGTTTCGCCCCTCTGTTTCGCGCTCTCTGTTTTTAACCCCTCTGTTTCAGCCACTCTGTTTCTCACCCTCTGTTTCTGCCCCTCTGTTTCTCGCCCTCTGTTTCAGCCCCTCTGTTTCTCGCCCTCTGTTCCAGCCCCTCTGATTCAGCCCCTCAGTTTCAGACCCTCTGAATCAGCCCCTCTGATTCAGCCCCTCTGTTTCGCGCTCTCTATTTTTAGCCGCTCTGTTTCAGCCACTCTGTTTCTCACCCTCTGTTTCAGCCCCTCTGTTTCTCGCCCTCTGTTTCAGCCCCTCTGTTTCTCGCCCTCTGTTTCAGCCCCTCTGTTTCTCGCCCTCTATTTCAGCCCCTCTGATTCAGCCCCTCTGTTTCTCGCTCTCTGTTTCAGCCCCTCTGTTTTAGCCACTCTGTTTATCGCCCTCTGTATCTGCCCCTCTGTTTCTCGCCCTCTGTTTCAGCCCCTCTGTTTCTCGCCCTCTGCTTCAGCCCCTCTGATTCAGCCCCTCTGTTTCAGCCCCTCTGAATCAGCCCCTCTGATTCAGCCCTTCTGTTTCAGCCCCTCTGTTTCAGCCCCTCTGTTTCTCGCCCTCTGTTTCAGCCCCTCTGATTCAGGCCCTCTGTTTCTCGCACTCTGTTTCAGCTCCTCTGTTTCTCGCCCTCTGTTTCAGCCCCTCTGTTTCAGCCCCTCTGTTTCAGCCCCTCTGTTTCTCGCCCTCTGTTTCAGCCCCTCTGTTTCTCGCCCTCTGTTTCAGCCCCTCTATTTCTCGCCATCTGTTTCAGCCCCTCTGTTTCAGCCCCTCTGTTTCAGTTCCTCTGTTTCTCGCCCTCTGTTTCAGCCCCTCTGTTTCAGCCCCTCTGTTTCAGCCCCTCTGTTTCAGCCCCTCTGTTTCTCGTCCTCTGTTTCAGCCCCTCTGTTTCAGCCCCTCTGGTTCAGCCCCTGTGTTTCTCGCCCTCTGTTTCAGCCCCTCTGTTTCTCGCCCTCTGTTTCAGCCCCTCTGTTTCAGCCCCTCTGTTTCTCGCCATCTGTTTCAGCCCCTCTGTTTCTCGCCTTGTGTAATAGCGCCTCTGATTCAGCCCCTCTGTTTCAGCCCCTCTGATTCAGCCCCTCTGTTTCAGCCCCTCTGTTTTAGCCCCTCTGTTTCAGCCCCTCTGTTTCTCGCCCTCTGTTTCTCACCCTCTGTTTCTCGCCCTCTGTTTCAGCCCCTCTGTTTTTCGCCCTCTGTTTCAGCCCCTCTGTTTCAGCACCTCTGTTTCTCGCCCTCTGTTTCTGCCCCTCTGTTTCTCGCCCTCTGTTTCAGCCCCTCTGTTTCTCGCCCTCTGTTTCAGCCCCTCTGATTCAGCCCCTCTGTTTCAGCCCCTCTGTTTCTCCCCCTCTGTTACAGCACCTCTGTTTCAGCCCCTCGGTTTCAGCCACTCTGTGTCAGCCCCTCTGTTTCAGCCCCTCTGTTTCAGCCCCTCTGTTTCTCGGCCTCTTTTTTAGACCCTCTGTTTTTCGCCCTCTTTTTCAGCCCCTCTGTTTCAGCCCGTCTGTTTCAGCCACTCTGTTTCTCGCCCTCTGCTTCAGCCGCTCTGTTTCTCACCCTCTGTTTCAGCCCTTCTGATTCAGCCCCTCTGTTTCTCCCCCTCTGAATCAGCCCCTCTGATTCAGCCCTTCTGTTTCAGCCCCTCTGTTTCAGCCCTCTGTTTCGCGCCCTCTGTTTCAGCCCCTCTGATTCAGCCCCTCTGTTTCTCGCACTCTGTTTCAGCTCCTCTGTTTCTCGCCCTCTGTTTCAGCCCCTCTGTTTCAGCCCCTCTGTTTCAGCCCCTCTGTTTCTCGCCCTCTGTTTCAGCCCCTCTGTTTCTCGCCCTCTGTTTCAGCCCCTCTATTTCTCGCCCTCTGTTTCAGCCCCTCTGTTTCAGCCCCTCTGTTTCAGGCCTCTGTTTCTCGCCCTCTGTTTCTCACCCTCTGTTTCTCGCCCTCTGTTTCAGCCCCTCTGTTTCAACCCCTCTGTTTCAGTCGCTCTGTTTCTCGTACTCTGTTTCACCCCCTCTGTTTCAGCCCCTCTGTTTCTCGCCCTCTGTTTCAGCCCCTCTGTTTCTCGCCCTCTGTTTCAGCCCCTCTGTTTCAGCCCCTTTGTTTCAGCCCCTCTGTTTCTCGCCCTCTGTTTCAGCCCCTCTGTTTCTCGCACTCTGTTTCAGCCCCTCTGTTTCTCGCCCTCTGTTTCAGCCTCTCTGTTTGTCGCCCTCTGTTTCAGCCCCTCTGTATCAGCCCCTCTGTTTCAGCCCCTCTGTTTCTCACCCTCTGTTTCAGCCCCTCTGTTTCTAGACCTCTGTTTCAGCCCCTCAGTTTCTCGCCCTCTGTTTCAGCCCCTCTGATTCAGCCCCTCTGTTTCAGTCCCTCTGTTTCAGCCCCTCTGTTTCATCCCCTCTGTTTCTCGCCCTATGTTTCTCACCCTCTGTTTCTCGCCCTCTGTTTCAGCCCCTCTGTTTTTCGCCCTCTGTTTCAGCCCCTCTGTTTCTCGCCCTCTGTTTCAGGCTCTCCATTTCAGCCCGTCTGTTTCAGCCACTCTGTTTCAGCCGGTTTGTTTCTCGCCCTCTGTTTCTCGCCCGCTGTTTCAGCCGGTTTGTTTCTCGCCCTCTGTTTCAGCCCCTCTGATTCAGCCCCTCTGATTCAGCCCCTCTGTTTCTCGCGCTCTGTTTCAGCCCCTCTGTTTCAGCCCCTCTGTTTCAGCCCCTCTGTTTCAGCCCCTCTGTTTCTCGTCCTCTGTTTCAGCCTCTCTGTTTCAGCCCCTCTGGTTCAGCCCCTGTGTTTCTCGCCCTCTGTTTCAGCCCCTCTGTTTCTCACCCTCTGTTTCAGCCCCTCTGTTTCAGCCCCTCTGTTTCTCGCCATCTGTTTCAGCCCCTCTGTTTCTCGCCTTCTGTAATAGCGCCTCTGATTCAGCCCCTCTGTTTCAGCCCCTCTGATTCAGCCCCTCTGTTTCAGCCCCTCTGTTTCAGCCCCTCTGTTTCATCCCCTCTGTTTCTCGCCCTCTGTTTCTCACCCTCTGTTTCTCGCCCTCTGTTTCAGCCCCTCTGTTTTTCGCCCTCTGTTTCAGCCCCTCTGTTTCAGCCCCTCTGTTTCTCGCCCTCTGTTTCTGCCCCTCTGTTTCTCGCCCTCTGTTTCAGCCCCTCTGTTTCTCGCCCTCTGTTTCAGCCCCTCTGATTCAGCCCCTCTGTTTCAGCCCCTCTGTTTCTCGCCCTCTGTTTCAGCCCCTCTGTTTCTCGCCCTCTGTTTCAGCCCCTCTGTTTCTCGCCCTCTGTTTCAGCCTCTCTGTTTCTCGCCCTCTGTTTCAGCCCCTCTGTTTCAGCCCCACTGTGTCTCGCCCTCTGTTTCAGCCCCTCTGTTTCAACCCCTCTGTTTCAGCCCCTCTGTTACAGCCCCTCTGTTTCACGCCCTCTGTTTCAGCCCCTCTGTTTCTCGCCCTCTGTTTCTGCCCCTCTAATTTAGCCCCTCTGTTTCAGCCCCTCTGTTTCGCGCTCTCTGTTTTTAGCCCCTCTGTTTCAGCCACTCTGTTTCTCACCCTCTGTTTCTGCCCCTCTGTTTCTCGCCCTCTGTTTCAGCCCCTCTGTTTCTCGCCCTCTGTTCCAGCCCCTCTGATTCAGCCCCTCAGTTTCAGCCCCTCTGAATCAGCCCCTCTGATTCAGCCCCTCTGTTTCGCGCTCTCTGTTTTTAGCCCCTCTGTTTCAGCCACTCTGTTTCTCACCCTCTGTTTCAGCCCCTCTGTTTCTCGCCCTCTGTTTCAGCCCCTCTGTTTCTCGCCCTCTGTTTCAGCCCCTCTGTTTCTCGCCCTCTATTTCAGCCCCTCTGATTCAGCCCCTCTGTTTCTCGCCCTCTGTTTCAGCTCCTCTGTTTCTCGCCCTCTGTTTCAGCCCCACTGTTTCAGCCCCTCTGTTTCTCGCCCTCTGTTTCAGCCCCTCTGTTTCTCGCCCCGTGTTTCAGCCCCTCTATTTCTCGCCCTCTGTTTCTCCCCGTCTGTTTCAGCCCCTCTGTTTCTCGCCCTCTGTTTCGGCCTCTCTGTTTCTCGCCCTCTGTTTCAGCCCCTCTGTTTCAGCCCCTTTGTTTCAGCCCCTCTGTTTCTCGCCCTCTGTTTCAGCCCCTCTGTTTCTCGCCCTCTGTTTCAGCCCCTCTGTTTCTCGCCCTCTGTTACAGCCCCTCTGTTTCAGCCCCACTGTTTCAGCCCCTCTGTTGCAGCCCCTGTGTTTCTCGCCCTCTGTTTCAGCCCCTCTGTTTCTCGCCCTCTGTTTCAGGCCCTCTGATTCAGCCCCTCTGTTTCAGCCTCTCTGTTTCAGCCCCTCTGTTTCAGCCCCTCTGTTTCTCGCCCTCTGTTTCAGCCCCTCTGTTTCTCGCCGTCTGTTTCAGCGCCTCTGTTTCTCGCCCTCTGTTTCAGCCCCTCTGTTTCAGCCCCTCTGTTTCAGCCCCACTGTTTCAGCCCCTCTGTTTCTCGCCCTCTGTTTCTCACCCTCTGTTTCAGCCCCTCTGTTTCTCGCCCTCTGTTTCAGCCCCTCTGTTTCAGCCCCTCTGTTTCAGCCCTTCTGTTTCAGCCCCTCTGTTTCAGCCCCTCTGTTTCTCGCCCTCTGTTTCAGCCCCTCTGTTTCTCGCCGTCTGTTTCAGCCCCTCTGTTTCAGCCCCTCTGTTTCAGCCCCTCTGTTTCTGCCCCTCTGTTTCTCGCCCTCTGTTTCAGCCCCTCTGTTTCTCGCGCTCTTTTTATGCCCCTCTAAATTAGCCCCTCTGTTTCAGCTTTTCTGTTTCAGCCCCTCTGTTTCAGCCCCTCTGTTTCTCACCCTCTGTTTCAGCCCCTCTGTTTCTAGACCTCTGTTTCAGCCCCTCTGTTTCTCGCCCTCTGTTTCAGCCCCTCTGATTCAGCCCCTCTGTTTCAGTCCCTCTGTTTCAGCCCCTCTGTTTCATCCCCTCTGTTTCTCGCCCTCTGTTTCTCACCCTCTGTTTCTCGCCCTCTGTTTCAGCCCCTCTGTTTTTCGCCCTCTGTTTCAGCCCCTCTGTTTCTCGCCCTCTGTTTCAGGATCTCCATTTCAGCCCGTCTGTTTCAGCCACTCTGTTTCAGCCGGTTTGTTTCTCGCCCTCTGTTTCAGCCCCTCTGTTTCAGCCCCTCTGATTCAGCCCTTCTGATTCAGCCCCTCTGTTTCTCGCACTCTGTTTCAGCCCCTCTGTTTCAGCCCCTCTGTTTCAGCCCCTCTGTTTCAGCCCCTCTGTTTCTCGTCCTCTGTTTCAGCCCCTCTGTTTCAGCCCCTCTGGTTCAGCCCCTGTGTTTCTCGCCCTCTGTTTCAGCCCCTCTGTTTCTCGCCCTCTGTTTCAGCCCCTCTGTTTCAGCCCCTCTGTTTCTCGCCATCTGTTTCAGCCCCTCTGTTTCTCGCCTTCTGTAATAGCGCCTCTGATTCAGCCCCTCTGTTTCAGCCCCTCTGATTCAGCCCCTCTGTTTCAGCCCCTCTGTTTCAGCCCCTCTGTTTCATCCCCTCTGTTTCTCGCCCTCTGTTTCTCACCCTCTGTTTCTCGCCCTCTGTTTCAGCCCCTCTGTTTTTCGCCCTCTGTTTCAGCCCCTCTGTTTCAGCACCTCTGTTTCTCGCCCTCTGTTTCTGCCCCTCTGTTTCTCGCCCTCTGTTTCAGCCCCTCTGTTTCTCGCCCTCTGTTTCAGCCCCTCTGATTCAGCCCCTCTGTTTCAGCCCCTCTGAATCAGCCCCTCTGATTCAGCCCTTCTGTTTCAGCCCCTCTGTTTCAGCCCCTCTGTTTCTCGCCCTCTGTTTCAGCCCCTCTGATTCAGGCCCTCTGTTTCTCGCACTCTGTTTCAGCTCCTCTGTTTCAGCCCCTCTGTTTCTCGCCCTCTGTTTCAGCCCCTCTGATTCAGCCCCTCTGTTTCAGCCCCTCTGAATCAGCCCCTCTGATTCAGCCCTTCTGTTTCAGCCCCTCTGTTTCAGCCCCTCTGTTTCTCGCCCTCTGTTTCAGCCCCTCTGATTCAGGCCCTCTGTTTCTCGCCCTCTGTTTCAGCCCCTCTGTTTTTCGCCCTCTGTTTCAGCCCCTCTGTTTCTCGCCCTCTGTTTCAGGATCTCCATTTCAGCCCGTCTGTTTCAGCCACTCTGTTTCAGCCGGTTTGTTTCTCGCCCTCTGTTTCAGCCTCTCTGTTTCTCGCCCTCTGTTTCAGCCCCTCTGTTTCAGCCCCTCTGTGTCTCGCCCTCTGTTTCAGCTCCTCTGTTTCTCGCTCTCTGTTTCAGCCCCTCTGTTTCAGCCCCTCTGTTTCTCCCCCTCTGTTTCAGCCCTTCTATTTCTCGCCATCTGTTTCAGCCCCTCTGTTTCAGCCCCTCTGTTTCAGCCCCTCTGTTTCTCGCCCTCTGTTTCAGCCCCTCTGTTTCTCGCCCTCTGTTTCTCACCCTCTGTTTCTCGCCCTCTGTTTCAGCCCCTCTGTTTCAGCCCCTCTGTTTCAGTCCCTCTGTTTCTCGCCCTCTGTTTCTCCCCCTCTGTTTCAGCCCCTCTGTTTCTCGCCCTCTGTTTCAGCCCCTCTGTTTCTCGCCCTCTGTTTCAGCCTCTCTGTTTCTCGCCCTCTGTTTCAGCCCCTCTGTTTCAGCCCCACTGTTTCAGCCCCTCTGTTTCAGACCCTATGTTTCAGCCCCTCTGTTTCACGCCCTCTGTTTCAGCCCCTCTGTTTCTCGCCCTCTGTTTCTGCCCCTCTAATTTAGCCCCTCTGTTTCAGCCCCTCTGTTTCGCGCTCTCTGTTTTTAACCCCTCTGTTTCAGCCACTCTGTTTCTCACCCTCTGTTTCTGCCCCTCTGTTTCTCGCCCTCTGTTTCAGCCCCTCTGTTTCTCGCCCTCTGTTCCAGCCCCTCTGATTCAGCCCCTCAGTTTCAGACCCTCTGAATCAGCCCCTCTGATTCAGCCCCTCTGTTTCGCGCTCTCTGTTTTTAGCCGCTCTGTTTCAGCCACTCTGTTTCTCACCCTCTGTTTCAGCCCCTCTGTTTCTCGCCCTCTGTTTCAGCCCCTTTGATTCAGCCCCTCTGTTTCTCGCTCTCTGTTTCAGCCCCTCTGTTTTAGCCACTCTGTTTATCGCCCTCTGTATCTGCCCCTCTGTTTCTCGCCCTCTGTTTCAGCCCCTCTGTTTCTCGCCCTCTGCTTCAGCCCCTCTGATTCAGCCCCTCTGTTTCAGCCCCTCTGAATCAGCCCCTCTGATTCAGCCCTTCTGTTTCAGCCCCTCTGTTTCAGCCCCTCTGTTTCTCGCCCTCTGTTTCAGCCCCTCTGATTCAGGCCCTCTGTTTCTCGCACTCTGTTTCAGCTCCTCTGTTTCTCGCCCTCTGTTTCAGCCCCTCTGTTTCAGCCCCTCTGTTTCAGCCCCTCTGTTTCTCGCCCTCTGTTTCAGACCCTCTATTTCTCGCCATCTGTTTCAGCCCCTCTGTTTCAGCCCCTCTGTTTCAGTTCCTCTGTTTCTCGCCCTCTGTTTCAGCCCCTCTGTTTCTCGCCGTCCTTTTCTCACCCTCTGTTTCTCGCCCTCTGTTTCAGCCCCTCTTTTTAAACCCCTCTGTTTCAGTCGCTCTGTTTCTCGTACTCTGTTTCACCCCCTCTGTTTCAGCCCCTCTGTTTCTCGCCCTCTGTTTCAGCCCCTCTGTTTCTCGCCCTCTGTTTCAGCCCCTCTGTTTCAGCCCCTTTGTTTCAGCCCCTCTGTTTCTCGCCCTCTGTTTCAGCCCCTCTGTTTCTCGCACTCTGTTTCAGCCCCTCTGTTTCTCGCCCTCTGTTTCAGCCTCTCTGTTTCTCGCCCTCTGTTTCAGCCCCTCTGTTTCAGCCCCTCTGTTTCAGCCCCTCTGTTTCAGCCCCTCTGTTTCTCACCCTCTGTTTCAGCCCCTCTGTTTCTCGACCTCTGTTTCAGCCCCTCTGTTTCTCGCCCTCTGTTTCAGCCCCTCTGATTCAGCCCCTCTGTTTCAGTCCCTCTGTTTCAGCCCCTCTGTTTGATCCCCTCTGTTTCTCGCCCTCTGTTTCTCACCCTCTGTTTCTCGCCCTCTGTTTCAGCCCCTCTGTTTTTCGCCCTCTGTTTCAGCCCCTCTGTTTCTCGCCCTCTGTTTCAGGCTCTCCATTTCAGCCCGTCTGTTTCAGCCACTCTGTTTCAGCCGGTTTGTTTCTCGCCCTCTGTTTCAGCCCCTCTGTTTCAGCCCCTCTGATTCAGCCCCTCTGATTCAGCCCCTCTGTTTCTCGCCCTCTGTTTCAGCCCCTCTGTTTCAGCCCCTCTGTTTCAGCCCCTCTGTTTCTCGTCCTCTGTTTCAGCCCCTCTGTTTCAGCCCCTCTGGTTCATCCCCTGTGTTTCTCGCCCTCTGTTTCAGCCCCTCTGTTTCTCGCCCTCTGTTTCAGCCCCTCTGTTTAAGCCCCTCTGTTTCTCGCCATCTGTTTCAGCCCCTCTGTTTCTCGCCTTGTGTAATAGCGCCTCTGATTCAGCCCCTCTGTTTCAGCCTCTCTGTTTCTCGCCCTCTGTTTCAGCCCCTCTGTTTCAGCCCCTCTGTGTCTCGCCCTCTGTTTCAGCTCCTCTGTTTCTCGCCCTCTGTTTCAGCCCCTCTGTTTCAGCCCCTCTGTTTCTCCCCCTCTGTTTCAGCCCCTCTATTTCTCGCCATCTGTTTCAGCCCCTCTGTTTCAGCCCCTCTGTTTCAGCCCCTCTGTTTCTCGCCCTATGTGTCAGCCCCTCTGTTTCTCGCCCTCTGTTTCTCACCCTCTGTTTCTCGCCCTCTGTTTCAGCCCCTCTGTTTCAGCCCCTCTGTTTCAGTCCCTCTGTTTCTCGCCCTCTGTTTCTCCCCCTCTGTTTCAGCCCCTCTGTTTCTCGCCCTCTGTTTCAGCCCCTCTGTTTCTCGCCCTCTGTTTCAGCCTCTCTGTTTCTCGCCCTCTGTTTCAGCCCCTCTGTTTCAGCCCCACTGTTTCAACCCCTCTGTTTCAGACCCTATGTTTCAGCCCCTCTGTTTCACGCCCTCTGTTTCAGCCCCTCTGTTTCTCGCCCTCTGTTTCTGCCCCTCTAATTTAGCCCCTCTGTTTCAGCCCCTCTGTTTCGCGCTCTCTGTTTTTAACCCCTCTGTTTCAGCCACTCTGTTTCTCACCCTCTGTTTCTGCCCCTCTGTTTCTCGCCCTCTGTTTCAGCCCCTCTGTTTCTCGCCCTCTGTTCCAGCCCCTCTGATTCAGCCCCTCAGTTTCAGACCCTCTGAATCAGCCCCTCTGATTCAGCCCCTCTGTTTCGCGCTCTCTATTTTTAGCCGCTCTGTTTCAGCCACTCTGTTTCTCACCCTCTGTTTCAGCCCCTCTGTTTCTCGCCCTCTGTTTCAGCCCCTCTGTTTCTCGCCCTCTGTTTCAGCCCCTCTGTTTCTCGCCCTCTATTTCAGCCCCTCTGATTCAGCCCCTCTGTTTCTCGCTCTCTGTTTCAGCCCCTCTGTTTTAGCCACTCTGTTTATCGCCCTCTGTATCTGCCCCTCTGTTTCTCGCCCTCTGTTTCAGCCCCTCTGTTTCTCGCCCTCTGCTTCAGCCCCTCTGATTCAGCCCCTCTGTTTCAGCCCCTCTGAATCAGCCCCTCTGATTCAGCCCTTCTGTTTCAGCCCCTCTGTTTCAGCCCCTCTGTTTCTCGCCCTCTGTTTCAGCCCCTCTGATTCTGGCCCTCTGTTTCTCGCACTCTGTTTCAGCTCCTCTGTTTCTCGCCCTCTGTTTCAGCCCCTCTGTTTCAGCCCCTCTGTTTCAGCCCCTCGGTTTCTCGCCCTCTGTTTCAGCCCCTCTGTTTCTCGCCCTCTGTTTCAGCCCCTCTATTTCTCGCCATCTGTTTCAGCCCCTCTGTTTCAGCCCCTCTGTTTCAGTTCCTCTGTTTCTCGCCCTCTGTTTCAGCCCCTCTGTTTCTCGCCCCCCTTTTCTCACCCTCTGTTTCTCGCCCTCTGTTTCAGCCCCTCTGTTTCAGCCCCTCTGTTTCAGCCCCTCTGTTTCAGCCCCTCTGTTTCTCGTCCTCTGTTTCAGCCCCTCTGTTTCAGCCCCTCTGGTTCAGCCCCTGTGTTTCTCGCCCTCTGTTTCAGCCCCTCTGTTTCTCGCCCTCTGTTTCAGCCCCTCTGTTTCAGCCCCTCTGTTTCTCGCCATCTGTTTCAGCCCCTCTGTTTCTCGCCTTGTGTAATAGCGCCTCTGATTCAGCCCCTCTGTTTCAGCCCCTCTGATTCAGCCCCTCTGTTTCAGCCCCTCTGTTTTAGCCCCTCTGTTTCATCCCCTCTGTTTCTCGCCCTCTGTTTCTCACCCTCTGTTTCTCGCCCTCTGTTTCAGCCCCTCTGTTTTTCGCCCTCTGTTTCAGCCCCTCTGTTTCAGCACCTCTGTTTCTCGCCCTCTGTTTCTGCCCCTCTGTTTCTCGCCCTCTGTTTCAGCCCCTCTGTTTCTCGCCCTCTGTTTCAGCCCCTCTGATTCAGCCCCTCTGTTTCAGCCCCTCTGTTTCTCCCCCTCTGTTACAGCACCTCTGTTTCAGCCCCTCGGTTTCAGCCACTCTGTGTCAGCCCCTCTGTTTCAGCCCCTCTGTTTCAGCCCCTCTGTTTCTCGGCCTCTTTTTTAGACCCTCTGTTTTTCGCCCTCTTTTTCAGCCCCTCTGTTTCAGCCCGTCTGTTTCAGCCACTCTGTTTCTCGCCCTCTGCTTCAGCCGCTCTGTTTCTCACCCTCTGTTTCAGCCCTTCTGATTCAGCCCCTCTGTTTCTCCCCCTCTGAATCAGCCCCTCTGATTCAGCCCTTCTGTTTCAGCCCCTCTGTTTCAGCCCTCTGTTTCGCGCCCTCTGTTTCAGCCCCTCTGATTCAGCCCCTCTGTTTCTCGCACTCTGTTTCAGCTCCTCTGTTTCTCGCCCTCTGTTTCAGCCCCTCTGTTTCTCGCCCTCTGTTTCAGCCCCTCTGTTTCTCGCCCTCTGTTTCAGCCCCTCTGTTTCAGCCCCTTTGTTTCAGCCCCTCTGTTTCTCGCCCTCTGTTTCAGCCCCTCTGTTTCTCGCACTCTGTTTCAGCCCCTCTGTTTCTCGCCCTCTGTTTCAGCCTCTCTGTTTGTCGCCCTCTGTTTCAGCCCCTCTGTTTCAGCCCCTCTGTTTCAGCCCCTCTGTTTCTCACCCTCTGTTTCAGCCCCTCTGTTTCTAGACCTCTGTTTCAGCCCCTCAGTTTCTCGCCCTCTGTTTCAGCCCCTCTGATTCAGCCCCTCTGTTTCAGTCCCTCTGTTTCAGCCCCTCTGTTTCATCCCCTCTGTTTCTCGCCCTATGTTTCTCACCCTCTGTTTCTCGCCCTCTGTTTCAGCCCCTCTGTTTTTCGCCCTCTGTTTCAGCCCCTCTGTTTCTCGCCCTCTGTTTCAGGCTCTCCATTTCAGCCCGTCTGTTTCAGCCACTCTGTTTCAGCCGGTTTGTTTCTCGCCCTCTGTTTCTCGCCCGCTGTTTCAGCCGGTTTGTTTCTCGCCCTCTGTTTCAGCCCCTCTGATTCAGCCCCTCTGATTCAGCCCCTCTGTTTCTCGCGCTCTGTTTCAGCCCCTCTGTTTCAGCCCCTCTGTTTCAGCCCCTCTGTTTCAGCCCCTCTGTTTCTCGTCCTCTGTTTCAGCCTCTCTGTTTCAGCCCCTCTGGTTCAGCCCCTGTGTTTCTCGCCCTCTGTTTCAGCCCCTCTGTTTCTCACCCTCTGTTTCAGCCCCTCTGTTTCAGCCCCTCTGTTTCTCGCCATCTGTTTCAGCCCCTCTGTTTCTCGCCTTCTGTAATAGCGCCTCTGATTCAGCCCCTCTGTTTCAGCCCCTCTGATTCAGCCCCTCTGTTTCAGCCCCTCTGTTTCAGCCCCTCTGTTTCATCCCCTCTGTTTCTCGCCCTCTGTTTCTCACCCTCTGTTTCTCGCCCTCTGTTTCAGCCCCTCTGTTTTTCGCCCTCTGTTTCAGACCCTCTGTTTCAGCCCCTCTGTTTCTCGCCCTCTGTTTCTGCCCCTCTGTTTCAGCCCCTCTGTTTCTCGCCCTCTGTTTCAGCCCCTCTGATTCAGCCCCTCTGTTTCAGCCCCTCTGTTTCTCGCCCTCTGTTTCAGCCCCTCTGTTTCTCGCCCTCTGTTTCAGCCCCTCTGTTTCTCGCCCTCTGTTTCAGCCTCTCTGTTTCTCGCCCTCTGTTTCAGCCCCTCTGTTTCAGCCCCACTGTGTCTCGCCCTCTGTTTCAGCCCCTCTGTTTCAACCCCTCTGTTTCAGCCCCTCTGTTACAGCCCCTCTGTTTCACGCCCTCTGTTTCAGCCCCTCTGTTTCTCGCCCTCTGTTTCTGCCCCTCTAATTTAGCCCCTCTGTTTCAGCCCCTCTGTTTCGCGCTCTCTGTTTTTAGCCCCTCTGTTTCAGCCACTCTGTTTCTCACCCTCTGTTTCTGCCCCTCTGTTTCTCGCCCTCTGTTTCAGCCCCTCTGTTTCTCGCCCTCTGTTCCAGCCCCTCTGATTCAGCCCCTCAGTTTCAGCCCCTCTGAATCAGCCCCTCTGATTCAGCCCCTCTGTTTCGCGCTCTCTGTTTTTAGCCCCTCTGTTTCAGCCACTCTGTTTCTCACCCTCTGTTTCAGCCCCTCTGTTTCTCGCCCTCTGTTTCAGCCCCTCTGTTTCTCGCCCTCTGTTTCAGCCCCTCTGTTTCTCGCCCTCTATTTCAGCCCCTCTGATTCAGCCCCTCTGTTTCTCGCCCTCTGTTTCAGCTCCTCTGTTTCTCGCCCTCTGTTTCAGCCCCACTGTTTCAGCCCCTCTGTTTCTCGCCCTCTGTTTCAGCCCCTCTGTTTCTCGCCCCGTGTTTCAGCCCCTCTATTTCTCGCCCTCTGTTTCTCCCCGTCTGTTTCAGCCCCTCTGTTTCTCGCCCTCTGTTTCGGCCTCTCTGTTTCTCGCCCTCTGTTTCAGCCCCTCTGTTTCAGCCCCTTTGTTTCAGCCCCTCTGTTTCTCGCCCTCTGTTTCAGCCCCTCTGTTTCTCGCCCTCTGTTTCAGCCCCTCTGTTTCTCGCCCTCTGTTACAGCCCCTCTGTTTCAGCCCCACTGTTTCAGCCCCTCTGTTGCAGCCCCTGTGTTTCTCGCCCTCTGTTTCAGCCCCTCTGTTTCTCGCCCTCTGTTTCAGGCCCTCTGATTCAGCCCCTCTGTTTCAGCCTCTCTGTTTCAGCCCCTCTGTTTCAGCCCCTCTGTTTCTCGCCCTCTGTTTCAGCCCCTCTGTTTCTCGCCGTCTGTTTCAGCCCCTCTGTTTCTCGCCCTCTGTTTCAGCCCCTCTGTTTCAGCCCCTCTGTTTCAGCCCCACTGTTTCAGCCCCTCTGTTTCTCGCCCTCTGTTTCTCACCCTCTGTTTCAGCCCCTCTGTTTCTCGCCCTCTGTTTCAGCCCCTCTGTTTCAGCCCCTCTGTTTCAGCCCTTCTGTTTCAGCCCCTCTGTTTCAGCCCCTCTGTTTCTCGCCCTCTGTTTCAGCCCCTCTGTTTCTCGCCGTCTGTTTCAGCCCCTCTGTTTCAGCCCCTCTGTTTCTCGCCCTCTGTTTCAGCCCCTCTGTTTCTCGCCGTCTGTTTCAGCCCCTCTGTTTCAGCCCCTCTGTTTCAGCCCCTCTGTTTCAGCCCCTCTGTTTCAGCCCCTCTGTTTCAGCCCCACTGTTTCAGCCCCTCTGTTTCTCGCCCTCTGTTTCTCACCCTCTGTTTCAGCCCCTCTGTTTCTCGCCCTCTGTTTCAGCCCCTCTGTTTCAGCCCCTCTGTTTCAGCCCTTCTGTTTCAGCCCCTCTGTTTCAGCCCCTCTGTTTCTCGCCCTCTGTTTCAGCCCCTCTGTTTCTCGCCGTCTGTTTCAGCCCCTCTGTTTCAGCCCCTCTGTTTCAGCCCCTCTGTTTCTGCCCCTCTGTTTCTCGCCCTCTGTTTCAGCCCCTCTGTTTCTCGCGCTCTTTTTATGCCCCTCTAAATTAGCCCCTCTGTTTCAGCTTTTCTGTTTCAGCCCCTCTGTTTCAGCCCCTCTGTTTCTCACCCTCTGTTTCAGCCCCTCTGTTTCTAGACCTCTGTTTCAGCCCCTCTGTTTCTCGCCCTCTGTTTCAGCCCCTCTGATTCAGCCCCTCTGTTTCAGTCCCTCTGTTTCAGCCCCTCTGTTTCATCCCCTCTGTTTCTCGCCCTCTGTTTCTCACCCTCTGTTTCTCGCCCTTTGTTTCAGCCCCTCTGTTTTTCGCCCTCTGTTTCAGCCCCTCTGTTTCTCGCCTTCTGTTTCAGGATCTCCATTTCAGCCCGTCTTTTTCAGCCACTCTGTTTCAGCCGGTTTGTTTCTCGCCCTCTGTTTCAGCCCCTCTGTTTCAGCCCCTCTGATTCAGCCCTTCTGATTCAGCCCCTCTGTTTCTCGCACTCTGTTTCAGCCCCTCTGTTTCAGCCCCTCTGTTTCAGCCCCTCTGTTTCAGCCCCTCTGTTTCTCGTCCTCTGTTTCAGCCCCTCTGTTTCAGCCCCTCTGGTTCAGCCCCTGTGTTTCTCGCCCTCTGTTTCAGCCCCTCTGTTTCTCGCCCTCTGTTTCAGCCCCTCTGTTTCAGCCCCTCTGTTTCTCGCCATCTGTTTCAGCCCCTCTGTTTCTCGCCTTCTGTAATAGCGCCTCTGATTCAGCCCCTCTGTTTCAGCCCCTCTGATTCAGCCCCTCTGTTTCAGCCCCTCTGTTTCAGCCCCTCTGTTTCATCCCCTCTGTTTCTCGCCCTCTGTTTCTCACCCTCTGTTTCTCGCCCTCTGTTTCAGCCCCTCTGTTTTTCGCCCTCTGTTTCAGCCCCTCTGTTTCAGCACCTCTGTTTCTCGCCCTCTGTTTCTGCCCCTCTGTTTCTCGCCCTCTGTTTCAGCCCCTCTGTTTCAGCCCCTCTGTTTCTCGCCCTCTGTTTCAGCCCCTCTATTTCTCGCCCTCTGTTTCAGCCCCTCTGTTTCAGCCCCTCTGTTTCAGGCCTCTGTTTCTCGCCCTCTGTTTCTCACCCTCTGTTTCTCGCCCTCTGTTTCAGCCCCTCTGTTTCAACCCCTCTGTTTCAGTCGCTCTGTTTCTCGTACTCTGTTTCACCCCCTCTGTTTCAGCCCCTCTGTTTCTCGCCCTCTGTTTCAGCCCCTCTGTTTCTCGCCCTCTGTTTCAGCCCCTCTGTTTCAGCCCCTTTGTTTCAGCCCCTCTGTTTCTCGCCCTCTGTTTCAGCCCCTCTGTTTCTCGCACTCTGTTTCAGCCCCTCTGTTTCTCGCCCTCTGTTTCAGCCTCTCTGTTTGTCGCCCTCTGTTTCAGCCCCTCTGTATCAGCCCCTCTGTTTCAGCCCCTCTGTTTCTCACCCTCTGTTTCAGCCCCTCTGTTTCTAGACCTCTGTTTCAGCCCCTCAGTTTCTCGCCCTCTGTTTCAGCCCCTCTGATTCAGCCCCTCTGTTTCAGTCCCTCTGTTTCAGCCCCTCTGTTTCATCCCCTCTGTTTCTCGCCCTATGTTTCTCACCCTCTGTTTCTCGCCCTCTGTTTCAGCCCCTCTGTTTTTCGCCCTCTGTTTCAGCCCCTCTGTTTCTCGCCCTCTGTTTCAGGCTCTCCATTTCAGCCCGTCTGTTTCAGCCACTCTGTTTCAGCCGGTTTGTTTCTCGCCCTCTGTTTCTCGCCCGCTGTTTCAGCCGGTTTGTTTCTCGCCCTCTGTTTCAGCCCCTCTGATTCAGCCCCTCTGATTCAGCCCCTCTGTTTCTCGCGCTCTGTTTCAGCCCCTCTGTTTCAGCCCCTCTGTTTCAGCCCCTCTGTTTCAGCCCCTCTGTTTCTCGTCCTCTGTTTCAGCCTCTCTGTTTCAGCCCCTCTGGTTCAGCCCCTGTGTTTCTCGCCCTCTGTTTCAGCCCCTCTGTTTCTCACCCTCTGTTTCAGCCCCTCTGTTTCAGCCCCTCTGTTTCTCGCCATCTGTTTCAGCCCCTCTGTTTCTCGCCTTCTGTAATAGCGCCTCTGATTCAGCCCCTCTGTTTCAGCCCCTCTGATTCAGCCCCTCTGTTTCAGCCCCTCTGTTTCAGCCCCTCTGTTTCATCCCCTCTGTTTCTCGCCCTCTGTTTCTCACCCTCTGTTTCTCGCCCTCTGTTTCAGCCCCTCTGTTTTTCGCCCTCTGTTTCAGCCCCTCTGTTTCAGCCCCTCTGTTTCTCGCCCTCTGTTTCTGCCCCTCTGTTTCTCGCCCTCTGTTTCAGCCCCTCTGTTTCTCGCCCTCTGTTTCAGCCCCTCTGATTCAGCCCCTCTGTTTCAGCCCCTCTGTTTCTCGCCCTCTGTTTCAGCCCCTCTGTTTCTCGCCCTCTGTTTCAGCCCCTCTGTTTCTCGCCCTCTGTTTCAGCCTCTCTGTTTCTCGCCCTCTGTTTCAGCCCCTCTGTTTCAGCCCCACTGTGTCTCGCCCTCTGTTTCAGCCCCTCTGTTTCAACCCCTCTGTTTCAGCCCCTCTGTTACAGCCCCTCTGTTTCACGCCCTCTGTTTCAGCCCCTCTGTTTCTCGCCCTCTGTTTCTGCCCCTCTAATTTAGCCCCTCTGTTTCAGCCCCTCTGTTTCGCGCTCTCTGTTTTTAGCCCCTCTGTTTCAGCCACTCTGTTTCTCACCCTCTGTTTCTGCCCCTCTGTTTCTCGCCCTCTGTTTCAGCCCCTCTGTTTCTCGCCCTCTGTTCCAGCCCCTCTGATTCAGCCCCTCAGTTTCAGCCCCTCTGAATCAGCCCCTCTGATTCAGCCCCTCTGTTTCGCGCTCTCTGTTTTTAGCCCCTCTGTTTCAGCCACTCTGTTTCTCACCCTCTGTTTCAGCCCCTCTGTTTCTCGCCCTCTGTTTCAGCCCCTCTGTTTCTCGCCCTCTGTTTCAGCCCCTCTGTTTCTCGCCCTCTATTTCAGCCCCTCTGATTCAGCCCCTCTGTTTCTCGCCCTCTGTTTCAGCTCCTCTGTTTCTCGCCCTCTGTTTCAGCCCCACTGTTTCAGCCCCTCTGTTTCTCGCCCTCTGTTTCAGCCCCTCTGTTTCTCGCCCCGTGTTTCAGCCCCTCTATTTCTCGCCCTCTGTTTCTCCCCGTCTGTTTCAGCCCCTCTGTTTCTCGCCCTCTGTTTCGGCCTCTCTGTTTCTCGCCCTCTGTTTCAGCCCCTCTGTTTCAGCCCCTTTGTTTCAGCCCCTCTGTTTCTCGCCCTCTGTTTCAGCCCCTCTGTTTCTCGCCCTCTGTTTCAGCCCCTCTGTTTCTCGCCCTCTGTTACAGCCCCTCTGTTTCAGCCCCACTGTTTCAGCCCCTCTGTTGCAGCCCCTGTGTTTCTCGCCCTCTGTTTCAGCCCCTCTGTTTCTCGCCCTCTGTTTCAGGCCCTCTGATTCAGCCCCTCTGTTTCAGCCTCTCTGTTTCAGCCCCTCTGTTTCAGCCCCTCTGTTTCTCGCCCTCTGTTTCAGCCCCTCTGTTTCTCGCCATCTGTTTCAGCCCCTCTGTTTCTCGCCCTCTGTTTCAGCCCCTCTGTTTCAGCCCCTCTGTTTCAGCCCCACTGTTTCAGCCCCTCTGTTTCTCGCCCTCTGTTTCTCACCCTCTGTTTCAGCCCCTCTGTTTCTCGCCCTCTGTTTCAGCCCCTCTGTTTCAGCCCCTCTGTTTCAGCCCTTCTGTTTCAGCCCCTCTGTTTCAGCCCCTCTGTTTCTCGCCCTCTGTTTAAGCCCCTCTGTTTCTCGCCGTCTGTTTCAGCCCCTCTGTTTCAGCCCCTCTGTTTCAGCCCCTCTGTTTCTGCCCCTCTGTTTCTCGCCCTCTGTTTCAGCCCCTCTGTTTCTCGCGCTCTTTTTATGCCCCTCTAAATTAGCCCCTCTGTTTCAGCTTTTCTGTTTCAGCCCCTCTGTTTCAGCCCCTCTGTTTCTCACCCTCTGTTTCAGCCCCTCTGTTTCTAGACCTCTGTTTCAGCCCCTCTGTTTCTCGCCCTCTGTTTCAGCCCCTCTGATTCAGCCCCTCTGTTTCAGTCCCTCTGTTTCAGCCCCTCTGTTTCATCCCCTCTGTTTCTCGCCCTCTGTTTCTCACCCTCTGTTTCTCGCCCTCTGTTTCAGCCCCTCTGTTTTTCGCCCTCTGTTTCAGCCCCTCTGTTTCTCGCCCTCTGTTTCAGGATCTCCATTTCAGCCCGTCTGTTTCAGCCACTCTGTTTCAGCCGGTTTGTTTCTCGCCCTCTGTTTCAGCCCCTCTGTTTCAGCCCCTCTGATTCAGCCCTTCTGATTCAGCCCCTCTGTTTCTCGCACTCTGTTTCAGCCCCTCTGTTTCAGCCCCTCTGTTTCAGCCCCTCTGTTTCAGCCCCTCTGTTTCTCGTCCTCTGTTTCAGCCCCTCTGTTTCAGCCCCTCTGGTTCAGCCCCTGTGTTTCTCGCCCTCTGTTTCAGCCCCTCTGTTTCTCGCCCTCTGTTTCAGCCCCTCTGTTTCAGCCCCTCTGTTTCTCGCCATCTGTTTCAGCCCCTCTGTTTCTCGCCTTCTGTAATAGCGCCTCTGATTCAGCCCCTCTGTTTCAGCCCCTCTGATTCAGCCCCTCTGTTTCAGCCCCTCTGTTTCAGCCCCTCTGTTTCATCCCCTCTGTTTCTCGCCCTCTGTTTCTCACCCTCTGTTTCTCGCCCTCTGTTTCAGCCCCTCTGTTTTTCGCCCTCTGTTTCAGCCCCTCTGTTTCAGCACCTCTGTTTCTCGCCCTCTGTTTCTGCCCCTCTGTTTCTCGCCCTCTGTTTCAGCCCCTCTGTTTCTCGCCCTCTGTTTCAGCCCCTCTGATTCAGCCCCTCTGTTTCAGCCCCTCTGAATCAGCCCCTCTGATTCAGCCCTTCTGTTTCAGCCCCTCTGTTTCAGCCCCTCTGTTTCTCGCCCTCTGTTTCAGCCCCTCTGATTCAGCACCTCTGTTTCTCGCACTCTGTTTCAGCTCCTCTGTTTCTCGCCCTCTGTTTCAGCCCCTCTGTTTCAGCCCCTCTGTTTCAGCCCCTCTGATTCAGCCCCTCTGTTTCAGCCCCTCTGTTTCTCCCCCTCTGTTACAGCACCTCTGTTTCAGCCCCTCGGTTTCAGCCACTCTGTGTCAGCCCCTCTGTTTCAGCCCCTCTGTTTCAGCCCCTCAGTTTCTCGCCCTCTGTTTCAGCCCCTCTGTTTCTCGCCCTCCTTTTCTCACCCTCTGTTTCTCGCCCTCTGTTTCAGCCCCTCTTTTTAAACCCCTCTGTTTCAGTCGCTCTGTTTCTCGTACTCTGTTTCACCCCCTCTGTTTCAGCCCCTCTGTTTCTCGCCCTCTGTTTCAGCCCCTCTGTTTCTCGCCCTCTGTTTCAGCCCCTCTGTTTCAGCCCCTTTGTTTCAGCCCCTCTGTTTCTCGCCCTCTGTTTCAGCCCCTCTGTTTCTCGCACTCTGTTTCAGCCCCTCTGTTTCTCGCCCTCTGTTTCAGCCTCTCTGTTTCTCGTCCTCTATTTCAGCCCCTCTGTTTCAGCCCCTCTGTTTCAGCCCCTCTGTTTCAGCCCCGCTGTTTCTCACCCTCTGTTTCAGCCCCTCTGTTTCTAGACCTCTGTTTCAGCCCCTCTGTTTCTCGCCCTCTGTTTCAGCCCCTCTGATTCAGCCCCTCTGTTTCAGTCCCTCTGTTTCAGCCCCTCTGTTTCATCCCCTCTGTTTCTCGCCCTCTGTTTCTCACCCTCTGTTTCTCGCCCTCTGTTTCAGCCCCTCTGTTTTTCGCCCTCTGTTTCAGCCCCTCTGTTTCTCGCCCTCTGTTTCAGGCTCTCCATTTCAGCCCGTCTGTTTCAGCCACTCTGTTTCAGCCGGTTTGTTTCTCGCCCTCTGTTTCAGCCCCTCTGTTTCAGCCCCTCTGATTCAGCCCCTCTGATTCAGCCCCTCTGTTTCTCGCCCTCTGTTTCAGCCCCTCTGTTTCAGCCCCTCTGTTTCAGCCCCTCTGTTTCAGCCCCTCTGTTTCTCGTCCTCTGTTTCAGCCCCTCTGTTTCAGCCCCTCTGGTTCAGCCCCTGTGTTTCTCGCCCTCTGTTTCAGCCCCTCTGTTTCTCGCCCTCTGTTTCAGCCCCTCTGTTTCAGCCCCTCTGTTTCTCGCCATCTGTTTCAGCCCCTCTGTTTCTCGCCTTGTGTAATAGCGCCTCTGATTCAGCCCCTCTGTTTCAGCCCCTCTGATTCAGCCCCTCTGTTTCAGCCCCTCTGTTTCAGCCCCTCTGTTTCATCCCCTCTGTTTCTCGCCCTCTGTTTCTCACCCTCTGTTTCTCGCCCTCTGTTTCAGCCCCTCTGTTTTTCGCCCTCTGTTTCAGCCCCTCTGTTTCAGCCCCTCTGTTTCTCGCCCTCTGTTTCAGCCCCTCTGTTTCTCGCCCTCTGTTTCAGCCCCTCTGATTCAGCCCCTCTGTTTCAGCCCCTCTGTTTCTCCCCCTCTGTTACAGCACCTCTGTTTCAGCCCCTCGGTTTCAGCCACTCTGTGTCAGCCCCTCTGTTTCAGCCCCTCTGTTTCAGCCCCTCTGTTTCTCGGCCTCTTTTTTAGACCCTCTGTTTTTCGCCCTCTTTTTCAGCCCCTCTGTTTCAGCCCGTCTGTTTCAGCCACTCTGTTTCTCGCACTCTGCTTCAGCCGCTCTGTTTCTCACCCTCTGTTTCAGCCCCTCTGATTCAGCCCCTCTGTTTCTCCCCCTCTGAATCAGCCCCTCTGAATCAGCCCTTCTGTTTCAGCCCCTCTGTTTCAGCCCTCTGTTTCTCGCCCTCTGTTTCAGCCCCGCTGATTCAGCCCCTCTGTTTCTCGCACTCTGTTTCAGCTCCTCTGTTTCTCGCCCTCTGTTTCAGCCCCTCTGTTTCAGCCCCTCTGTTTCAGCCCCTCTGTTTCTCGCCCTCTGTTTCAGCCCCTCTGTTTCTCGCCCTCTGTTTCAGCCCCTCAATTTCTCGCCCTCTGTTTCAGCCCCTCTGTTTCAGCCCCTCTGTTTCAGCCCCTCTGTTTCTCGCCCTCTGTTTCTCACCCTCTGTTTCTCGCCCTCTGTTTCAGCCCCTCTGTTTCAACCCCTCTGTTTCAGTCGCTCTGTTTCTCGTACTCTGTTTCACCCCCTCTGTTTCAGCCCCTCTGTTTCTCGCCCTCTGTTTCAGCCCCTCTGTTTCTCGCCCTCTGTTTCAGCCCCTCTGTTTCAGCCCCTTTGTTTCAGCCCCTCTGTTTCTCGCCCTCTGTTTCAGCCCCTCTGTTTCTCGCACTCTGTTTCAGCCCCTCTGTTTCTCGCCCTCTGTTTCAGCCTCTCTGTTTCTCGCCCTCTGTTTCAGCCCCTCTGTTTCAGCCCCTCTGTTTCAGCCCCTCTGTTTCAGCCCCTCTGTTTCTCACCCTCTGTTTCAGCCCCTCTGTTTCTAGACCTCTGTTTCAGCCCCTCTGTTTCTCGCCCTCTGTTTCAGCCCCTCTGATTCAGCCCCTCTGTTTCAGTCCCTCTGTTTCAGCCCCTCTGTTTCATCCCCTCTGTTTCTCGCCCTCTGTTTCTCGCCCTCTGTTTCTCGCCCTCTGTTTCAGCCCCTCTGTTTTTCGCCCTCTGTTTCAGCCCCTCTGTTTCTCGCCCTCTGTTTCAGGCTCTCCATTTCAGCCCGTCTGTTTCAGCCACTCTGTTTCAGCCGGTTTGTTTCTCGCCCTCTGTTTCTCGCCCGCTGTTTCAGCCGGTTTGTTTCTCGCCCTCTGTTTCTCGCCCTCTGTTTCAGCCCCTCTGTTTTTCGCCCTCTGTTTCAGCCCCTCTGTTTCTCGCCCTCTGTTTCAGGCTCTCCATTTCAGCCCGTCTGTTTCAGCCACTCTGTTTCAGCCGGTTTGTTTCTCGCCCTCTGTTTCAGCCCCTCTGTTTCAGCCCCTCTGATTCAGCCCCTCTGATTCAGCCCCTCTGTTTCTCGCCCTCTGTTTCAGCCCCTCTGTTTCAGCCCCTCTGTTTCAGCCCCTCTGTTTCAGCCCCTCTGTTTCTCGTCCTCTGTTTCAGCCCCTCTGTTTCAGCCCCTCTGGTTCAGCCCCTGTGTTTCTCGCCCTCTGTTTCAGCCCCTCTGTTTCTCGCCCTCTGTTTCAGCCCCTCTGTTTCAGCCCCTCTGTTTCTCGCCATCTGTTTCAGCCCCTCTGTTTCTCGCCTTGTGTAATAGCGCCTCTGATTCAGCCCCTCTGTTTCAGCCCCTCTGATTCAGCCCCTCTGTTTCAGCCCCTCTGTTTCAGCCCCTCTGTTTCATCCCCTCTGTTTCTCGCCCTCTGTTTCTCACCCTCTGTTTCTCGCCCTCTGTTTCAGCCCCTCTGTTTTTCGCCCTCTGTTTCAGCCCCTCTGTTTCAGCCCCTCTGTTTCTCGCCCTCTGTTTCAGCCCCTCTGTTTCTCGCCCTCTGTTTCAGCCCCTCTGATTCAGCCCCTCTGTTTCAGCCCCTTTGTTTCTCCCCCTCTGTTACAGCACCTCTGTTTCAGCCCCTCGGTTTCAGCCACTCTGTGTCAGCCCCTCTGTTTCAGCCCCTCTGTTTCAGCCCCTCTGTTTCTCGGCCTCTTTTTTAGACCCTCTGTTTTTCGCCCTCTTTTTCAGCCCCTCTGTTTCAGCCCGTCTGTTTCAGCCACTCTGTTTCTCGCACTCTGCTTCAGCCGCTCTGTTTCTCACCCTCTGTTTCAGCCCCTCTGTTTCAGCCCCTCTGTTTCAGCCCCTCTGTTTCAGCCCCACTGTTTCAGCCCCTCTGTTTCTCGCCCTCTGTTTCTCACCCTCTGTTTCAGCCCCTCTGTTTCTCGCCCTCTGTTTCAGCCCCTCTGTTTCAGCCCCTCTGTTTCAGCCCTTCTGTTTCAGCCCCTCTGTTTCAGCCCCTCTGTTTCTCGCCCTCTGTTTCAGCCCCTCTGTTTCTCGCCGTCTGTTTCAGCCCCTCTGTTTCAGCCCCTCTGTTTCTCGCCCTCTGTTTCAGCCCCTCTGTTTCTCGCCGTCTGTTTCAGCCCCTCTGTTTCAGCCCCTCTGTTTCAGCCCCTCTGTTTCAGCCCCTCTGTTTCAGCCCCTCTGTTTCAGCCCCACTGTTTCAGCCCCTCTGTTTCTCGCCCTCTGTTTCTCACCCTCTGTTTCAGCCCCTCTGTTTCTCGCCCTCTGTTTCAGCCCCTCTGTTTCAGCCCCTCTGTTTCAGCCCTTCTGTTTCAGCCCCTCTGTTTCAGCCCCTCTGTTTCTCGCCCTCTGTTTCAGCCCCTCTGTTTCTCGCCGTCTGTTTCAGCCCCTCTGTTTCAGCCCCTCTGTTTCAGCCCCTCTGTTTCTGCCCCTCTGTTTCTCGCCCTCTGTTTCAGCCCCTCTGTTTCTCGCGCTCTTTTTATGCCCCTCTAAATTAGCCCCTCTGTTTCAGCTTTTCTGTTTCAGCCCCTCTGTTTCAGCCCCTCTGTTTCTCACCCTCTGTTTCAGCCCCTCTGTTTCTAGACCTCTGTTTCAGCCCCTCTGTTTCTCGCCCTCTGTTTCAGCCCCTCTGATTCAGCCCCTCTGTTTCAGTCCCTCTGTTTCAGCCCCTCTGTTTCATCCCCTCTGTTTCTCGCCCTCTGTTTCTCACCCTCTGTTTCTCGCCCTTTGTTTCAGCCCCTCTGTTTTTCGCCCTCTGTTTCAGCCCCTCTGTTTCTCGCCTTCTGTTTCAGGATCTCCATTTCAGCCCGTCTTTTTCAGCCACTCTGTTTCAGCCGGTTTGTTTCTCGCCCTCTGTTTCAGCCCCTCTGTTTCAGCCCCTCTGATTCAGCCCTTCTGATTCAGCCCCTCTGTTTCTCGCACTCTGTTTCAGCCCCTCTGTTTCAGCCCCTCTGTTTCAGCCCCTCTGTTTCAGCCCCTCTGTTTCTCGTCCTCTGTTTCAGCCCCTCTGTTTCAGCCCCTCTGGTTCAGCCCCTGTGTTTCTCGCCCTCTGTTTCAGCCCCTCTGTTTCTCGCCCTCTGTTTCAGCCCCTCTGTTTCAGCCCCTCTGTTTCTCGCCATCTGTTTCAGCCCCTCTGTTTCTCGCCTTGTGTAATAGCGCCTCTGATTCAGCCCCTCTGTTTCAGCCCCTCTGATTCAGCCCCTCTGTTTCAGCCCCTCTGTTTCAGCCCCTCTGTTTCATCCCCTCTGTTTCTCGCCCTCTGTTTCTCACCCTCTGTTTCTCGCCCTCTGTTTCAGCCCCTCTGTTTTTCGCCCTCTGTTTCAGCCCCTCTGTTTCAGCCCCTCTGTTTCTCGCCCTCTGTTTCAGCCCCTCTGTTTCTCGCCCTCTGTTTCAGCCCCTCTGATTCAGCCCCTCTGTTTCAGCCCCTTTGTTTCTCCCCCTCTGTTACAGCACCTCTGTTTCAGCCCCTCGGTTTCAGCCACTCTGTGTCAGCCCCTCTGTTTCAGCCCCTCTGTTTCAGCCCCTCTGTTTCTCGGCCTCTTTTTTAGACCCTCTGTTTTTCGCCCTCTTTTTCAGCCCCTCTGTTTCAGCCCGTCTGTTTCAGCCACTCTGTTTCTCGCACTCTGCTTCAGCCGCTCTGTTTCTCACCCTCTGTTTCAGCCCCTCTGTTTCAGCCCCTCTGTTTCAGCCCCTCTGTTTCAGCCCCACTGTTTCAGCCCCTCTGTTTCTCGCCCTCTGTTTCTCACCCTCTGTTTCAGCCCCTCTGTTTCTCGCCCTCTGTTTCAGCCCCTCTGTTTCAGCCCCTCTGTTTCAGCCCTTCTGTTTCAGCCCCTCTGTTTCAGCCCCTCTGTTTCTCGCCCTCTGTTTCAGCCCCTCTGTTTCTCGCCGTCTGTTTCAGCCCCTCTGTTTCAGCCCCTCTGTTTCTCGCCCTCTGTTTCAGCCCCTCTGTTTCTCGCCGTCTGTTTCAGCCCCTCTGTTTCAGCCCCTCTGTTTCAGCCCCTCTGTTTCAGCCCCTCTGTTTCAGCCCCTCTGTTTCAGCCCCACTGTTTCAGCCCCTCTGTTTCTCGCCCTCTGTTTCTCACCCTCTGTTTCAGCCCCTCTGTTTCTCGCCCTCTGTTTCAGCCCCTCTGTTTCAGCCCCTCTGTTTCAGCCCTTCTGTTTCAGCCCCTCTGTTTCAGCCCCTCTGTTTCTCGCCCTCTGTTTCAGCCCCTCTGTTTCAGCCCCTCTGTTTCTCGCCATCTGTTTCAGCCCCTCTGTTTCTCGCCTTGTGTAATAGCGCCTCTGATTCAGCCCCTCTGTTTCAGCCCCTCTGATTCAGCCCCTCTGTTTCAGCCCCTCTGTTTCAGCCCCTCTGTTTCATCCCCTCTGTTTCTCGCCCTCTGTTTCTCACCCTCTGTTTCTCGCCCTCTGTTTCAGCCCCTCTGTTTTTCGCCCTCTGTTTCAGCCCCTCTGTTTCAGCCCCTCTGTTTCTCGCCCTCTGTTTCAGCCCCTCTGTTTCTCGCCCTCTGTTTCAGCCCCTCTGATTCAGCCCCTCTGTTTCAGCCCCTCTGTTTCTCCCCCTCTGTTACAGCACCTCTGTTTCAGCCCCTCGGTTTCAGCCACTCTGTGTCAGCCCCTCTGTTTCAGCCCCTCTGTTTCAGCCCCTCTGTTTCTCGGCCTCTTTTTTAGACCCTCTGTTTTTCGCCCTCTTTTTCAGCCCCTCTGTTTCAGCCCGTCTGTTTCAGCCACTCTGTTTCTCGCACTCTGCTTCAGCCGCTCTGTTTCTCACCCTCTGTTTCAGCCCCTCTGATTCAGCCCCTCTGTTTCTCCCCCTCTGAATCAGCCCCTCTGAATCAGCCCTTCTGTTTCAGCCCCTCTGTTTCAGCCCTCTGTTTCTCGCCCTCTGTTTCAGCCCCGCTGATTCAGCCCCTCTGTTTCTCGCACTCTGTTTCAGCTCCTCTGTTTCTCGCCCTCTGTTTCAGCCCCTCTGTTTCAGCCCCTCTGTTTCAGCCCCTCTGTTTCTCGCCCTCTGTTTCAGCCCCTCTGTTTCTCGCCCTCTGTTTCAGCCCCTCAATTTCTCGCCCTCTGTTTCAGCCCCTCTGTTTCAGCCCCTCTGTTTCAGCCCCTCTGTTTCTCGCCCTCTGTTTCTCACCCTCTGTTTCTCGCCCTCTGTTTCAGCCCCTCTGTTTCAACCCCTCTGTTTCAGTCGCTCTGTTTCTCGTACTCTGTTTCACCCCCTCTGTTTCAGCCCCTCTGTTTCTCGCCCTCTGTTTCAGCCCCTCTGTTTCTCGCCCTCTGTTTCAGCCCCTCTGTTTCAGCCCCTTTGTTTCAGCCCCTCTGTTTCTCGCCCTCTGTTTCAGCCCCTCTGTTTCTCGCACTCTGTTTCAGCCCCTCTGTTTCTCGCCCTCTGTTTCAGCCTCTCTGTTTCTCGCCCTCTGTTTCAGCCCCTCTGTTTCAGCCCCTCTGTTTCAGCCCCTCTGTTTCAGCCCCTCTGTTTCTCACCCTCTGTTTCAGCCCCTCTGTTTCTAGACCTCTGTTTCAGCCCCTCTGTTTCTCGCCCTCTGTTTCAGCCCCTCTGATTCAGCCCCTCTGTTTCAGTCCCTCTGTTTCAGCCCCTCTGTTTCATCCCCTCTGTTTCTCGCCCTCTGTTTCTCGCCCTCTGTTTCTCGCCCTCTGTTTCAGCCCCTCTGTTTTTCGCCCTCTGTTTCAGCCCCTCTGTTTCTCGCCCTCTGTTTCAGGCTCTCCATTTCAGCCCGTCTGTTTCAGCCACTCTGTTTCAGCCGGTTTGTTTCTCGCCCTCTGTTTCTCGCCCGCTGTTTCAGCCGGTTTGTTTCTCGCCCTCTGTTTCTCGCCCTCTGTTTCAGCCCCTCTGTTTTTCGCCCTCTGTTTCAGCCCCTCTGTTTCTCGCCCTCTGTTTCAGGCTCTCCATTTCAGCCCGTCTGTTTCAGCCACTCTGTTTCAGCCGGTTTGTTTCTCGCCCTCTGTTTCAGCCCCTCTGTTTCAGCCCCTCTGATTCAGCCCCTCTGATTCAGCCCCTCTGTTTCTCGCCCTCTGTTTCAGCCCCTCTGTTTCAGCCCCTCTGTTTCAGCCCCTCTGTTTCAGCCCCTCTGTTTCTCGTCCTCTGTTTCAGCCCCTCTGTTTCAGCCCCTCTGGTTCAGCCCCTGTGTTTCTCGCCCTCTGTTTCAGCCCCTCTGTTTCTCGCCCTCTGTTTCAGCCCCTCTGTTTCAGCCCCTCTGTTTCTCGCCATCTGTTTCAGCCCCTCTGTTTCTCGCCTTGTGTAATAGCGCCTCTGATTCAGCCCCTCTGTTTCAGCCCCTCTGATTCAGCCCCTCTGTTTCAGCCCCTCTGTTTCAGCCCCTCTGTTTCATCCCCTCTGTTTCTCGCCCTCTGTTTCTCACCCTCTGTTTCTCGCCCTCTGTTTCAGCCCCTCTGTTTTTCGCCCTCTGTTTCAGCCCCTCTGTTTCAGCCCCTCTGTTTCTCGCCCTCTGTTTCAGCCCCTCTGTTTCTCGCCCTCTGTTTCAGCCCCTCTGATTCAGCCCCTCTGTTTCAGCCCCTTTGTTTCTCCCCCTCTGTTACAGCACCTCTGTTTCAGCCCCTCGGTTTCAGCCACTCTGTGTCAGCCCCTCTGTTTCAGCCCCTCTGTTTCAGCCCCTCTGTTTCTCGGCCTCTTTTTTAGACCCTCTGTTTTTCGCCCTCTTTTTCAGCCCCTCTGTTTCAGCCCGTCTGTTTCAGCCACTCTGTTTCTCGCACTCTGCTTCAGCCGCTCTGTTTCTCACCCTCTGTTTCAGCCCCTCTGTTTCAGCCCCTCTGTTTCAGCCCCTCTGTTTCAGCCCCACTGTTTCAGCCCCTCTGTTTCTCGCCCTCTGTTTCTCACCCTCTGTTTCAGCCCCTCTGTTTCTCGCCCTCTGTTTCAGCCCCTCTGTTTCAGCCCCTCTGTTTCAGCCCTTCTGTTTCAGCCCCTCTGTTTCAGCCCCTCTGTTTCTCGCCCTCTGTTTCAGCCCCTCTGTTTCTCGCCGTCTGTTTCAGCCCCTCTGTTTCAGCCCCTCTGTTTCTCGCCCTCTGTTTCAGCCCCTCTGTTTCTCGCCGTCTGTTTCAGCCCCTCTGTTTCAGCCCCTCTGTTTCAGCCCCTCTGTTTCAGCCCCTCTGTTTCAGCCCCTCTGTTTCAGCCCCACTGTTTCAGCCCCTCTGTTTCTCGCCCTCTGTTTCTCACCCTCTGTTTCAGCCCCTCTGTTTCTCGCCCTCTGTTTCAGCCCCTCTGTTTCAGCCCCTCTGTTTCAGCCCTTCTGTTTCAGCCCCTCTGTTTCAGCCCCTCTGTTTCTCGCCCTCTGTTTCTCGCCGTCTGTTTCAGCCCCTCTGTTTCAGCCCCTCTGTTTCAGCCCCTCTGTTTCTGCCCCTCTGTTTCTCGCCCTCTGTTTCAGCCCCTCTGTTTCTCGCGCTCTTTTTATGCCCCTCTAAATTAGCCCCTCTGTTTCAGCTTTTCTGTTTCAGCCCCTCTGTTTCAGCCCCTCTGTTTCTCACCCTCTGTTTCAGCCCCTCTGTTTCTAGACCTCTGTTTCAGCCCCTCTGTTTCTCGCCCTCTGTTTCAGCCCCTCTGATTCAGCCCCTCTGTTTCAGTCCCTCTGTTTCAGCCCCTCTGTTTCATCCCCTCTGTTTCTCGCCCTCTGTTTCTCACCCTCTGTTTCTCGCCCTTTGTTTCAGCCCCTCTGTTTTTCGCCCTCTGTTTCAGCCCCTCTGTTTCTCGCCTTCTGTTTCAGGATCTCCATTTCAGCCCGTCTTTTTCAGCCACTCTGTTTCAGCCGGTTTGTTTCTCGCCCTCTGTTTCAGCCCCTCTGTTTCAGCCCCTCTGATTCAGCCCTTCTGATTCAGCCCCTCTGTTTCTCGCACTCTGTTTCAGCCCCTCTGTTTCAGCCCCTCTGTTTCAGCCCCTCTGTTTCAGCCCCTCTGTTTCTCGTCCTCTGTTTCAGCCCCTCTGTTTCAGCCCCTCTGGTTCAGCCCCTGTGTTTCTCGCCCTCTGTTTCAGCCCCTCTGTTTCTCGCCCTCTGTTTCAGCCCCTCTGTTTCAGCCCCTCTGTTTCTCGCCATCTGTTTCAGCCCCTCTGTTTCTCGCCTTGTGTAATAGCGCCTCTGATTCAGCCCCTCTGTTTCAGCCCCTCTGATTCAGCCCCTCTGTTTCAGCCCCTCTGTTTCAGCCCCTCTGTTTCATCCCCTCTGTTTCTCGCCCTCTGTTTCTCACCCTCTGTTTCTCGCCCTCTGTTTCAGCCCCTCTGTTTTTCGCCCTCTGTTTCAGCCCCTCTGTTTCAGCCCCTCTGTTTCTCGCCCTCTGTTTCAGCCCCTCTGTTTCTCGCCCTCTGTTTCAGCCCCTCTGATTCAGCCCCTCTGTTTCAGCCCCTTTGTTTCTCCCCCTCTGTTACAGCACCTCTGTTTCAGCCCCTCGGTTTCAGCCACTCTGTGTCAGCCCCTCTGTTTCAGCCCCTCTGTTTCAGCCCCTCTGTTTCTCGGCCTCTTTTTTAGACCCTCTGTTTTTCGCCCTCTTTTTCAGCCCCTCTGTTTCAGCCCGTCTGTTTCAGCCACTCTGTTTCTCGCACTCTGCTTCAGCCGCTCTGTTTCTCACCCTCTGTTTCAGCCCCTCTGTTTCAGCCCCTCTGTTTCAGCCCCTCTGTTTCAGCCCCACTGTTTCAGCCCCTCTGTTTCTCGCCCTCTGTTTCTCACCCTCTGTTTCAGCCCCTCTGTTTCTCGCCCTCTGTTTCAGCCCCTCTGTTTCAGCCCCTCTGTTTCAGCCCTTCTGTTTCAGCCCCTCTGTTTCAGCCCCTCTGTTTCTCGCCCTCTGTTTCAGCCCCTCTGTTTCTCGCCGTCTGTTTCAGCCCCTCTGTTTCAGCCCCTCTGTTTCTCGCCCTCTGTTTCAGCCCCTCTGTTTCTCGCCGTCTGTTTCAGCCCCTCTGTTTCAGCCCCTCTGTTTCAGCCCCTCTGTTTCAGCCCCTCTGTTTCAGCCCCTCTGTTTCAGCCCCACTGTTTCAGCCCCTCTGTTTCTCGCCCTCTGTTTCTCACCCTCTGTTTCAGCCCCTCTGTTTCTCGCCCTCTGTTTCAGCCCCTCTGTTTCAGCCCCTCTGTTTCAGCCCTTCTGTTTCAGCCCCTCTGTTTCAGCCCCTCTGTTTCTCGCCCTCTGTTTCAGCCCCTCTGTTTCTCGCCGTCTGTTTCAGCCCCTCTGTTTCAGCCCCTCTGTTTCAGCCCCTCTGTTTCTGCCCCTCTGTTTCTCGCCCTCTGTTTCAGCCCCTCTGTTTCTCGCGCTCTTTTTATGCCCCTCTAAATTAGCCCCTCTGTTTCAGCTTTTCTGTTTCAGCCCCTCTGTTTCAGCCCCTCTGTTTCTCACCCTCTGTTTCAGCCCCTCTGTTTCTAGACCTCTGTTTCAGCCCCTCTGTTTCTCGCCCTCTGTTTCAGCCCCTCTGATTCAGCCCCTCTGTTTCAGTCCCTCTGTTTCAGCCCCTCTGTTTCATCCCCTCTGTTTCTCGCCCTCTGTTTCTCACCCTCTGTTTCTCGCCCTTTGTTTCAGCCCCTCTGTTTTTCGCCCTCTGTTTCAGCCCCTCTGTTTCTCGCCTTCTGTTTCAGGATCTCCATTTCAGCCCGTCTTTTTCAGCCACTCTGTTTCAGCCGGTTTGTTTCTCGCCCTCTGTTTCAGCCCCTCTGTTTCAGCCCCTCTGATTCAGCCCTTCTGATTCAGCCCCTCTGTTTCTCGCACTCTGTTTCAGCCCCTCTGTTTCAGCCCCTCTGTTTCAGCCCCTCTGTTTCAGCCCCTCTGTTTCTCGTCCTCTGTTTCAGCCCCTCTGTTTCAGCCCCTCTGGTTCAGCCCCTGTGTTTCTCGCCCTCTGTTTCAGCCCCTCTGTTTCTCGCCCTCTGTTTCAGCCCCTCTGTTTCAGCCCCTCTGTTTCTCGCCATCTGTTTCAGCCCCTCTGTTTCTCGCCTTCTGTAATAGCGCCTCTGATTCAGCCCCTCTGTTTCAGCCCCTCTGATTCAGCCCCTCTGTTTCAGCCCCTCTGTTTCAGCCCCTCTGTTTCATCCCCTCTGTTTCTCGCCCTCTGTTTCTCACCCTCTGTTTCTCGCCCTCTGTTTCAGCCCCTCTGTTTTTCGCCCTCTGTTTCAGCCCCTCTGTTTCAGCACCTCTGTTTCTCGCCCTCTGTTTCTGCCCCTCTGTTTCTCGCCCTCTGTTTCAGCCCCTCTGTTTCAGCCCCTCTGTTTCTCGCCCTCTGTTTCAGCCCCTCTATTTCTCGCCCTCTGTTTCAGCCCCTCTGTTTCAGCCCCTCTGTTTCAGGCCTCTGTTTCTCGCCCTCTGTTTCTCACCCTCTGTTTCTCGCCCTCTGTTTCAGCCCCTCTGTTTCAACCCCTCTGTTTCAGTCGCTCTGTTTCTCGTACTCTGTTTCACCCCCTCTGTTTCAGCCCCTCTGTTTCTCGCCCTCTGTTTCAGCCCCTCTGTTTCTCGCCCTCTGTTTCAGCCCCTCTGTTTCAGCCCCTTTGTTTCAGCCCCTCTGTTTCTCGCCCTCTGTTTCAGCCCCTCTGTTTCTCGCACTCTGTTTCAGCCCCTCTGTTTCTCGCCCTCTGTTTCAGCCTCTCTGTTTGTCGCCCTCTGTTTCAGCCCCTCTGTATCAGCCCCTCTGTTTCAGCCCCTCTGTTTCTCACCCTCTGTTTCAGCCCCTCTGTTTCTAGACCTCTGTTTCAGCCCCTCAGTTTCTCGCCCTCTGTTTCAGCCCCTCTGATTCAGCCCCTCTGTTTCAGTCCCTCTGTTTCAGCCCCTCTGTTTCATCCCCTCTGTTTCTCGCCCTATGTTTCTCACCCTCTGTTTCTCGCCCTCTGTTTCAGCCCCTCTGTTTTTCGCCCTCTGTTTCAGCCCCTCTGTTTCTCGCCCTCTGTTTCAGGCTCTCCATTTCAGCCCGTCTGTTTTAGCCACTCTGTTTCAGCCGGTTTGTTTCTCGCCCTCTGTTTCTCGCCCGCTGTTTCAGCCGGTTTGTTTCTCGCCCTCTGTTTCAGCCCCTCTGATTCAGCCCCTCTGATTCAGCCCCTCTGTTTCTCGCGCTCTGTTTCAGCCCCTCTGTTTCAGCCCCTCTGTTTCAGCCCCTCTGTTTCAGCCCCTCTGTTTCTCGTCCTCTGTTTCAGCCTCTCTGTTTCAGCCCCTCTGGTTCAGCCCCTGTGTTTCTCGCCCTCTGTTTCAGCCCCTCTGTTTCTCACCCTCTGTTTCAGCCCCTCTGTTTCAGCCCCTCTGTTTCTCGCCATCTGTTTCAGCCCCTCTGTTTCTCGCCTTCTGTAATAGCGCCTCTGATTCAGCCCCTCTGTTTCAGCCCCTCTGATTCAGCCCCTCTGTTTCAGCCCCTCTGTTTCAGCCCCTCTGTTTCATCCCCTCTGTTTCTCGCCCTCTGTTTCTCACCCTCTGTTTCTCGCCCTCTGTTTCAGCCCCTCTGTTTTTCGCCCTCTGTTTCAGCCCCTCTGTTTCAGCCCCTCTGTTTCTCGCCCTCTGTTTCTGCCCCTCTGTTTCTCGCCCTCTGTTTCAGCCCCTCTGTTTCTCGCCCTCTGTTTCAGCCCCTCTGATTCAGCCCCTCTGTTTCAGCCCCTCTGTTTCTCGCCCTCTGTTTCAGCCCCTCTGTTTCTCGCCCTCTGTTTCAGCCCCTCTGTTTCTCGCCCTCTGTTTCAGCCTCTCTGTTTCTCGCCCTCTGTTTCAGCCCCTCTGTTTCAGCCCCACTGTGTCTCGCCCTCTGTTTCAGCCCCTCTGTTTCAACCCCTCTGTTTCAGCCCCTCTGTTACAGCCCCTCTGTTTCACGCCCTCTGTTTCAGCCCCTCTGTTTCTCGCCCTCTGTTTCTGCCCCTCTAATTTAGCCCCTCTGTTTCAGCCCCTCTGTTTCGCGCTCTCTGTTTTTAGCCCCTCTGTTTCAGCCACTCTGTTTCTCACCCTCTGTTTCTGCCCCTCTGTTTCTCGCCCTCTGTTTCAGCCCCTCTGTTTCTCGCCCTCTGTTCCAGCCCCTCTGATTCAGCCCCTCAGTTTCAGCCCCTCTGAATCAGCCCCTCTGATTCAGCCCCTCTGTTTCGCGCTCTCTGTTTTTAGCCCCTCTGTTTCAGCCACTCTGTTTCTCACCCTCTGTTTCAGCCCCTCTGTTTCTCGCCCTCTGTTTCAGCCCCTCTGTTTCTCGCCCTCTGTTTCAGCCCCTCTGTTTCTCGCCCTCTATTTCAGCCCCTCTGATTCAGCCCCTCTGTTTCTCGCCCTCTGTTTCAGCTCCTCTGTTTCTCCCCCTCTGTTTCAGCCCCACTGTTTCAGCCCCTCTGTTTCTCGCCCTCTGTTTCAGCCCCTCTGTTTCTCGCCCCGTGTTTCAGCCCCTCTATTTCTCGCCCTCTGTTTCTCCCCGTCTGTTTCAGCCCCTCTGTTTCTCGCCCTCTGTTTCGGCCTCTCTGTTTCTCGCCCTCTGTTTCAGCCCCTCTGTTTCAGCCCCTTTGTTTCAGCCCCTCTGTTTCTCGCCCTCTGTTTCAGCCCCTCTGTTTCTCGCCCTCTGTTTCAGCCCCTCTGTTTCTCGCCCTCTGTTACAGCCCCTCTGTTTCAGCCCCACTGTTTCAGCCCCTCTGTTGCAGCCCCTGTGTTTCTCGCCCTCTGTTTCAGCCCCTCTGTTTCTCGCCCTCTGTTTCAGGCCCTCTGATTCAGCCCCTCTGTTTCAGCCTCTCTGTTTCAGCCCCTCTGTTTCAGCCCCTCTGTTTCTCGCCCTCTGTTTCAGCCCCTCTGTTTCTCGCCATCTGTTTCAGCCCCTCTGTTTCTCGCCCTCTGTTTCAGCCCCTCTGTTTCAGCCCCTCTGTTTCAGCCCCACTGTTTCAGCCCCTCTGTTTCTCGCCCTCTGTTTCTCACCCTCTGTTTCAGCCCCTCTGTTTCTCGCCCTCTGTTTCAGCCCCTCTGTTTCAGCCCCTCTGTTTCAGCCCTTCTGTTTCAGCCCCTCTGTTTCAGCCCCTCTGTTTCTCGCCCTCTGTTTAAGCCCCTCTGTTTCTCGCCGTCTGTTTCAGCCCCTCTGTTTCAGCCCCTCTGTTTCAGCCCCTCTGTTTCTGCCCCTCTGTTTCTCGCCCTCTGTTTCAGCCCCTCTGTTTCTCGCGCTCTTTTTATGCCCCTCTAAATTAGCCCCTCTGTTTCAGCTTTTCTGTTTCAGCCCCTCTGTTTCAGCCCCTCTGTTTCTCACCCTCTGTTTCAGCCCCTCTGTTTCTAGACCTCTGTTTCAGCCCCTCTGTTTCTCGCCCTCTGTTTCAGCCCCTCTGATTCAGCCCCTCTGTTTCAGTCCCTCTGTTTCAGCCCCTCTGTTTCATCCCCTCTGTTTCTCGCCCTCTGTTTCTCACCCTCTGTTTCTCGCCCTCTGTTTCAGCCCCTCTGTTTTTCGCCCTCTGTTTCAGCCCCTCTGTTTCTCGCCCTCTGTTTCAGGATCTCCATTTCAGCCCGTCTGTTTCAGCCACTCTGTTTCAGCCGGTTTGTTTCTCGCCCTCTGTTTCAGCCCCTCTGTTTCAGCCCCTCTGATTCAGCCCTTCTGATTCAGCCCCTCTGTTTCTCGCACTCTGTTTCAGCCCCTCTGTTTCAGCCCCTCTGTTTCAGCCCCTCTGTTTCAGCCCCTCTGTTTCTCGTCCTCTGTTTCAGCCCCTCTGTTTCAGCCCCTCTGGTTCAGCCCCTGTGTTTCTCGCCCTCTGTTTCAGCCCCTCTGTTTCTCGCCCTCTGTTTCAGCCCCTCTGTTTCAGCCCCTCTGTTTCTCGCCATCTGTTTCAGCCCCTCTGTTTCTCGCCTTCTGTAATAGCGCCTCTGATTCAGCCCCTCTGTTTCAGCCCCTCTGATTCAGCCCCTCTGTTTCAGCCCCTCTGTTTCAGCCCCTCTGTTTCATCCCCTCTGTTTCTCGCCCTCTGTTTCTCACCCTCTGTTTCTCGCCCTCTGTTTCAGCCCCTCTGTTTTTCGCCCTCTGTTTCAGCCCCTCTGTTTCAGCACCTCTGTTTCTCGCCCTCTGTTTCTGCCCCTCTGTTTCTCGCCCTCTGTTTCAGCCCCTCTGTTTCTCGCCCTCTGTTTCAGCCCCTCTGATTCAGCCCCTCTGTTTCAGCCCCTCTGAATCAGCCCCTCTGATTCAGCCCTTCTGTTTCAGCCCCTCTGTTTCAGCCCCTCTGTTTCTCGCCCTCTGTTTCAGCCCCTCTGATTCAGCACCTCTGTTTCTCGCACTCTGTTTCAGCTCCTCTGTTTCTCGCCCTCTGTTTCAGCCCCTCTGTTTCAGCCCCTCTGTTTCAGCCCCTCTGATTCAGCCCCTCTGTTTCAGCCCCTCTGTTTCTCCCCCTCTGTTACAGCACCTCTGTTTCAGCCCCTCGGTTTCAGCCACTCTGTGTCAGCCCCTCTGTTTCAGCCCCTCTGTTTCAGCCCCTCAGTTTCTCGCCCTCTGTTTCAGCCCCTCTGTTTCTCGCCCTCCTTTTCTCACCCTCTGTTTCTCGCCCTCTGTTTCAGCCCCTCTTTTTAAACCCCTCTGTTTCAGTCGCTCTGTTTCTCGTACTCTGTTTCACCCCCTCTGTTTCAGCCCCTCTGTTTCTCGCCCTCTGTTTCAGCCCCTCTGTTTCTCGCCCTCTGTTTCAGCCCCTCTGTTTCAGCCCCTTTGTTTCAGCCCCTCTGTTTCTCGCCCTCTGTTTCAGCCCCTCTGTTTCTCGCACTCTGTTTCAGCCCCTCTGTTTCTCGCCCTCTGTTTCAGCCTCTCTGTTTCTCGTCCTCTATTTCAGCCCCTCTGTTTCAGCCCCTTTGTTTCAGCCCCTCTGTTTCAGCCCCGCTGTTTCTCACCCTCTGTTTCAGCCCCTCTGTTTCTAGACCTCTGTTTCAGCCCCTCTGTTTCTCGCCCTCTGTTTCAGCCCCTCTGATTCAGCCCCTCTGTTTCAGTCCCTCTGTTTCAGCCCCTCTGTTTCATCCCCTCTGTTTCTCGCCCTCTGTTTCTCACCCTCAGTTTCTCGCCCTCTGTTTCAGCCCCTCTGTTTTTCGCCCTCTGTTTCAGCCCCTCTGTTTCTCGCCCTCTGTTTCAGGCTCTCCATTTCAGCCCGTCTGTTTCAGCCACTCTGTTTCAGCCGGTTTGTTTCTCGCCCTCTGTTTCAGCCCCTCTGTTTCAGCCCCTCTGATTCAGCCCCTCTGATTCAGCCCCTCTGTTTCTCGCCCTCTGTTTCAGCCCCTCTGTTTCAGCCCCTCTGTTTCAGCCCCTCTGTTTCAGCCCCTCTGTTTCTCGTCCTCTGTTTCAGCCCCTCTGTTTCAGCCCCTCTGGTTCAGCCCCTGTGTTTCTCGCCCTCTGTTTCAGCCCCTCTGTTTCTCGCCCTCTGTTTCAGCCCCTCTGTTTCAGCCCCTCTGTTTCTTGCCATCTGTTTCAGCCCCTCTGTTTCTCGCCTTGTGTAATAGCGCCTCTGATTCAGCCCCTCTGTTTCAGCCCCTCTGATTCAGCCCCTCTGTTTCAGCCCCTCTGTTTCAGCCCCTCTGTTTCATCCCCTCTGTTTCTCGCCCTCTGTTTCTCACCCTCTGTTTCTCGCCCTCTGTTTCAGCCCCTCTGTTTTTCGCCCTCTGTTTCAGCCCCTCTGTTTCAGCCCCTCTGTTTCTCGCCCTCTGTTTCAGCCCCTCTGTTTCTCGCCCTCTGTTTCAGCCCCTCTGATTCAGCCCCTCTGTTTCAGCCCCTCTGTTTCTCCCCCTCTGTTACAGCACCTCTGTTTCAGCCCCTCGGTTTCAGCCACTCTGTGTCAGCCCCTCTGTTTCAGCCCCTCTGTTTCAGCCCCTCTGTTTCTCGGCCTCTTTTTTAGACCCTCTGTTTTTCGCCCTCTTTTTCAGCCCCTCTGTTTCAGCCCGTCTGTTTCAGCCACTCTGTTTCTCGCACTCTGCTTCAGCCGCTCTGTTTCTCACCCTCTGTTTCAGCCCCTCTGATTCAGCCCCTCTGTTTCTCCCCCTCTGAATCAGCCCCTCTGAATCAGCCCTTCTGTTTCAGCCCCTCTGTTTCAGCCCTCTGTTTCTCGCCCTCTGTTTCAGCCCCGCTGATTCAGCCCCTCTGTTTCTCGCACTCTGTTTCAGCTCCTCTGTTTCTCGCCCTCTGTTTCAGCCCCTCTGTTTCAGCCCCTCTGTTTCAGCCCCTCTGTTTCTCGCCCTCTGTTTCAGCCCCTCTGTTTCTCGCCCTCTGTTTCAGCCCCTCAATTTCTCGCCCTCTGTTTCAGCCCCTCTGTTTCAGCCCCTCTGTTTCAGCCCCTCTGTTTCTCGCCCTCTGTTTCTCACCCTCTGTTTCTCGCCCTCTGTTTCAGCCCCTCTGTTTCAACCCCTCTGTTTCAGTCGCTCTGTTTCTCGTACTCTGTTTCACCCCCTCTGTTTCAGCCCCTCTGTTTCTCGCCCTCTGTTTCAGCCCCTCTGTTTCTCGCCCTCTGTTTCAGCCCCTCTGTTTCAGCCCCTTTGTTTCAGCCCCTCTGTTTCTCGCCCTCTGTTTCAGCCCCTCTGTTTCTCGCACTCTGTTTCAGCCCCTCTGTTTCTCGCCCTCTGTTTCAGCCTCTCTGTTTCTCGCCCTCTGTTTCAGCCCCTCTGTTTCAGCCCCTCTGTTTCAGCCCCTCTGTTTCAGCCCCTCTGTTTCTCACCCTCTGTTTCAGCCCCTCTGTTTCTAGACCTCTGTTTCAGCCCCTCTGTTTCTCGCCCTCTGTTTCAGCCCCTCTGATTCAGCCCCTCTGTTTCAGTCCCTCTGTTTCAGCCCCTCTGTTTCATCCCCTCTGTTTCTCGCCCTCTGTTTCTCGCCCTCTGTTTCTCGCCCTCTGTTTCAGCCCCTCTGTTTTTCGCCCTCTGTTTCAGCCCCTCTGTTTCTCGCCCTCTGTTTCAGGCTCTCCATTTCAGCCCGTCTGTTTCAGCCACTCTGTTTCAGCCGGTTTGTTTCTCGCCCTCTGTTTCTCGCCCGCTGTTTCAGCCGGTTTGTTTCTCGCCCTCTGTTTCTCGCCCTCTGTTTCAGCCCCTCTGTTTTTCGCCCTCTGTTTCAGCCCCTCTGTTTCTCGCCCTCTGTTTCAGGCTCTCCATTTCAGCCCGTCTGTTTCAGCCACTCTGTTTCAGCCGGTTTGTTTCTCGCCCTCTGTTTCAGCCCCTCTGTTTCAGCCCCTCTGAATCAGCCCCTCTGATTCAGCCCCTCTGTTTCTCGCCCTCTGTTTCAGCCCCTCTGTTTCAGCCCCTCTGTTTCAGCCCCTCTGTTTCAGCCCCTCTGTTTCTCGTCCTCTGTTTCAGCCCCTCTGTTTCAGCCCCTCTGGTTCAGCCCCTGTGTTTCTCGCCCTCTGTTTCAGCCCCTCTGTTTCTCGCCCTCTGTTTCAGCCCCTCTGTTTCAGCCCCTCTGTTTCTCGCCATCTGTTTCAGCCCCTCTGTTTCTCGCCTTGTGTAATAGCGCCTCTGATTCAGCCCCTCTGTTTCACCCCCTCTGATTCAGCCCCTCTGTTTCAGCCCCTCTGTTTCAGCCCCTCTGTTTCATCCCCTCTGTTTCTCGCCCTCTGTTTCTCACCCTCTGTTTCTCGCCCTCTGTTTCAGCCCCTCTGTTTTTCGCCCTCTGTTTCAGCCCCTCTGTTTCAGCCCCTCTGTTTCTCGCCCTCTGTTTCAGCCCCTCTGTTTCTCGCCCTCTGTTTCAGCCCCTCTGATTCAGCCCCTCTGTTTCAGCCCCTTTGTTTCTCCCCCTCTGTTACAGCACCTCTGTTTCAGCCCCTCGATTTCAGCCACTCTGTGTCAGCCCCTCTGTTTCAGCCCCTCTGTTTCAGCCCCTCTGTTTCTCGGCCTCTTTTTTAGACCCTCTGTTTTTCGCCCTCTTTTTCAGCCCCTCTGTTTCAGCCCGTCTGTTTCAGCCACTCTGTTTCTCGCACTCTGCTTCAGCCGCTCTGTTTCTCACCCTCTGTTTCAGCCCCTCTGATTCAGCCCCTCTGTTTCTCCCCCTCTGAATCAGCCCCTCTGAATCAGCCCTTCTGTTTCAGCCCCTCTGTTTCAGCCCTCTGTTTCTCGCCCTCTGTTTCAGCCCCGCTGATTCAGCCCCTCTGTTTCTCGCACTCTGTTTCAGCTCCTCTGTTTCTCGCCCTCTGTTTCAGCCCCTCTGTTTCAGCCCCTCTGTTTCTCGCCCTCTGTTTCAGCCCCTCTGTTTCTCGCCCTCTGTTTCAGCCCCTCTATTTCTCGCCCTCTGTTTCAGCCCCTCTGTTTCAGCCCCTCTGTTTCAGCCCCTCTGTTTCTCGCCCTCTGTTTCTCACCCTCTGTTTCTCGCCCTCTGTTTCAGCCCCTCTGTTTCAACCCCTCTGTTTCAGTCGCTCTGTTTCTCGTACTCTGTTTCACCCCCTCTGTTTCAGCCCCTCTGTTTCTCGCCCTCTGTTTCAGCCCCTCTGTTTCTCGCCCTCTGTTTCAGCCCCTCTGTTTCAGCCCCTTTGTTTCAGCCCCTCTGTTTCTCGCCCTCTGTTTCAGCCCCTCTGTTTCTCGCACTCTGTTTCAGCCCCTCTGTTTCTCGCCCTCTGTTTCAGCCTCTCTGTTTCTCGCCCTCTGTTTCAGCCCCTCTGTTTCAGCCCCTCTGTTTCAGCCCCTCTGTTTCAGCCCCTCTGTTTCTCACCCTCTGTTTCAGCCCCTCTGTTTCTAGACCTCTGTTTCAGCCCCTCTGTTTCTCGCCCTCTGTTTCAGCCCCTCTGATTCAGCCCCTCTGTTTCAGTCCCTCTGTTTCAGCCCCTCTGTTTCATCCCCTCTGTTTCTCGCCCTCTGTTTCTCGCCCTCTGTTTCTCGCCCTCTGTTTCAGCCCCTCTGTTTTTCGCCCTCTGTTTCAGCCCCTCTGTTTCTCGCCCTCTGTTTCAGGCTCTCCATTTCAGCCCGTCTGTTTCAGCCACTCTGTTTCAGCCGGTTTGTTTCTCGCCCTCTGTTTCTCGCCCGCTGTTTCAGCCGGTTTGTTTCTCGCCCTCTGTTTCTCGCCCTCTGTTTCAGCCCCTCTGTTTTTCGCCCTCTGTTTCAGCCCCTCTGTTTCTCGCCCTCTGTTTCAGGCTCTCCATTTCAGCCCGTCTGTTTCAGCCACTCTGTTTCAGCCGGTTTGTTTCTCGCCCTCTGTTTCAGCCTCTCTGTTTCAGCCCCTCTGATTCAGCCCCTCTGATTCAGCCCCTCTGTTTCTCGCCCTCTGTTTCAGCCCCTCTGTTTCAGCCCCTCTGTTTCAGCCCCTCTGTTTCAGCCCCTCTGTTTCTCGTCCTCTGTTTCAGCCCCTCTGTTTCAGCCCCTCTGGTTCAGCCCCTGTGTTTCTCGCCCTCTGTTTCAGCCCCTCTGTTTCTCGCCCTCTGTTTCAGCCCCTCTGTTTCAGCCCCTCTGTTTCTCGCCATCTGTTTCAGCCCCTCTGTTTCTCGCCTTGTGTAATAGCGCCTCTGATTCAGCCCCTCTGTTTCAGCCCCTCTGATTCAGCCCCTCTGTTTCAGCCCCTCTGTTTCAGCCCCTCTGTTTCATCCCCTCTGTTTCTCGCCCTCTGTTTCTCACCCTCTGTTTCTCGCCCTCTGTTTCAGCCCCTCTGTTTTTCGCCCTCTGTTTCAGCCCCTCTGTTTCAGCCCCTCTGTTTCTCGCCCTCTGTTTCAGCCCCTCTGTTTCTCGCCCTCTGTTTCAGCCCCTCTGATTCAGCCCCTCTGTTTCAGCCCCTCTGTTTCTCCCCCTCTGTTACAGCACCTCTGTTTCAGACCCTCGGTTTCAGCCACTCTGTGTCAGCCCCTCTGTTTCAGCCCCTCTGTTTCAGCCCCTCTGTTTCTCGGCCTCTTTTTTAGACCCTCTGTTTTTCGCCCTCTTTTTCAGCCCCTCTGTTTCAGCCCGTCTGTTTCAGCCACACTGTTTCTCGCACTCTGCTTCAGCCGCTCTGTTTCTCACCCTCTGTTTCAGCCCCTCTGATTCAGCCCCTCTGTTTCTCCCCCTCTGAATCAGCCCCTCTGAATCAGCCCTTCTGTTTCAGCCCCTCTGTTTCAGCCCTCTGTTTCTCGCCCTCTGTTTCAGCCCCGCTGATTCAGCCGCTCTGTTTCTCGCACTCTGTTTCAGCTCCTCTGTTTCTCGCCCTCTGTTTCAGCCCCTCTGTTTCAGCCCCTCTGTTTCAGCCCCTCTGTTTCTCGCCCTCTGTTTCAGCCCCTCTGTTTCTCGCCCTCTGTTTCAGCCCCTCTATTTCTCGCCCTCTGTTTCAGTCCCTCTGTTTCAGCCCCTCTGTTTCAGCCCCTCTGTTTCTCGCCCTCTGTTTCTCACCCTCTGTTTCTCGCCCTCTGTTTCAGCCCCTCTGTTTCAACCCCTCTGTTTCAGTCGCTCTGTTTCTCGTACTCTGTTTCACCCCCTCTGTTTCAGCCCCTCTGTTTCTCGCCCTCTGTTTCAGCCCCTCTGTTTCTCGCCCTCTGTTTCAGCCCCTCTGTTTCAGCCCCTTTGTTTCAGCCCCTCTGTTTCTCGCCCTCTGTTTCAGCCCCTCTGTTTCTCGCACTCTGTTTCAGCCCCTCTGTTTCTCGCCCTCTGTTTCAGCCTCTCTGTTTCTCGCCCTCTGTTTCAGCCCCTCTGTTTCAGCCCCTCTGTTTCAGCCCCTCTGTTTCAGACCCTCTGTTTCTCACCCTCTGTTTCAGCCCCTCTGTTTCTAGACCTCTGTTTCAGCCCCTCTGTTTCTCGCCCTCTGTTTCAGCCCCTCTGATTCAGCCCCTCTGTTTCAGTCCCTCTGTTTCAGCCCCTCTGTTTCATCCCCTCTGTTTCTCGCCCTCTGTTTCTCGCCCTCTGTTTCTCGCCCTCTGTTTCAGCCCCTCTGTTTTTCGCCCTCTGTTTCAGCCCCTCTGTTTCTCGCCCTCTGTTTCAGGCTCTCCATTTCAGCCCGTCTGTTTCAGCCACTCTGTTTCAGCCGGTTTGTTTCTCGCCCTCTGTTTCTCGCCCGCTGTTTCAGCCGGTTTGTTTCTCGGACTCTGTTTCAGCCCCTCTGTTTCAGCCCCTCTGATTCAGCCCCTCTGATTCAGCCCCTCTGTTTCTCGCCCTCTGTTCCAGCCCCTCTGTTTCAGCCCCTCTGTTTCAGCCCCTCTGTTTCAGCCCCTCTGTTTCTCGTCCTCTGTATCAGCCCCTCTGTTTCAGCCCCTCTGGTTCAGCCCCTGTGTTTCTCGCCCTCTGTTTCAGCCCCTCTGTTTCTCGCCCTCTGTTTCAGCCCCTCTGTTTCAGCCCCTCTGTTTCTCGCCATCTGTTTCAGCCCCTCTGTTTCTCGGCCTCTTTTTTAGACCCTCTGTTTTTCGCCCTCTCTTTCAGCCCCTCTGTTTCAGCCCGTCTGTTTCAGCCACTCTGTTTCTCGCCCTCTGCTTCAGCCGCTCTGTTTCTCACCCTCTGTTTCAGCCCCTCTGATTCAGCCCCTCTGTTTCTCCCCCTCTGTTCCAGCCCCTCTGTTTCAGCCCCTCTGTTTCAGCCACTCTGTGTCAGCCCCTCTGTTTCAGCGCCTCTGTTTCAGCCCCTCTGTTTCTCGGCCTCTTTTTCAGCCCCTCTGTTTTTCGCCCTCATTTTCAGCCCTTCTGTTTCAGCCCGTCTGTTTCAGCCACTCTGTTTCTCGCCCTCTGTTTCAGCCCCTCTGTTTCTCGCCCTCTGTTTCAGCCCCTCTGATTCAGCCCCTCTGTTTCTCGCCCTCTGTTTCAGCCCCTCTGTTTCTCGCCCTCGGTTTCAGCCCCTCTGTTTCTCGCCCTCTGTTTCAGATCCACTGTTTCAGCCCCTCTGTTTCAGCCCCTCTGTTTCAGCCCCTCTGTTTCTCGCACTCTGTTTCAGCCCCTCTGTTTCTCGCCCTCTGTTTCAGCCCCTCTGTTTCAGCCCCTCTGTTTCTCGCCCTCTGTTTCTGCCCCTCTGTCTCTCGCCCTCTGTTTCAGCCCCTCTGTTTCTCGCCCTCTGTTTCAGCCCCTCTGTTTCAGCCCCTCTGTTTCTCGCCCTCTGTTTCTGCCCCTCTCTTTCTCGCCCTCTGTTTCAGCACCTCTGTTTCTCGCCTTCTGTTTCAGCCCCTCTGATTCAGCCCCTCTGTTTCAGCCCCTCTGATTCAGCCCCTCTGTTTCAGCCCCTCTGTTTCAGCCCCTCTGTTTCAGCCCCTCTGTTTCATCCCCTATGTTTCTCGCCCTCTGTTTCTCACCCTCTGTTTCTCGCCCTCTTTTTCAGCCTCTCTGATTCTCGCCCTCTCTTTTAGCCCCTCCGTTTCAGCCCCTCTGTTTCTCGCCCTCTGTTTCTGCCCCTCTATTTCTCGCCCTCTGTTTCAGCCCCTCTGTTTCTCGCCCTCTGTTTCAGCCCCGCTGATTCAGCCCCTCTGTTTCAGCCCCTCTGAATCAGCCCCTCTGATTCAGCCCCTCTGTTTCAGCCCCTCTGTTTCAGCCGCTCTGTTTCTAGCCCTCTGTTTCAGCCCCTCTGTTTCTCGCCCTCTGTTTCAGCCCCTCTGTTTCTCGCCCTCTGTTTCAGCCCCTCTGTTTCAGCCCCTCTGATTCAGCCCCTCTGATTCAGCCCCTCTGATTCAGCCACTGTGTTTCTCGCCCTCTGTTTCAGCCCCTCTGATTCAGCCCCACTCATTCAGCCCCTCTGTTTCAGCCCCTCTGTTTCTCGCCCTCTGTTTCAGCCCCTCTGTTTCAGCCCCTCTGTGTCTCGCCCTCTGTTTCAGCTCCTCTGTTTCTCGCCCTCTGTTTCAGCCCCTCTGTTTCAGCCCCTCTGTTTCTCGCCCTCTGTTTCAGCCCCTCTGTTTCTCGCCCTCTGTTTCTCACCCTCTGTTTCTCGCCCTCTGTTTCAGCCCCTCTGTTTCAGCCCCTCTGTTTCAGTCCCTCTGTTTCTCGCCCTCTGTTTCTCCCCCTCTGTTTCAGCCCCTCTGTTTCTCGCCCTCTGTTTCAGCCCCTCTGTTTCTCGCCCTCTGTTTCAGCCCCTCTGTTTCTCGCCCTCTGTTTCAGCCTCTCTGTTTCTCGCCCTCTGTTTCAGCCCCTCTGTTTCAGCCCCACTGTGTCTCGCCCTCTGTTTCAGCCCCTCTGTTTCAGCCCCTCTGTTTCAGCCCCTCTGTTTCACGCCCTCTGTTTCAGCCCCTCTGTTTCTCGCCCTCTGTTTCTGCCCCTTTAATTTAGCCCCTCTGTTTCAGGCCCTCTGTTTATGCCCCTCTGTTTCTCGCCCTCTGTTTCAGCCCCTCTGTTTCTCGCCCTCTGTTTCAGCCCCTCTGTTTCTCGCCCTCTGTTTCAGCCCCTCTGTTTCTCGCCCTCTGTTTCAGCCTCTCTGTTTCTCGCCCTCTGTTTCAGCCCCTCTGTTTCAGCCCCTCTGTGTCTCGCCCTCTGTTTCAGCTCCTCTGTTTCTCGCCCTCTGTTTCAGCCCCTCTGTTTCAGCCCCTCTGTTTCTCGCCCTCTGTTTCAGCCCCTCTATTTCTCGCCATCTGTTTCAGCCCCTCTGTTTCAGCCCCTCTGTTTCAGCCCCTCTGTTTCTCGCCCTCTGTTTCAGCCCCTCTGTTTCTTGCCCTCTGTTTCTCACGCTCTGTTTCTCGCCCTCTGTTTCAGCCCCTCTGTTTCAGCCCCTCTGTTTCAGTCCCTCTGTTTCTCGCCCTCTGTTTCTCCCCCTCTGTTTCAGCCCCTCTGTTTCTCGCCCTCTGTTTCAGCCCCTCTGTTTCTCGCCCTCTGTTTCAGCCCCTCTGTTTCTCGCCCTCTGTTTCAGCCTCTCTGTTTCTCGCCCACTGTTTCAGCCCCTCTGTTTCAGCCCCACTGTGTCTCGCCCGCTGTTTCAGCCCCTCTGTTTCAGCCCCTCTGTTTCACGCCCTCTGTTTCAGCCCCTCTGTTTCTCGCCCTCTGTTTCTGCCCCTCTAATTTAGCCCCTCTGTTTCAGCCCCTCTGTTTCGCGCTCTCTGTTTTTAGCCCCTCTGTTTCAGCCACTCTGTTTCTCACCCTCTGTTTCTGCCCCTCTGTTTCTCGCCCTCTGTTTCAGCCCCTCTGTTTCTCGCCCTCTGTTCCAGCCCCTCTGATTCAGCCCCTCTGTTTCAGCCCCTCTGAATCAGCCCCTCTGATTCAGCCACTCTGTTTCGCGCTCTCTGTTTTTAGCCCCTCCGTTTCAGCCACTCTGTTTCTCACCCTCTGTTTCAGCCCCTCTGTTTCTCGCCCTCTGTATCAGCCCCTCTGTTTCTCGCCCTCTGTTTCAGCCCCTCTGTTTCTCGCCCTCTATTTCAGCCCCTCTGATTCAGCCCATCTGTTTCTCGCCCTCTGTTTCAGCTCCTCTGTTTCTCGCCCTCTGTTTCAGCCCCACTGTTTCAGCCCCTCTGTTTCTCGCCCTATGTTTCAGCCCCTCTGTTTCTCGCCCCGTGTTTCAGCCCCTCTATTTCTCGCCCTCTGTTTCTCCCCCTCTGTTTCAGCCCCTCTGTTTCTCGCCCTCTGTTTCGGCCTCTCTGTTTCTCGCCCTCTGTTTCAGCCCCTCTGTTTCAGCCCCTTTGTTTCAGTCCCTCTGTTTCTCGCCCTCTGTTTCAGCCCCTCTGTTTCTCGCCCTCTCTTTCAGCCCCTCTGTTTCTCGCCCTCTGTTACAGCCCCTCTGTTTCAGCCCCTCTGTTTCAGCCCCTCTGTTTCAGCCCCTCTGTTTCTCGCCCTCTGTTTCAGCCCCTCTGTTTCTCGCCCTCTGTTTCAGGCCCTCTGATTCAGCCCCTCTGTTTCAGCCTCTCTGTTTCAGCCCTTCTGTTTCAGCCCCTCTGTTTCAGCCCCTCTGTTTCTCGCCGTCTGTTTCAGCCCCTCTGTTTCTCGCCGTCTGTTTCAGCCCCTCTGTTTCAGCCCCTCTGTTTCAGACCCTCTGTTTCTCGCCCTCTCTTTCAGCCCCTCTGTTTCTCGCGCTCTTTTTATGCCCCTCTAAATTAGCCCCTCTGTTTCAGCTTTTCTGTTTCAGCCCTTCTGTTTCTCGCCCTCTGTTTCAGCCCCTCTGTTTCGCGCTCTCTGTTTCAGCCCCTCTGTTTTAGCCACTCTGTTTATCGCCCTCTGTTTCTGCCCCTCTGTTTCTCGCCCTCTGTTTCAGCCCCTCTGTTTCTCGCCCTCTGTTTCAGCCCCTCTGATTCAGCCCCTCTGTTTCAGCCCCTCTGAATCAGCCCCTCTGATTCAGCCCTTCTGTTTCAGCCCCTCTGTTTCAGCCCCTCTGTTTCTCGCCCTCTGTTTCAGCCCCTCTGATTCAGCCCCTCTGTTTCTCGCACTCTGTTTCAGCTCCTCTGTTTCTCGCCCTCTGATTCAGCCCCTCTGTTTCAGCCCCTCTGTTTCAGCCCCTCTGTTTCTCGCCCTCTGTTTCAGCCCCTCTGTTTCTCGCCCTCTGTTTCAGCCCCTCTATTTCTCGCCCTCTGTTTCAGCCCCTCTGTTTCAGCCCCTCAGTTTCACTTCCTCTGTTTCTCGCCCTGTTTCAGCCCCTCTTTTTCTCGCCCTCTGTTTCTCACCCTCTGTTTCTCGCCCTCTGTTTCAGCCCCTCTGTTTCAGCCCCTCTGTTTCAGTCGCTCTGCTTCTCGTACTCTGTTTCACCCCCTCTGTTTCAGCCCCTCTGTTTCTCGCCCTCTGTTTCAGCCCCTCTGTTTCTCGCCCTCTGTTTCAGCCCCTCTGTTTCAGCCCCTTTGTTTCAGCCCCTCTGTTTCTCGCCCTCTGTTTCAGCCCCTCTGTTTCTCGAACTCTGTTTCAGCCCCTCTGTTTCTCGCCCTCTGTTTCAGCCTCTCTGTTTCTCGCCCTCTGTTTCAGCCCCTCTGTTTCAGCCCCTCTGTTTCAGCCCCTCTGTTTCAGCCCCTCTGTTTCTCACCCTCTGTTTCAGCCCCTCTGTTTCTAGACCTCTGTTTCAGCCCCTCTGTTTCTCGCCCTCTGTTTCAGCCCCTCTGATTCAGCCCCTCTGTTTCAGTCCCTCTGTTTCAGCCCCTCTGTTTCATCCCCTCTGTTTCTCGCCCTCTGTTTCTCACCCTCTGTTTCTCGCCCTCTGTTTCAGCCCCTCTGTTTTTCGCCCTCTGTTTCAGCCCCTCTGTTTCTCGCCCTCTGTTTCTGCCCCTCTAATATAGCCCCTCTGTTTCAGGCCCTCTGTTTAAGCCCCTCTGTTTCTCGCCCTCTGTTTCAGCCCCTCTGTTTCTCGCCCTCTGTTTCAGCCCCTCTGTTTCTCGCCCTCTGTTTCAGCCCCTCTGTTTCTCGCCCTCTGTTTCAGCCTCTCTGTTTCTCGCCCTCTGTTTCAGCCCATCTGTTTCAGCCCCTCTGTGTCTCGCCCTCTGTTTCAGCTCCTCTGTTTCTCGCCCTCTGTTTCAGCCCCTCTGTTTCAGCCCCTCTGTTCCTCGCCCTCTGTTTCAGCCCCTCTATTTCTCGCCATCTGATTCAGCCCCTCTGTTTCAGCCCCTCTGTTTCTCGCCCGCTGTTTCAGCCCCTCTGTTTCTCGCCCTCTGTTTCTCACCCTCTGTTTCTCGCCCTCTGTTTCAGCCCCTCTGTTTCAGCCCCTCTGTTTCAGTCCCTCTGTTTCTCGCCCTCTGTTTCTCCCCCTCTGTTTCAGCCCCTCTGTTTCTCGCCCTCTGTTTCAGCCCCTCTGTTTCTCGCCCTCTGTTTCAGCCCCTCTGTTTCTCGCCCTCTGTTTCAGCCTCTCTGTTTCTCGCCCTCTGTTTCAGCCCCTCTGTTTCAGCCCCACTGTGTCTCGCCCGCTGTTTCAGCCCCTCTGTTTCAGCCCCTCTGTTTCAGCCCCTCTGTTTCAGCCCCTCTGTTTCACGCCCTCTGTTTCAGCCCCTCTGTTTCTCGCCCTCTGTTTCTGCCCCTCTAATTTAGCCCCTCTGTTTCAGCCCCTCTGTTTCGCGCTCTCTGTTTTTAGCCCCTCTGTTTCAGCCACTCTGTTTCTCACCCTCTGTTTCTGCCCCTCTGTTTCTCGCCCTCTGTTTCAGCCCCTCTGTTTCTCGCCCTCTGTTCCAGCCCCTCTGATTCAGCCCCTCTGTTTCAGCCCCTCTGAATCAGCCCCTCTGATTCAGCCACTCTGTTTCGCGCTCTCTGTTTTTAGCCCCTCTGTTTCAGCCACTCTGTTTCTCACCCTCTGTTTCAGCCCCTCTGTTTCTCGCCCTCTGTTTCAGCCCCTCTGTTTCTCGCCCTCTGTTTCAGCCCCTCTGTTTCTCGCCCTCTATTTCAGCCCCTCTGATTCAGCCCCTCTGTTTCTCGCCCTCTGTTTCAGCTCCTCTGTTTCTCGCCCTCTGTTTCAGCCCCACTGTTTCAGCCCCTCTGTTTCTCGCCCTATGTTTCAGCCCCTCTGATTCTCGCCCCGTGTTTCAGCCCCTCTATTTCTCTCACTCTGTTTCTCCCCCTCTGTTTCAGCCCCTCTGTTTCTCGCCCTCTGTTTCGGCCTCTCTGTTTCTCGCCCTCTGTTTCAGCCCCTCTGTTTCAGCCCCTTTGTTTCAGCCCCTCTGTTTCTCGCCCTCTGTTTCAGCCCCTCTGTTTCTCGCCCTCTGTTTCAGCCCCTCTGTTTCTCGCCCTCTGTTACAGCCCCTCTGTTTCAGCCCCTCTGTTTCAGCCCCTCTGTTTCAGCCCCTCTGTTTCTCGCCCTCTGTTTCAGCCCCTCTGTTTCTCGCCCTCTGTTTCAGGCCCTCTGATTCAGCCCCTCTGTTTCAGCCTCTCTGTTTCAGCCCTTCTGTTTCAGCCCCTCTGTTTCAGCCCCTCTGTTTCTCGCCCTCTGTTTCAGCCCCTCTGTTTCTCGCCGTCTGTTTCAGCCCCTCTGTTTCAGCCCCTCTGTTTCAGCCCCTCTGTTTCAGACCCTCTGTTTCTCGCCCTCTGTTTCAGCCCCTCTGTTTCTCGCGCTCTTTTTATGCCCCTCTAAATTAGCCCCTCTGTTTCAGCTTTTCTGTTTCAGCCCCTCTGTTTCTCGCCCTCTGTTTCAGCCCCTCTGTTTCGCGCTCTCTGTTTCAGCCCCTCTGTTTTAGCCACTCTGTTTATCGCCCTCTGTTTCTGCCCCTCTGTTTCTCGCCCTCTGTTTCATCCCCTCTGTTTCTCGCCCTCTGTTTCAGCCCCTCTGATTCAGCCCCTCTGTTTCAGCCCCTCTGAATCAGCCCCTCTGATTCAGCCCTTCTGTTTCAGCCCCTCTGTTTCAGCCCCTCTGTTTCTCGCCCTCTGTTTCAGCCCCTCTGATTCAGACCCTCTGTTTCTCGCACTCTGTTTCAGCTCCTCTGTTTCTCGCCCTCTGTTTCAGCCCCTCTGTTTCAGCCCCTCTGTTTCAGCCCCTCTGTTTCTCGCCCTCTGTTTCAGCCCCTCTGTTTCTCGCCCTCTGTTTCAGCCCCTCTATTTCTCGCCCTCTGTTTCAGCCCCTCTGTTTCAGCCCCTCAGTTTCACTTCCTCTGTTTCTCGCCCTCTGTTTCAGCCCCTCTTTTTCTCGCCCCCTGTTTCTCACCCTCTGTTTCTAGCCCTCTGTTTCAGCCCCTCTGTTTCAGCCCCTCTGTTTCAGTCGCTCTGTTTCTCGTACTCTGTTTCACCCCCTCTGTTTCAGCCCCTCTGTTTCTCGCCCTCTGTTTCAGCCCTTCTGTTTCTCGCCCTCTGTTTCAGCCCCTCTGTTTCAGCCCCTTTGTTTCAGCCCCTCTGTTTCTCGCCCTCTGTTTCAGCCCCTCTGTTTCTCGAACTCTGTTTCAGCCCCTCAGTTTCTCGCCCTCTGTTTCAGCCTCTCTGTTTCTCGCCCTCTGTTTCAGCCCCTCTGTTTCAGCCCCTCTGTTTCAGCCCCTCTGTTTCAGCCCCTCTGTTTCTAACCCTCTGTTTCAGCCCCTCTGTTTCTAGACCTCTGTTTCAGCCCCTCTGTTTCTCGCCCTCTGTTTCAGCCCCTCTGATTCAGCCCCTCTGTTTCAGTCCCTCTGTTTCAGCCACTCTGTTTCATCCCCTCTGTTTCTCGCCCTCTGTTTCTCACCCTCTGTTTCTCACCCTCTGTTTCAGCCCCTCTGTTTTTCGCCCTCTGTTTCAGCCCCTCTGTTTCTCGCCCTCTGTTTCAGGCTCTCTATTTCAGCCCGTCTGTTTCAGCCACTCTGTTTCAGCCGGTTTGTTTCTCGCCCTCTGTTTCTCGCCAGCTGTTTCAGCCGGTTTGTTTCTCGCCCTCTGTTTCAGCCCCTCTGTTTCAGCCCCTCTGATTCAGCCCCTCTGATTCAGCCCCTCTGTTTCTCGCCCTCTGTTTCAGCCCCTCTGTTTCAGCCCCTCTGTTTCAGCCCCTCTGTTTCAGCCCCTCTGTTTCTCGTCCTCTGTTTCAGCCCCTCTGTTTCTCGCCATCTGTTTCAGCCCCTCTGTTTCAGCCCCGGTGTTTCTCGCCCTCTGTTTCAGCCCCTCTGTTTCTCACCCTCTGTTTCAGCCCCTCTGTTTCTCGCCCTCTGTTTCAGCCCCTCTGTTTCAGCCCCTCTGGTTCAGCCCCTGTGTTTCTCGCCCTCTGTTTCAGCCCCTCTGTTTCTCGCCCTCTGTTTCAGCCCCTCTGTTTCAGCCCCTCTGTTTCTCGCCGTCTGTTTCAGCCCCTCTGTTTCTCGCCTTCTGTAATAGTGCCTCTGATTCAGCCCCTCTGTTTCAGCCCCTCTGATTGAGCCCCTCTGTTTCAGCCCCTCTGTTTCAGCCCCTCTGTTTCATCCCCTCTGTTTCTCGCCCTCTGTTTCTCACCCTCTGTTTCTCGCCCTCTGTTTCAGCCCCCCTGTTTCTCGCCCTCTGTTTCAGCCCCTCTGTTTCAGCCCCTCTGTTACTCGCCCTCTGTTTCTGCCCCTCTGTTTCTCGCCCTCTGTTTCTCGCCCTCTGTTTCAGACCCACTGTTTCAGCCCCTCTGTTTCAGCCCCTCTGTTTCAGCCCCTCTGTTTCTCGCCCTCTGTTTCAGCCCCTCTGTTTCTCGCCCTCTGTTTCAGCCCCTCTGTTTCAGCCCCTCTGTTTCTCCCCCTCTGTTTCTGCCCCTCTGTCTCTCGCCCTCTGTTTCAGCCCCTCTGTTTCTCGCCCTCTGTTTCAGCCCCTCTGTTTCAGCCCCTCTGTTTCTCGCACTCTGTTTCTGCCCCTCTCTTTCTCGCCCTCTGTTTCAGCCCCTCTGTTTCTCGCCTTCTGTTTCAGCCCCTCTGATTCAGCCCCTCTGTTTCAGCCCCTCTGATTCAGCCCCTCTGTTTCAGCCCCTCTGTTTCAGCCCCTCTGTTTCAGCCCCTCTGTTTCATCCCCTATGTTTCTCGCCCTCTGTTTCTCACCCTCTGTTTCTCGCCCTCTGTTTCAGCCCCTCTGATTCTCGCCCTCTCTTTCAGCCCCTCCGTTTCAGCCCATCTGTTTCTCGCCCTCTGTTTCTGCCCCTCTGTTTCTCGCCCTCTGTTTCAGCCCCTCTGTTTCTCGCCCTCTGTTTCAGCCCCGCTGATTCAGCCCCTCTGTTTCAGCCCCTCTGAATCAGCCCCTCTGATTCAGCCCCTCTGTTTCAGCCCCTCTGTTTCAGCCGCTCTGTTTCTAGCCCTCTGTTTCAGCCCCTCTGTTTCTCGCCCTCTATTTCAGCCCCTCTGTTTCTCGCCCTCTGTTTCAGCCCCTCTGTTTCAGTCCCTCTGATTCAGCCCCTCTGATTCAGCCCCTCTGATTCAGCCACTGTGTTTCTCGCCCTCTGTTTCAGCCCCTCTGATTCAGCCCCACTGTTTCAGCCCCTCTGTTTCTCGCCCTATGTTTCAGCCCCTCTGTTTCTCGCCCCGTGTTTCAGCCCCTCTGTTTCTCGCCCTCTGTTTCTCCCCCTCTGTTTCAGCCCCTCTGTTTCTCGCCCTCTGTTTCGGCCTCTCTGTTTCTCGCCCTCTGTTTCAGCCCCTCTGTTTCAGCCGCTTTGTTTCAGCCCCTCTGTTTCTCGCCCTCTGTTTCAGCCCCTCTGTTTCTCGCCCTCTGTTTCAGCCCCTCTGTTTCTCGCCCTCTGTTACAGCCCCTCTGTTTCAGCCCCTCTGTTTCAGCCCCTCTGTTTCTCGCCCTCTGTTTCAGCCCCTCTGTTTCTCGCCCTCTGTTTCAGGCCCTCTGATTCAGCCCCTCTGTTTCAGCCTCTCTGTTTCAGCCCTTCTGTTTCAGCCCCTCTGTTTCAGCCCCTCTGTTTCTAGACCTCTGTTTCAGCCCCTCTGTTTCTCGCCGTCTGTTTCAGCCCATCTGTTTCAGCCCCTCTGTTTCAGACCCTCTGTTTCAGACCCTCTGTTTCTCGCCCTCTGTTTCAGCCCCTCTGTTTCTCGCGCTCTTTTTATGCCCCTCTAAATTAGCCCCTCTGTTTCAGCTTTTCTGTTTCAGCCCCTCTGTTTCTCGCCCTCTGTTTCAGCCCCTCTGTTTCGCGCTCTCTGTTTCAGCCCCTCTGTTTTAGCCACTCTGTTTATCGCCCTCTGTTTCTGCCCCTCTGTTTCTCGCCCTCTGTTTCAGCCCCTCTGTTTCTCGCCCTCTGTTTCAGCCCCTCTGATTCAGCCCCTCTGTTTCAGCCCCTCTGAATCAGCCCCTCTGATTCAGCCCTTCTGTTTCAGCCCCTCTGTTTCAGCCCCTCTGTTTCTCGCCCTCTGTTTCAGCCCCTCTGATTCAGCCCCTCTGTTTCTCGCACTCTGTTTCAGCTCCTCTTTTTCTCGCCCTCTGTTTCAGCCCCTCTGTTTCAGCCCCTCTGTTTCAGCCCCTCTGTTTCTCGCCCTCTGTTTCAGCCCCTCTGTTTCTCGCCCTCTGTTTCAGCCCCTCTATTTCTCGCCCTCTGTTTCAGCCCCTCTGTTTCAGCCCCTCAGTTTCACTTCCTCTGTTTCTCGCCCTCTGTTTCAGCCCCTCTTTTTCTCGCCCTCTGTTTCTCACCCTCTGTTTCTCGCCCTCTGTTTCAGCCCCTCTGTTTCAGCCCCTCTGTTTCAGTCGCTCTGTTTCTCGTACTCTGTTTCACCCCCTCTGTTTCAGCCCCTCTGTTTCTCGCCCTCTGTTTCAGCCCCTCTGTTTCTCGCCCTCTGTTTCAGCCCCTCAGTTTCAGCCCCTTTGTTTCAGCCCCTCTGTTTCTCGCCCTCTGTTTCAGCCCCTCTGTTACTCGAACTCTGTTTCAGCCCCTCTGTTTCTCGCCCTCTGTTTCAGCCTCGCTGTTTCTCGCCCTCTGTTTCAGCCCCTCTGTTTCAGCCCCTCTGTTTCAGCCCCTCTGTTTCAGCCCCTCTGTTTCTCACCCTCTGTTTCAGCCCCTCTGTTTCTAGACCTCTGTTTCAGCCCCTCTGTTTCTCGCCCTCTGTTTCAGCCCCTCTGATTCAGCCCCTCTGTTTCAGTCCCTCTGTTTCAGCCCCTCTGTTTCATCCCCTCTGTTTCTCGCCCTCTGTTTCTCACCCTCTGTTTCTCGCCCTCTGTTTCATCCCCTCTGTTTTTCGCCCTCTGTTTCAGCCCCTCTGTTTCTCGCCCTCTGTTTCAGGCTCTCTATTTCAGCCCGTCTGTTTCAGCCACTCTGTTTCAGCCGGTTTGTTTCTCGCCCTCTGTTTCTCGCCCGCTGTTTCAGCCGGTTTGTTTCTCGCCCTCTGTTTCAGCCCCTCTGTTTCAGCCGCTCTGATTCAGCCCCTCTGATTCAGCCCCTCTGTTTCTCGCCCTCTGTTTCAGCCCCTCTGTTTCAGCCCCTCTGTTTCAGCCCCTCTGTTTCAGCCCCTCTGTTTCTCGTCCTCTGTTTCAGCCCCTCTGTTTCTCGCCATCTGTTTCAGCCCCTCTGTTTCAGCCCCGCTGTTTCTCGCCCTCTGTTTCAGCCCCTCTGTTTCTCACCCTCTGTTTCAGCCCCTCTGTTTCTCGCCCTCTGTTTCAGCCCCTCTGTTTCAGCCCCTCTGGTTCAGCCCCTGTGTTTCTCGCCCTCTGTTTCAGCCCCTCTGTTTCTCGCCCTCTGTTTCAGCCCCTCTGTTTCAGCCCCTCTGTTTCTCGCCATCTGTTTCAGCCCCTCAGTTTCTCGCCTTCTGTAATAGCGCCTCTGATTCAGCCCCTCTGTTTCAGCCCCTCTGATTCAGCCCCTCTGTTTCAGCCCCTCTGTTTCAGCCCCTCTGTTTCATCCCCTCTGTTTCTCGCCCTCTGTTTCTCACCCTCTGTTTCTCGCCCTCTGTTTCAGCCCCTCTGTTTCTCGCCCTCTGTTTCAGCCCCTCTGTTTCAGCCCCTCTGTTTCTCGCCCTCTGTTTCTGCCCCTCTGTTTCTCGCCCTCTGTTTCTCGCCCTCTGTTTCAGCCCCTCTGTTTCAGCCTCTCTGTTTCAGCCCTTCTGTTTCAGCCCCTCTGTTTCAGCCCCTCTGTTTCTCGCCCTCTGTTTCAGCCCCTCTGTTTCTCGCCGTCTGTTTCAGCCCCTCTGTTTCAGCCCCTCTGTTTCAGCCCCTCTGTTTCAGACCCTCTGTTTCTCGCCCTCTGTTTCAGCCCCTCTGTTTCTCGCGCTCTTTTTATGCCCCTCTAAATTAGCCCCTCTGTTTCAGCTTTTCTGTTTCAGCCCCTCTGTTTCTCGCCCTCTGTTTCAGCCCCTCTGTTTCGCGCTCTCTGTTTCAGCCCCTCTGTTTTAGCCACTCTGTTTATCGCCCTCTGTTTCTGCCCCTCTGTTTCTCGCCCTCTGTTTCATCCCCTCTGTTTCTCGCCCTCTGTTTCAGCCCCTCTGATTCAGCCCCTCTGTTTCAGCCCCTCTGAATCAGCCCCTCTGATTCAGCCCTTCTGTTTCAGCCCCTCTGTTTCAGCCCCTCTGTTTCTCGCCCTCTGTTTCAGCCCCTCTGATTCAGACCCTCTGTTTCTCGCACTCTGTTTCAGCTCCTCTGTTTCTCGCCCTCTGTTTCAGCCCCTCTGTTTCAGCCCCTCTGTTTCAGCCCCTCTGTTTCTCGCCCTCTGTTTCAGCCCCTCTGTTTCTCGCCCTCTGTTTCAGCCCCTCTATTTCTCGCCCTCTGTTTCAGCCCCTCTGTTTCAGCCCCTCAGTTTCACTTCCTCTGTTTCTCGCCCTCTGTTTCAGCCCCTCTTTTTCTCGCCCCCTGTTTCTCACCCTCTGTTTCTAGCCCTCTGTTTCAGCCCCTCTGTTTCAGCCCCTCTGTTTCAGTCGCTCTGTTTCTCGTACTCTGTTTCACCCCCTCTGTTTCAGCCCCTCTGTTTCTCGCCCTCTGTTTCAGCCCTTCTGTTTCTCGCCCTCTGTTTCAGCCCCTCTGTTTCAGCCCCTTTGTTTCAGCCCCTCTGTTTCTCGCCCTCTGTTTCAGCCCCTCTGTTTCTCGAACTCTGTTTCAGCCCCTCAGTTTCTCGCCCTCTGTTTCAGCCTCTCTGTTTCTCGCCCTCTGTTTCAGCCCCTCTGTTTCAGCCCCTCTGTTTCAGCCCCTCTGTTTCAGCCCCTCTGTTTCTAACCCTCTGTTTCAGCCCCTCTGTTTCTAGACCTCTGTTTCAGCCCCTCTGTTTCTCGCCCTCTGTTTCAGCCCCTCTGATTCAGCCCCTCTGTTTCAGTCCCTCTGTTTCAGCCACTCTGTTTCATCCCCTCTGTTTCTCGCCCTCTGTTTCTCACCCTCTGTTTCTCACCCTCTGTTTCAGCCCCTCTGTTTTTCGCCCTCTGTTTCAGCCCCTCTGTTTCTCGCCCTCTGTTTCAGGCTCTCTATTTCAGCCCGTCTGTTTCAGCCACTCTGTTTCAGCCGGTTTGTTTCTCGCCCTCTGTTTCTCGCCAGCTGTTTCAGCCGGTTTGTTTCTCGCCCTCTGTTTCAGCCCCTCTGTTTCAGCCCCTCTGATTCAGCCCCTCTGATTCAGCCCCTCTGTTTCTCGCCCTCTGTTTCAGCCCCTCTGTTTCAGCCCCTCTGTTTCAGCCCCTCTGTTTCAGCCCCTCTGTTTCTCGTCCTCTGTTTCAGCCCCTCTGTTTCTCGCCATCTGTTTCAGCCCCTCTGTTTCAGCCCCGGTGTTTCTCGCCCTCTGTTTCAGCCCCTCTGTTTCTCACCCTCTGTTTCAGCCCCTCTGTTTCTCGCCCTCTGTTTCAGCCCCTCTGTTTCAGCCCCTCTGGTTCAGCCCCTGTGTTTCTCGCCCTCTGTTTCAGCCCCTCTGTTTCTCGCCCTCTGTTTCAGCCCCTCTGTTTCAGCCCCTCTGTTTCTCGCCGTCTGTTTCAGCCCCTCTGTTTCTCGCCTTCTTTAATAGTGCCTCTGATTCAGCCCCTCTGTTTCAGCCCCTCTGATTGAGCCCCTCTGTTTCAGCCCCTCTGTTTCAGCCCCTCTGTTTCATCCCCTCTGTTTCTCGCCCTCTGTTTCTCACCCTCTGTTTCTCGCCCTCTGTTTCAGCCCCCCTGTTTCTCGCCCTCTGTTTCAGCCCCTCTGTTTCAGCCCCTCTGTTACTCGCCCTCTGTTTCTGCCCCTCTGTTTCTCGCCCTCTGTTTCTCGCCCTCTGTTTCAGACCCACTGTTTCAGCCCCTCTGTTTCAGCCCCTCTGTTTCAGCCCCTCTGTTTCTCGCCCTCTGTTTCAGCCCCTCTGTTTCTCGCCCTCTGTTTCAGCCCCTCTGTTTCAGCCCCTCTGTTTCTCCCCCTCTGTTTCTGCCCCTCTGTCTCTCGCCCTCTGTTTCAGCCCCTCTGTTTCTCGCCCTCTGTTTCAGCCCCTCTGTTTCAGCCCCTCTGTTTCTCGCACTCTGTTTCTGCCCCTCTCTTTCTCGCCCTCTGTTTCAGCCCCTCTGTTTCTCGCCTTCTGTTTCAGCCCCTCTGATTCAGCCCCTCTGTTTCAGCCCCTCTGATTCAGCCCCTCTGTTTCAGCCCCTCTGTTTCAGCCCCTCTGTTTCAGCCCCTCTGTTTCATCCCCTATGTTTCTCGCCCTCTGTTTCTCACCCTCTGTTTCTCGCCCTCTGTTTCAGCCCCTCTGATTCTCGCCCTCTCTTTCAGCCCCTCCGTTTCAGCCCATCTGTTTCTCGCCCTCTGTTTCTGCCCCTCTGTTTCTCGCCCTCTGTTTCAGCCCCTCTGTTTCTCGCCCTCTGTTTCAGCCCCGCTGATTCAGCCCCTCTGTTTCAGCCCCTCTGAATCAGCCCCTCTGATTCAGCCCCTCTGTTTCAGCCCCTCTGTTTCAGCCGCTCTGTTTCTAGCCCTCTGTTTCAGCCCCTCTGTTTCTCGCCCTCTATTTCAGCCCCTCTGTTTCTCGCCCTCTGTTTCAGCCCCTCTGTTTCAGTCCCTCTGATTCAGCCCCTCTGATTCAGCCCCTCTGATTCAGCCACTGTGTTTCTCGCCCTCTGTTTCAGCCCCTCTGATTCAGCCCCACTGTTTCAGCCCCTCTGTTTCTCGCCCTATGTTTCAGCCCCTCTGTTTCTCGCCCCGTGTTTCAGCCCCTCTGTTTCTCGCCCTCTGTTTCTCCCCCTCTGTTTCAGCCCCTCTGTTTCTCGCCCTCTGTTTCGGCCTCTCTGTTTCTCGCCCTCTGTTTCAGCCCCTCTGTTTCAGCCGCTTTGTTTCAGCCCCTCTGTTTCTCGCCCTCTGTTTCAGCCCCTCTGTTTCTCGCCCTCTGTTTCAGCCCCTCTGTTTCTCGCCCTCTGTTACAGCCCCTCTGTTTCAGCCCCTCTGTTTCAGCCCCTCTGTTTCTCGCCCTCTGTTTCAGCCCCTCTGTTTCTCGCCCTCTGTTTCAGGCCCTCTGATTCAGCCCCTCTGTTTCAGCCTCTCTGTTTCAGCCCTTCTGTTTCAGCCCCTCTGTTTCAGCCCCTCTGTTTCTAGACCTCTGTTTCAGCCCCTCTGTTTCTCGCCGTCTGTTTCAGCCCATCTGTTTCAGCCCCTCTGTTTCAGACCCTCTGTTTCAGACCCTCTGTTTCTCGCCCTCTGTTTCAGCCCCTCTGTTTCTCGCGCTCTTTTTATGCCCCTCTAAATTAGCCCCTCTGTTTCAGCTTTTCTGTTTCAGCCCCTCTGTTTCTCGCCCTCTGTTTCAGCCCCTCTGTTTCGCGCTCTCTGTTTCAGCCCCTCTGTTTTAGCCACTCTGTTTATCGCCCTCTGTTTCTGCCCCTCTGTTTCTCGCCCTCTGTTTCAGCCCCTCTGTTTCTCGCCCTCTGTTTCAGCCCCTCTGATTCAGCCCCTCTGTTTCAGCCCCTCTGAATCAGCCCCTCTGATTCAGCCCTTCTGTTTCAGCCCCTCTGTTTCAGCCCCTCTGTTTCTCGCCCTCTGTTTCAGCCCCTCTGATTCAGCCCCTCTGTTTCTCGCACTCTGTTTCAGCTCCTCTTTTTCTCGCCCTCTGTTTCAGCCCCTCTGTTTCAGCCCCTCTGTTTCAGCCCCTCTGTTTCTCGCCCTCTGTTTCAGCCCCTCTGTTTCTCGCCCTCTGTTTCAGCCCCTCTATTTCTCGCCCTCTGTTTCAGCCCCTCTGTTTCAGCCCCTCAGTTTCACTTCCTCTGTTTCTCGCCCTCTGTTTCAGCCCCTCTTTTTCTCGCCCTCTGTTTCTCACCCTCTGTTTCTCGCCCTCTGTTTCAGCCCCTCTGTTTCAGCCCCTCTGTTTCAGTCGCTCTGTTTCTCGTACTCTGTTTCACCCCCTCTGTTTCAGCCCCTCTGTTTCTCGCCCTCTGTTTCAGCCCCTCTGTTTCTCGCCCTCTGTTTCAGCCCCTCAGTTTCAGCCCCTTTGTTTCAGCCCCTCTGTTTCTCGCCCTCTGTTTCAGCCCCTCTGTTACTCGAACTCTGTTTCAGCCCCTCTGTTTCTCGCCCTCTGTTTCAGCCTCGCTGTTTCTCGCCCTCTGTTTCAGCCCCTCTGTTTCAGCCCCTCTGTTTCAGCCCCTCTGTTTCAGCCCCTCTGTTTCTCACCCTCTGTTTCAGCCCCTCTGTTTCTAGACCTCTGTTTCAGCCCCTCTGTTTCTCGCCCTCTGTTTCAGCCCCTCTGATTCAGCCCCTCTGTTTCAGTCCCTCTGTTTCAGCCCCTCTGTTTCATCCCCTCTGTTTCTCGCCCTCTGTTTCTCACCCTCTGTTTCTCGCCCTCTGTTTCATCCCCTCTGTTTTACGCCCTCTGTTTCAGCCCCTCTGTTTCTCGCCCTCTGTTTCAGGCTCTCTATTTCAGCCCGTCTGTTTCAGCCACTCTGTTTCAGCCGGTTTGTTTCTCGCCCTCTGTTTCTCGCCCGCTGTTTCAGCCGGTTTGTTTCTCGCCCTCTGTTTCAGCCCCTCTGTTTCAGCCGCTCTGATTCAGCCCCTCTGATTCAGCCCCTCTGTTTCTCGCCCTCTGTTTCAGCCCCTCTGTTTCAGCCCCTCTGTTTCAGCCCCTCTGTTTCAGCCCCTCTGTTTCTCGTCCTCTGTTTCAGCCCCTCTGTTTCTCGCCATCTGTTTCAGCCCCTCTGTTTCAGCCCCGCTGTTTCTCGCCCTCTGTTTCAGCCCCTCTGTTTCTCACCCTCTGTTTCAGCCCCTCTGTTTCTCGCCCTCTGTTTCAGCCCCTCTGTTTCAGCCCCTCTGGTTCAGCCCCTGTGTTTCTCGCCCTCTGTTTCAGCCCCTCTGTTTCTCGCCCTCTGTTTCAGCCCCTCTGTTTCAGCCCCTCTGTTTCTCGCCATCTGTTTCAGCCCCTCAGTTTCTCGCCTTCTGTAATAGCGCCTCTGATTCAGCCCCTCTGTTTCAGCCCCTCTGATTCAGCCCCTCTGTTTCAGCCCCTCTGTTTCAGCCCCTCTGTTTCATCCCCTCTGTTTCTCGCCCTCTGTTTCTCACCCTCTGTTTCTCGCCCTCTGTTTCAGCCCCTCTGTTTCTCGCCCTCTGTTTCAGCCCCTCTGTTTCAGCCCCTCTGTTTCTCGCCCTCTGTTTCTGCCCCTCTGTTTCTCGCCCTCTGTTTCTCGCCCTCTGTTTCAGACGCACTGTTTCAACCCCTCTGTTTCAGCCCCTCTGTTTCAGCCCCTCTGTTTCTCGCAATCTGTTTCAGCCCCTCTGTTTCTCGCCCTCTGTTTCAGCCCCTCTGTTTCAGCCCCTCTGTTTCTCCCCCTCTGTTTCTGCCCCTCTGTCTCTCGCCCACTGTTTCAGCCCCTCTGTTTCTCGCCCTCTGTTTCAGCCCCTCTGTTTCAGCCCCTCTGTTTCTCGCCCTCTGTTTCTGCCCCTCTCTTTCTCGCCCTCTGTTTCAGCCCCTCTGTTTCTCGCCTTCTGTTTCAGCCCCTCTGATTCAGCCCCTCTGTTTCAGCCCCTCTGATTCAGCCCCTCTGTTTCAGCCCCTCTGTTTCAGCCCCTCTGTTTCAGCCCCTCTGTTTCATCCCCTATGTTTCTCGCCCTCTGTTTCTCACCCTCTGTTTCTCGCCCTCTGTTTCAGCCCCTCTGATTCTCGCCCTCTGTTTCAGCCCCTCTGTTTCTCGCCCTCTGTTTCAGCCCCGCTGAATCAGCCCCTCTGTTTCAGCCCCTCTGAATCAGCCCCTCTGATTCAGCCAATCTGTTTCAGCCCCTCCGTTTCAGCCCATCTGTTTCTCGCCCTCTGTTTCTGCCCCTCTGTTTCTCGCCCTCTGTTTCAGCCCCTCTGTTTCTCGCCCTCTGTTTCAGCCCCGCTGAATCAGCCCCTCTGTTTCAGCCCCTCTGAATCAGCCCCTCTGATTCAGCCAATCTGTTTCAGCCCCTCTGTTTCAGCCACTCTGTTTCTAGCCCTCTGTTTCAGCCCCTCTGTTTCTCGCCCTCTATTTCAGCCCCTCTGTTTCTCGCCCTCTGTTTCAGCCCCTCTGTTTCAGTCCCTCTGATTCAGCCCCTCTGATTCAGCCCCTCTGATTCAGCCACTGTGTTTCTCGCCCTCTGTTTCAGCCCCTCTGATTCAGCCCCACTCATTCAGCCCCTCTGTTTCAGCCCCTCTGTTTCTCGCCCTCTGTTTCAGCCCCTCTGTTTCTCGTCCTCTGTTTCTGCCCCTCTGTTTCAGCCCCTCTGTTTCAGCCCCTCTTTTTCTCGCCCTCTGTTTCAGCACCTCTGTTTCTCGCCCTCTGTTTCAGCCCCTCTGTTTCTCGCCCTCTGTTTCAGCCCCTCTGATTCAGCCACTCTGTTTCAGCCCCTCTGTTTCTCCCCCACTGTTCCAGCCCGTTTGTTTCAGCCACTCTATTTCTCGCCCTCTGTTTCAGCCCCTCTGATTCAGCCTCTCTGTTTCAACCTCTCTGTTTCAGCCCCTCTGTTTCAGCCCCTCTGTTTCAGCCCCTCTGTTTCTCGTCCTGTTTCAGCCCCTATGTTTCAGCCACTCTGTTTCAACCTCTCTGTTTCAGCCCCTCTGTTTCAGCCCCTCTGTTTCAGCCCCTCTGTTTCTCGCCCTCTGTTTCAGCCCCTCTGTTTTTCGCCCTCTTTTTCAGCCCCTCTGTTTCAGCCCGTCTGTTTCAGCCACTCTGTTTCTCGCCCTCTGTTTAGGCCCCTCTGTTTCTCGCCCTCTGTTTCAGCCCCTCTGTTTCAGCCCCTCTGTTTCAGCCACTCTGTTTCTGCCTCTCTCTTTCTGCCCCTCTGTTTCAGCCCCTCTGATTCAGCCCCTCTGTTTCTCGCCCTCTGTTTCAGCCCCTCTGTTTCTCGCCCTCTGTTTCAGCCCCACTGTTTCAGCCCCTCTGTTTCAGCCCCTCTGTTTCAGCCCCTCTGTTTCTAGCCCTCTGTTTCAGCCCCTATTGTTTCGCGCCCTCTGTTTCAGCCCCTCTGTTTCAGCCCCTCTGTTTCTCGCCCTCTGTTTCTCGCCCTCTGTTTCAGCCCCTCAGTTTCTCGCCCTCTGTTTCAGCCCCGCTGATTGAACCCCTCTGTTTCAGCTCCTCTGAATCAGCCCCTCTGATTCAGCCCCTCTGTTTCAGCCCCTCTGATTCAGCCCCTCTGATTCAGCCCCACTCATTCAGCCCCTCTTTTTCAGTCCCTCTGTTTGTCGCCCTCTGTTTCATCCCCTCTGTTTCTCGCCCTCTGTTTCAACCCCTCTGTTTCAGCCCCTCTGTTTCAGCCCCTCTGAATCAGCCCCTCTGATTCAGACCCTCTGTTTCAGCCCCTCTGCTTCAGCCCCTCTGAATCAGCCCCTCTGATTCAGCCCCTCTGTTTCAGCCCCTCTGTTTCAGCCCCTCTGTTTCTCGCCCTCTGTTTCAGCCCCTCTCATTCAGCCCCTCTGATTCAGCCCCTCTGATTCAGCCCCTCTGTTTCAGCCCGTCTGATTCAGCCCCTCTGATTCAGCCCCTCTGTTTCAGCCCCTCTGTTTCTCGCCCTCTGTTTCAGCCCCTCTGTTTCTCGCCCTCTGTTTCAGCCCCTCTGATTCAGCCCCTCTGTTTCAGCCCCTCTGTTTCTCCCCCGCTGTTCCAGCCCCTCTGTTTCAGCCCCTCTGTTTCTGCCACTCTGTTTCAGCCCTTCTGTTTCAGTCCCTCTGTTTCAGCCCCTCTGAATCAGCCCCTCTGTTTCTCGCACTCTGTTTCAGCCCCTCTGTTTCTCGCCCTCGGTTTCAGCCCCTCTGTTTCTCGCCCTCTGTTTCAGACCCACTGTTTCAGCCCCTCTGTTTCAGCCCCTCTGTTTCTCGCCCTCTGTTTCAGCCCCTCTGTTTCTCGCCCTCTGTTTCAGCCCCTCTGTTTCAGCCCCTCTGTTTCTCACCCTCTGTTTCTGCCCCTATGTCTCTCGCCCTCTGTTTCAGCCCCTCTGTTTCTCGCCCTCTGTTTCAGCCCCTCTGTTTCAGCCCCTCTGTTTCTCGCCCTCTGTTTCAGCCCCTCTGTTTCAGCCCCTCTGTTTCAGCCCCTATGTTTCTCGCCCTCTGTTTCTCACCCTCTGTTTCTCGCCCTCTGTTTCAGCCCCTCTGATTCTCGCCCTCTCTTTCAGCCCCTCCGTTTCAGCCCATCTGTTTCTCGCACTCTGTTTCTGCCCCTCTGTTTCTCGCCCTCTGTTTCAGTACCGCTGATTCAGCCCCTCTGTTTCAGCCCCTCTGAATCAGCCCCTCTGATTCAGCCCCTCTGTTTCAGCCCCTCTGTTTCAGCCGCTCTGTTTCTAGCCCTCTGTTTCAGCCCCTCTGTTTCTCGCCCTCTGTTTCAGCCCCTCTGTTTCTCGCCCTCTGTTTCAGCGCCTCTGTTTCAGTCCCTCTGATTCAGCCCCTCTGATTCAGCCCCTCTGATTCAGCCACTGTGTTTCTCGCCCTCTGTTTCAGCCCCTCTGATTCAGCCCCACTCATTCAGCCCCTCTGTTTCAGCCCGTCTGTTTCTCGCCCTCTGTTTCAGCCCCTCTGTTTCTCGTCCTCTGTTTCTGCCCCTCTGTTTCAGCCCCTCTGTTTCAGCCCCTCTTTTTCTCGCCCTCTGTTTCAGCACCTCTGTTTCTCGCCCTCTGTTTCAGCCCCTCTGTTTCTCGCCCTCTGTTTCAGCCCCTCTGATTCAGCCACTCTGTTTCAGCCCCTCTGTTTCTCCCCCACTGTTCCAGCCCCTCTGTTTCAGCCCCTCTGTTTCAGACACTCTGTTTCAGCCTCTCTGTTTCAGCCCCTCTGTTTCAGCCCCTCTGTTTCAGCCCCTCTGTTTCTCGCCCTCTGTTTCAGCCCCTCTGTTTTTCGCCCTCTTTTTCAGCCCCTCTGCTTCATCCCGTCTGTTTCAGCCACTCTGTTTCTCGCCCTCTGTTTAGGCCCCTCTGTTTCTCGCCCTCTGTTTCAGCCCCTCTGATTCAGCCACTCTGTTTCAGCCCCTCTGTTTCTCCCCCACTGTTCCAGCCCCTCTGTTTCAGCCCCTCTGTTCCAGCCCCTCTGTTTCAGCCCCTCTGTTTCAGCCACTCTGTTTCAGCCTCTCTGTTTCAGCCCCTCTGTTTCAGCCCCTCTGATTCAGCCCCTCTGTTTCTCGCCCTCTGTTTCAGGCCCTCTGTTTCTCGCCCTCTGTTTCAGAACCTCTGTTTCTCGCCCTCTGTTTCAGCCCCACTGTTTCAGCCCCTTTGTTTCAGCCCCTCTGTTTCAGCCCCTCTGTTTCTAGCCCTCTGTTTCAGCCCCTCTTGTTTCGCGCCCTCTGTTTCAGCCCCTCAGTTTCAGACCCTCTGTTTCAGCTCCTCTGAATCAGCCCCTCTGATTCAGCCCCTCTGTTTCAGCCCCTCTGTTTCAGCCCCTCTGTTTAGTCCCCTCTGTTTCTCGCCCTCTGTTTCAGCCCCTCTGTTTGTCGCCCTTTGTTTCAGCCCCTCTGATTCAGCCCCTCTGTTTCAGCCCCTCTGATTGAGCCCCTCTGATTCAGCCCCACTCATTCAGCCCCTCTTTTTCAGCCCCTCTGTTTCCCGCCCCTCTGTTTCAGCCCCTCTGTTTCTCGCACTCTGTTTCAGCCCCTCTGTTTCAGCCCCTCTGTTTCAGCCCCTCTGAATCAGCCCCTCTGATTCAGCCCCTCTGTTTCAGCCCCTCTGTTTCAGCCACTCTGTTTCTCGCCCTCTGTTTCAGCCGCTCTGTTTCTCACCCTCTGTTTCAGCCCCTCTGATTCAGCCCCTCTGTTTCTCCCCCTCTGTTCCAGCCCCTCTGTTTCAGCCCCTCTGTTTCAGCCACTCTGTGTCAGCCCCTCTGTTTCAGCCCCTCTGTTTCAGCCCCTCTGTTTCTCGGCCTCTTTTTCAGCGCCTCTGTTTTTCGCCCTCATTTTCAGCCCCTCTGTTTCAGCCCGTCTGTTTCAGCCACTCTGTTTCTCGCCCTCTGTTTCAGCCCCTCTGTTTCTCACCCTCTGTTTCAGCCCCTCTGATTCAGCCCCTCTGTTTCTCGCCCTCTGTTTCAGCCCCTCTGTTTCTCGCCCTCGGTTTCAGCCCCTCTGTTTCTCGCCCTCTGTTTCAGACCCACTGTTTCAGCCCCTCTGTTTCAGCCCCTCTGTTTCAGCCCCTCTGTTTCTCGCCCTCTGTTTCAGCCCCTCTGTTTCTCGCCCTCTGTTTCAGCCCCTCTGTTTCAGCCCCTCTGTTTCTCGCCCTCTGTTTCTGCCCCTCTGTCTCTCGCCCTCTGTTTCAGCCCCTCTGTTTCTCGCCTTCTGTTTCAGCCCCTCTGATTCAGCCCCTCTGTTTCAGCCCCTCTGATTCAGCCCCTCTGTTTCAGCCCCTCTGTTTCAGCCCCTCTGTTTCAGCCCCTATGTTTCTCCCCCTCTGTTTCTCACCCTCTGTTTATCGCCCTCTGTTTCAGCCCCTCTGATTCTCGCCCTCTCTTTCAGCCCCTCCGATTCTGCCCATCTGTTTCTCGCCCTCTGTTTCAGCCCCTCTGTTTCTCGCCCTCTGTTTCAGCCCCGCTGATTCAGCCCCACTGTTTCAGCCCCTCTGAATCAGCCCCTCTGATTCAGCCCCTCTGTTTCAGCCCCTCTGTTTCAGCCGCTCTGTTTCTAGCCCTCTGTTTCAGCCCCTCTGTTTCTTGCCCTCTGTTTCAGCCCCTCTGTTTCTCGCCTTCTGTTTCAGCCCCTCTGTTTCAGTCCCTCTGATTCAGCCCCTCTGATTCAGCCCGTCTGATTCAGCCACTGTGTTTCTCGCCCTCTGTTTCAGCCCCTCTGATTCATCCCCACTCATTCAGCCCCTCTGTTTCAGCCCCTCTGTTTCTCGCCCTCTGTTTCAGCCCCTCTGTTTCTCGCCCTCTGTTTCTGCCCCTCTGCTTCAGCCCCTCTGTTTCAGCCCCTCTTTTTCTCGCCCTCTGTTTCAGCACCTCTGTTTCTCGCCCTCTGTTTCAGCCCCTCTGTTTCTCGCCCTCTGTTTCAGCCACTCTGATTCAGCCCCTCTGTTTCAGCCCCTCTGTTTCAGCCACTCTGTTTCAGCCTCTCTGTTTCAGCCCCTCTGTTTCAGCCCCTCTGTTTCAGCCCCTCTGTTTCTCGCCCTCTGTTCCAGCCGCTCTGTTTTTCGCCCTCTTTTTCAGCCCCTCTGTTTCAGCCCGTCTGTTTCAGCCACTCTGTTTCTCGCCCTCTGTTTCAGCCCCTCTGATTCAGCCTCTCTGTTTCTCGCCCTCTGTTTCAGCCCCTCTGTTTCTCGCCCTCTGTTTCAGCCCCTATGTTTCAGCCACTCTGTTTCAACCTCTCTGTTTCAGCCCCTCTGTTTCAGCCCCTCTGTTTCAGCCCCTCTGTTTCTCGCCCTCTGTTTCAGCCCCTCTGTTTTTCGCCCTCTTTTTCAGCCCCTCTGTTTCAGCCCGTCTGTTTCAGCCACTCTGTTTCTCGCCCTCTGTTTAGGCCCCTCTGTTTCTCGCCCTCTGTTTCAGCCCCTCTGATTCAGCCACTCTGTTTCAGCCCCTCTGTTTCTCCCCCACTGTTCCAGCCCCTCTGTTTCAGCCCCTCTGTTCCAGCCCCTCTGTTTCAGCCCCTCTGTTTCAGCCACTCTGTTTCAGCCTCTCTGTTTCAGCCCCTCTGTTTCAGCCCCTCTGATTCAGCCCCTATCTTTCTCGCCCTCTGTTTCAGCCCCTCTGTTTCTCGCCCTCTGTTTCAGCCCCTCTGTTTCTCGCCCTCTGTTTCAGCCCCACTGTTTCAGCCCCTCTGTTTCAGCCCCTCTGTTTCAGCCCCTCTGTTTCAAGCCCTCTGTTTCAGCCCCTCTTGTTTCGCGCCCTCTGTTGCAGCCCCTCTGTTTCAGCCCCTCTGTTTCTCGCCCTCTGTTTCTCACCCTCTGTTTCAGCCCCAGTTTCTCGCCCTCTGTTTCAGCCCCGCTGATTGAGCCCCTCTGTTTCAGCTCCTCTGAATCAGCCCCTCTGATTCAGCCCCTCTGTTTCAGCCCCTCTGTTTCAGCCCCTCTGTTTAGGCCCCTCTGTTTCTCGCCCTCTGTTTCAGCCCCTCTGTTTGTCGCCCTTTGTTTCAGCCCCTCTGATTCAGCCCCTCTGTTTCAGCCCCTCTGATTCAGCCCCTCTGATTCAGCCCCACTCATTCAGCCCCTCTTTTTCAGCCCCTCTGTTTCCCGCCCCTCTGTTTCAGCCCCTCTGTTTCTCGCCCTCTGTTTCAGCCCCTCTGTTTCAGCCCCTCTGTTTCAGCCCCTCTGAATCAGCCCCTCTGATTCAGCCCCTCTGTTTCAGCCCCTCTGTTTCAGCCCCTCTGTTTCTCGCACTCTGTTTCAGCCCCTCTGATTCAGCCCCTCTGATTCAGCCCCTCTGATTCAGCCCCTCTGTTTCAGCCCCTCTGTTTCTCGCCCGTCTGTTTCAGCCCCTCTGTTTCTCGCCCTCTGTTTCAGCCCCTCTGATTCAGCCCCTCTGTTTCAGCCCCTCTGTTTCTCCCCCGCTGTTCCAGCAACTCTGTTTCAGCCCCTCTGTTTCAGTACCTCTGTTTGAGCCCCTCTGTTTCAGCCCCTCTGTTTCTCGCCCTCTGTTTCAGCCCCTCTGTTTTTCGCCCTCTTTTTCAGCCCCTCTGTTTCAGCCCATCTGTTTCAGCCCCTCTGTTTCTCGCCCTCTGTTTCAGCACCACTGTTTCTCGCCCTCTGTTTCAGCCCCTCTGTTTCTCGCCCTCTGTTTCAGCCTCTCTGATTCAGCCCCTCTGTTTCAGCCCCTCTGATTCTCCCCCACTGTTCCAGCCCCTCTGTTTCAGCCCCTCTGTTTCTCGCCCTCTGTATCAGCCCCTCTGTTTTTTGCCCTCTTTTTCAGCCCCTCTGTTTCAGCCCGTCTGTTTCAGCCACTCTGTTTCTCGCCCTCTGTTTCAGCCCCTCTGATTCAGCCCCTCTGTTTCTCGCCCTCTGTTTCAGCTCCTCTGTTTCTCGCCCTCTGTTTCAGCCCCTCTGTTTCAGCCACTCTGTTTCAGCCTCTCTGTTTCAGCCCCTCTGTTTCAGCCCCTCTGTTTCAGCCCCTCTGTTTCTCGCCCTCTGTTTCAGCCCCTCTGTTTTTTGCCCTCTTTTTCAGCCCCTCTGTTTAGGCCCGTCTGTTTCAGCCACTCTGTTTCTCGCACTCTGTTTCAGCCCCTCTGATTCAGCCCCTCTGTTTCTCGCACTCTGTTTCAGCCCCTCTGTTTCTCGCCCTCTGTTTCAGCCCCTCTGTTTCTCGCCCTCTGTTTCAGAACCACTGTTTCAGCCCCACTGTTTCAGCCCCTCTGTTTCTAGCCCTCTGTTTCAGCCCCTCTTGTTGCGCGCCCTCTGTTTCAGCCCCTCTGTTTCAGCCCCTCTGTTTCTCGCCCTCTGTTTCTCGCCCTCTGTTTCAGCCCCTCAGTTTCTCGCCCACTGTTTCAGCCCCGCTGATTCAGCCCCTCTGTTTCAGCTCCTCTGAATCAGCCCCTCTGATTCAGCCCCTCTGTTTCAGCCCCTCTGTTTCAGCCCCTCTGTTTCTCGCCCTTTGTTTCAGCCCCTCTGTTTCTCACCCTCTGTTTCAGCCCCGCAAATTCAGCCCCTCTGTTTCAGCTCCTCTGAATCAGCCCCTCTGATTCAGCCCCTCTGTTTCAGCCCCTCTGATTCAGCCCCTCTGTTTCATCCCCTCTGATTCAGCCCCTCTGATTCAGCCCCACTCATTCAGCCCCTCTTTTTCAGCCCCTCTGTTTCCCGCCCCTCTGTTTCAGCCCCTCTGTTTCTCGCCCACTGTTTCAGCCCCTCTGTTTCAGCCCCTCTGTTTCAGCCCCTCTGTTTCAGCCCCTCTGTTTCTCGCCCTCTGTTTCAGCCCCTCTGATTCAGCCCCTCTGATTCAGCCCCTCTGATTCAGCCCCTCTGTTTCAGCCCCTCTGTTTCAGCCCCTCTGTTTCTCGCCCTCTGTTTCAGCCCCTCTGTTTCTCGCCCTCTGTTTCAGCCCCTCTGATTCAGCCCCTCTGTTTCAGCCCCTCTGTTTCTCCCCCTCTGTTCCAGCCCCTCTGTTTCAGCCCCTCTGTTTCAGCCACTCTGTTTCAGCCCCTCTGTTTCAGTCCCTCTGTTCCAGCCCCTCTGTTTCAGCCCCTCTGTTTCTCGCCCTCTGTTTCAGCCCCTCTGTTTTTCGCCCTCTTTTTCAGCCCCTCTGTTTCAGCCCATCTGTTTCAGCCACTCTGTTTCTCGCCCTCTGTTTCAGCCCCTCTGATTCAGCCACTCTGTTTCAGCCCCTCTGTTTCTCCCCCACTGTTCCAGCCCCTCTGTTTCAGCCCCTCTGTTCCAGCCCCTCTGTTTCTCGCCCTCTGTTTCAGCCCCTCTGTTTCAAGCCCTCTGTTCCGCGCCCTCTGTTTCTGCCCCTCTGTCTCTCGCCCTATGTTAAAGCCCCTCTGTTTCTCGCCCTCTGTTTCAGCCCCTCTGTTTCAGCCGCTCTGTTTCTCGCCCTCTGTTTCTGCCCCTCTGTTTCTCACCCTCTTTTTCAGCCCCTCTGTTTCTCGCCGTCAGTTTCAACCCCTCTGTTTCAGCCCCTCTGTTTCAGCCCCTCTGTTTCAGCCCCTCTGTTTCTCGCCCTCTGTTTCAGCCCCTCTGTTTCTCGCCCTCTGTATCAGCCCCTCTGTTTCTCGCCCTCTTTTTCAGCCCCTCTGTTTCAGCCCCTCTGTTTCAGCCCCTCTGTTTCTCGCCCTCTGTTTCAGCCCCTCTGTTTCTAGCCCTCTGTTTCAGCCCCTCTGTTTCAGCCCCTCTGATTCTCGCCCTCTGTTTCAGCCCCTCTGTTTCTCGCCTTCTGTTTCAGCCCCTCTGATTCAGCCCCTCTGTTTCGGCCCCCCTGTTTCAGCCCCTGTTTCAGCCCCTCTGTTTCATCCCCTCTGTTTCTCGCCCTCTGTTTCTCACCCTCTGTTTCTCGCCCTCTGTTTCAGCCCCTCTGTTTTTCGCCCTCTGTTTCAGCCCCTCTGTTTCAGCCCCTATGTTTCTCGCCCTCTGTTTCTGCCCCTCTGTTTCTCGCCCTCTGTTTCAGCCCCTCTGTTTCTCGCCCTCTGTTTCAGCCCCTCTGATTCAGCCCCTCTGTTTCTCACCCTCTGTTTCTCCCCCTCTGTTCAAGCCCATCTGTTTCAGCCCCTCTGTTGCAGCCCCTCTCTTTCAGTCCCTCTGTTTCTCGCCCTCTGTTTCTCGCCCTCTGTTTCAGCCCCTCTGTTTCTCGCCCTCCGTTTCAGCCCCTCTGTTTCAGCCCCGCTGTTTCAGCCCCTCTGTTTCTCGCCCTCTGTTTCAGCGCCTCTTTTTATCGCCCTCTGTTTCAGCCCCTCTGTTACAACCCCTCTGTTTCAGCCCCTCTGTTTCAGCCCCTCTGTTTCTCGCCCTCTGTTTCAGCCCCTCTGTTTCTCGCCCTCTGTTTCAGCCCCTCTGTTTCTCGCCCTCTGTATCAGCCCCTCTGTTTCAGCCCCTCTGTTTCAGCCCCTCTGTTTCTCACCCTCTGTTTCTCGCCCTCTGTTTCAGCCCCTTTGTTTCTCGCCCTCTGTTTCAGCCCCTCTGTTTCAGCCCCTCTGATTCAGCCCCTCTGATTCAGGCCCTCTGTTTCTCGCCCTCTGTTTCAGCCTCTCTGTTTCAGCCCTTCTGTTTCAGCCCCTCTGTTTCAGCCCCTCTGTTTCAGCCCCTCTGTTTCTCCCCCTCTGTTCAAGCCCATCTGTTTCAGCCCCTCTGTTTCAGCCACTCTGTGTCAGCCCCTCTGTTTCAGCCCCTCTGTTTCAGCCCCTCTGTTTCAGCCCCTCTGTTTCTCGCCCTCTGTTTCAGCCCCTCTGTTTTTCGCCCTCTTTTTCAGCCCCTCTGTTTCAGCCCATCTGTTTCAGCCACTCTGTTACTCGCCCTCTGTTTCAGCCCCTCTGTTTCTCGCCCTCTGTTTCAGCCCCTCTGTTCCTCGCCCTCTGTTTCAGCCCCACTGTTTCAGCCCCTCTGTTTCAGCCCCTCTGTTTCAGCCCTTCTGTTTCTCGCCCTCTGTTTCAGCCCCTCTGTTTCTCGCCCTCTGTTTCAGCCCCTCTGTTTCAAGCTCTCTGTTTCGCGCCCTCTGTTTCTGCCCCTCTGTCTCTCGCCCTCTGTTAAAGCCCCTCTGTTTCTCGCCCTCTGTTTCAGCCCCTCTGTTTCAGCCGCTCTGTTTCTCGCCCTCTGTTTCTGCCCCTCTGTTTCTCGCCCTCTGTTTCAGCCCCTCTGTTTCTCGCCTTCTATTTCAGCCCCTCTGATTCAGCCCCTCTGTTTCAGCCCCTCTGATTCAGCACCTCTGTTTCAGCCCCTCTGTTTCAGCCCCACTGATTCAGCCCCTCTGTTTCATCCACTCTGTTTCTCGCCCTCTGTTTCTCACCCTCTGTTCCACGCCCTCTGTTTCAGCCCCTCTGTTTCTCGCCCTCTGTTTCAGCCCCTCTGTTTCAGCACCTCTGAATCAGCCCCTCTGATTCAGCCCCTCTGTTTCAGCCTCTCTGTTTCAGCCCCTCTGTTTCAGCCCCTCTGCTTCTCGCCCTCTGTTTCAGCCGCTCTGTTTCAGCCCCTCTGTTTCAGCCCCTCTGTTTCTCGCCCTCTGTTTCAGCCCATCTGTTTCAGCCCCTCTGATTCAGCCCCTCGGTTTCAGCCCCTCTGTTTCTCGCCCTCTGTTTCAGCCCCTCTGTTTCTCGCCCTCTGTTTCAGCCCCACTGTTTCAGTCCCTCTGTTTCAGTCCCTCTGTATCTCGCCCTCTGTTTCTCGCCCTCTGTTTCAGCCCCTCTGTTTCTCGCCCTCCGTTTCAGCCCCTCTGTTTCAGCCCCGCTGTTTCAGCCCCTCTGTTTCTCGCCCTCTGTTTCAGCCCCTCTTTTTATCGCCCTCTGTTTCAGCCCCTCTGTTTCTCGCCCTCTGATTCAGCCTCTCTGTTTCAGTACCTCTGTTTCAGCCGCTCTGTTTCTCGCCCTCTGTTTCAGCCCCTTTGTTTCTCGCCCTCTGTTTCAGCCCCTCTGTTTCAGCCCCTCTGATTCAGCCCCTCTGATTCAGGCCCTCTGTTTCTCGCCCTCTGTTTCAGCCCCTCTGTTTCAGCCCTTCTCTTTCAGCCCCTCTGTTTCAGCCCCTCTGTTTCTCGCCCTCGGTTTCAGCCCCTCTGTTTCTCGCCCTCTGTTTCAGCCCCTCTGTTTCAGCCCCTCTGTTTCAGCCCCTCTGTTTCTCGCCCTCTGTTTCAGCCCCTCTGTTTCTCGCCCTCTGTTTCTGCCCCTCTAATTTAGCCCCTCTGTTTCAGCCCCTCTGTTTCGCGCACTCTGTTTCTGCCCCTCTGTTTCTGCCACTCTGTTTCTCGCCCTCTGTCTCTGCCCCTCTGTTTCTCGCCCTCTGTTTCAGCCCCTCTGATCCTCGCCCTCAGTTTCAGCCCCTCTGATTCAGCCCCTCTGTTTCAGCCCCTCAGAATCAGCCCCTCTGATTCAGCCCCTCTGTTTCAGCCCCTCTGAATCAGCCCCTCTGATTCTGCCCCTCTGTTTCAGCCCCTCTGTTTCAGCCCCTCTGTTTCTCGCCCTCTGTTTCAGCCCCTCTGTTTCTCGCCCTCTGTTACAGCCCCTCTGTTTCTCACCCTCTGTTTCAGCCCCTCTGATTCAGCCCCTCTGTTTCTCGCCCTCTGTTTCTGCCCCTCTGTTTCAGCCCCTCTGTTTCAGCCCCTCTGTTTCTCGCCCTCTGTTTCAGCCACTCTGTTTCTCGCCCTCTGTTTCAGCCCCTCTGTTTCTCGCCCTCTGTTTCAGCTCCTCTGTTTCAGCCCCTATGTTTCAGCCCCTCTGTTTCTCGCCCACTGTTTCAGCCCCTCTGTTTCTCGCCCTCTGTTTCAGCCCCTCTGTTTCAGCACCTCTGTTTCTCGCCCTCTGTTTCAGCCCCTCATTTTCTCGCCTTCTGTTTCAGCCCCTCTGATTCAGCCCCTCTGTTTCAGCCCCTCTGTTTCAGCCCCTCTGTTTTAGCCCCTCTGTTACATCCCCTCTGTTTCTCGCCCGCTGTTTCTCACCCTCTGTTTCTCACCCTGTGTTTCAGCCCCTCTGTTTTTCGCCCTCTGTTTCAGCCCCTCTGTTTCAGCCCCTCTGTTTCTCACCCTCTGTTTCTGCCCCTCTGTTTCTCGCCCTCTGTTTCAGCCCCTCTGTTTCTCGCCCTCTGTTTCAGCCCCTCTGATTCAGCCCCTCTGTTTCAGCCCCTCTGTTTCTCCCCCTCTGTTCCAGCCCCCCTGTTTCAGCCCCTCTGTTTCAGCCACTCTGTGTCAGCCCCTCTGTTTCAGCCCCTCTGTTTCAGCCCCTCTGTTTCAGCCCCTCTGTTTCTCGCCCTCTGTTTCAGCCCCTCTGTTTTTTGCCCTCTTTTTCAGCCCCTCTGTTTCAGCACGTCTGTTTCAGCCACTCTGTTTCTCGCCCTCTGTTTCAGCCCCTCTGTTTCTCACCCTCTGTTTCAGCCCCACTGTTTCAGCCCCTCTGTTTCAGCCCCTCTGTTTCAGCCCTTCTGTTTCTCGCCCTCTGTTTCAGCCCCTCTGTTTCTCGCCCTCTGTTTCAGCCCCTCTGTTTCAGCCCCTCTGTTTCTCGCCCACTGTTTCTGCCCCTCTGTCTCTCGCCCTCTGTTTCAGCCCCTCTGTTTCTTGCCCTCTGTTTCAGCCCCTCTGTTTCTCCCCCTCTGTTTCAGCCCCTCTGTTTCTCGCCTTCTATTTCAGCCCCTCTGATTCAGCCCCTCTGTTTCAGCCCCTCTGATTCAGCACCTCTGTTTCAGCCCCTCTGTTTCAGCCCCTCTGTTTAAGCCCCTCTGTTTCATCCACTCTGATTCTCACCCTCTGTTCCTCGCCCTCTGTTTCAGCCCCTCTGTTTCTCTCCCTCTGTTTCAGCCCCTCTGTTTCAGCCCCTCTGTTTCTCGCCCTCTGTTTCAGCCCCTCTGTTTCTCGCCCTCTGTTTCAGCCCCTCTGTTTCTCGCCCTCTGTTTCTGCCCGGCTGATTCAGCCCTTCTGTTTCAGCCCCTCTGAATCAGCCCCTCTGATTCAGCCCCTCTGTTTCAGCCCCTCTGATTCAACCCATCTGTTTCTCGCCCTCTGTTTCAGACCCTCTGCTTCTCGCCCTCTGTTTCAGCCCCTCTATTTCTCGCCCTCTGTTTCAGCCCCTCTGATTCAGCCCCTCTGTTTCAGCCCCTCTGATTCAGCACCTCTGATTCAGCCCCTCTGATTCAGCCCCTCTGTTTCTCGCCCTCTGTTTCAGCCCCTCTGTTTCAGCCCCTCTGTATCAGCCCCTCTGTTTTGCACCCTCTGATTCATCCCCTCTGATTCAGCCCCTCTGATTCAGCCCCTCTGATTCAGCCCCTCTCTTTCCCGCCCCTCTGTTTCAGCCCCTCTGTTTCTCGCCCTCTGTTTCAGCCCCTCTGTTTCTCGCCCTCTGTTTCAGCCCCTCTGCTTCTCGCCCTCTGTTTCAGCCCCTCTGTTTCAGCCCCTCTGATTCAGCCCCTCGGTTTCAGCCACTCTGTTTCTCGCCCTTTGTTTCAGCCCCTCTGTTTCTCGCCCTCTGTTTCAGCCCCTCTGATTCCACCCCACTGTTTCTCGCCCACTGTTTCAGCCCCTCTGTTTCAGCCCCTCTGTTTCAGCCCCTCTGTTTCAGCCCCTCTGTTTCTCGCCCTCTGTTTCAGCCCCTCTGTTTCTCGCCCTCTGTTTCTGCCCCTCAAATTTAGCCCCTCTGTTTCAGCCCCTCTGTTTCGCGCACTCTGTTTCTGCCCCTCTGTTTCTGCCACTCTGTTTCTCGCCCTCTGTCTCTGCCCCTCTGTTTCTCGCCCTCTGTTTCAGCCCCTCTGATCCTCGCCCTCAGTTTCAGCCCCTCTGATTCAGCCCCTCTGTTTCAGCCCCTCAGAATCAGCCCCTCTGATTCAGCCCCTCTGTTTCAGCCCCTCTGAATCAGCCCCTCTGATTCTGCCCCTCTGTTTCAGCCCCTCTGTTTCAGCCCCTCTGTTTCTCGCCCTCTGTTTCAGCCCCTCTGTTTCTCGCCCTCTGTTACAGCCCCTCTGTTTCTCACCCTCTGTTTCAGCCCCTCTGATTCAGCCCCTCTGTTTCTCGCCCTCTGTTTCTGCCCCTCTGTTTCAGCCCCTCTGTTTCAGCCCCTCTGTTTCTCGCCCTCTGTTTCAGCCACTCTGTTTCTCGCCCTCTGTTTCAGCCCCTCTGTTTCTCGCCCTCTGTTTCAGCTCCTCTGTTTCAGCCCCTATGTTTCAGCCCCTCTGTTTCTCGCCCACTGTTTCAGCCCCTCTGTTTCTCGCCCTCTGTTTCAGCCCCTCTGTTTCAGCACCTCTGTTTCTCGCCCTCTGTTTCAGCCCCTCATTTTCTCGCCTTCTGTTTCAGCCCCTCTGATTCAGCCCCTCTGTTTCAGCCCCTCTGTTTCAGCCCCTCTGTTTTAGCCCCTCTGTTACATCCCCTCTGTTTCTCGCCCGCTGTTTCTCACCCTCTGTTTCTCACCCTGTGTTTCAGCCCCTCTGTTTTTCGCCCTCTGTTTCAGCCCCTCTGTTTCAGCCCCTCTGTTTCTCACCCTCTGTTTCTGCCCCTCTGTTTCTCGCCCTCTGTTTCAGCCCCTCTGTTTCTCGCCCTCTGTTTCAGCCCCTCTGATTCAGCCCCTCTGTTTCAGCCCCTCTGTTTCTCCCCCTCTGTTCCAGCCCCCCTGTTTCAGCCCCTCTGTTTCAGCCACTCTGTGTCAGCCCCTCTGTTTCAGCCCCTCTGTTTCAGCCCCTCTGTTTCAGCCCCTCTGTTTCTCGCCCTCTGTTTCAGCCCCTCTGTTTTTTGCCCTCTTTTTCAGCCCCTCTGTTTCAGCACGTCTGTTTCAGCCACTCTGTTTCTCGCCCTCTGTTTCAGCCCCTCTGTTTCTCACCCTCTGTTTCAGCCCCACTGTTTCAGCCCCTCTGTTTCAGCCCCTCTGTTTCAGCCCTTCTGTTTCTCGCCCTCTGTTTCAGCCCCTCTGTTTCTCGCCCTCTGTTTCAGCCCCTCTGTTTCAGCCCCTCTGTTTCTCGCCCACTGTTTCTGCCCCTCTGTCTCTCGCCCTCTGTTTCAGCCCCTCTGTTTCTTGCCCTCTGTTTCAGCCCCTCTGTTTCTCCCCCTCTGTTTCAGCCCCTCTGTTTCTCGCCTTCTATTTCAGCCCCTCTGATTCAGCCCCTCTGTTTCAGCCCCTCTGATTCAGCACCTCTGTTTCAGCCCCTCTGTTTCAGCCCCTCTGTTTAAGCCCCTCTGATTCATCCACTCTGATTCTCACCCTCTGTTCCTCGCCCTCTGTTTCAGCCCCTCTGTTTCTCTCCCTCTGTTTCAGCCCCTCTGTTTCAGCCCCTCTGTTTCTCGCCCTCTGTTTCAGCCCCTCTGTTTCTCGCCCTCTGTTTCAGCCCCTCTGTTTCTCGCCCTCTGTTTCTGCCCGGCTGATTCAGCCCTTCTGTTTCAGCCCCTCTGAATCAGCCCCTCTGATTCAGCCCCTCTGTTTCAGCCCCTCTGATTCAACCCATCTGTTTCTCGCCCTCTGTTTCAGACCCTCTGTTTCTCGCCCTCTGTTTCAGCCCCTCTATTTCTCGCCCTCTGTTTCAGCCCCTCTGATTCAGCCCCTCTGTTTCAGCCCCTCTGATTCAGCACCTCTGATTCAGCCCCTCTGATTCAGCCCCTCTGTTTCTCGCCCTCTGTTTCAGCCCCTCTGTTTCAGCCCCTCTGTATCAGCCCCTCTGTTTGGCACCCTCTGATTCATCCCCTCTGATTCAGCCCCTCTGATTCAGCCCCTCTGATTCAGCCCCTCTCTTTCCCGCCCCTCTGTTTCAGCCCCTCTGTTTCTCGCCCTCTGTTTCAGCCCCTCTGTTTCTCGCCCTCTGTTTCAGCCCCTCTGCTTCTCGCCCTCTGTTTCAGCCCCTCTGTTTCAGCCCCTCTGATTCAGCCCCTCGGTTTCAGCCACTCTGTTTCTCGCCCTTTGTTTCAGCCCCTCTGTTTCTCGCCCTCTGTTTCAGCCCCTCTGTTTCAGCCCCTCTGTTTCTCGCCCTCTGTTTCAGCCCCTCTGTTTATCGCCCTCTGTTTCAGCCCCTCTGTTTCTCGCCCTCTGTTTCAGCCACTCTGTTTCTCACCCTCTGTTTCAGCCCCTCTGTTTCAGCCCCTCTGTTTCAACCCCTCTGTTTCAGCCCCTCTTTTTATCGCCCTCTGTTTCAGCCCCACTGTTTCTCGCCCTCTGTTTCAGCCTCTCTGTTTCTCACCCTCTGTTTCAGCCCCTCTGTTACAGCCCCTATATTTCAGCCCTCTGATTCAGCCCCTCTGTTTCTCGCACTATGTTTCAGCCCCTCTGTTTCTCGCCCTCTGTTTTAGCCCCTCTGTTTCTCGCCCTCTGTATCAGCCCCTCTGTTTCAGCCCCTCTGTTTCAGCCCCTCTGTTTCACGCCCTCTGTTTCAGCCCCTCTGTTTGTCGCCCTCTGTTTCAACCCCTCTGTTTCTCGCCCTCTGTTTCAGCCCCTCTGTTTCAGCCCCTCTGCTTCAGTCCCTCTGTTTCTCGCCCTCTGTTTCTCCGCCTCTGTTTCAGCCCCTCTGTTTCTCGCCCTCTGTTTCAGCCCCTCTGTTTCTCGCACGCTGTTTCAGACCCTCTGTTTCAGCCCCTCTGTTTCAGCCCCTCTGTTTCAGCCCCTCTGTTTCTCGCCCTCTGTTTCAGCCCCTCTGTTTCTCGCCCTCTGTTTCAGCCTCTCTGTTTCTTGCCCTCTGTTTCAGCCCCTCTGTTTCAGCCCCTCTGTTTCAGCCCCTCTGTTTCAGTCCCTCTGTTTCTCGTCCTCTGTTTCGCCCCCTCTGTTTCTCGCCCTCTGTTTCAGCCCCTCCTTTTCTCGCCCTCTGTTTCAGCTCCTCTAATTCAGCCCCTCTGTTTCAGCCCATCTGTTTCAGCCCCTCTGTTTCAGCCCCTCTGTATCATCCCCTCGGTTTCTCGCCCTCTGTTTCTCACCCTCTGTTTCTCGCCCTCTGTTTCAGCCCCTCTGTTTTTCGCCCTCTGTTTCCGCCCCTCTGTTTCTCGCACTCTGTTTCAGGCTCTCTGTTTCAGCCTTTCTGTTTCAGCCCCTCTGTTTCAGCCCCTCTGTTTCAGCCCCTCTGTTTCTCGCCCTCTGTTTCAGCCCCTCTGTTTCTCGCCCTCTGTTTCAGCCCCTCTGTTTCTCGCCCTCTGTTTCAGCCCCTCTGATTCAGCCCCTCTGTTTCTCGCCCTCTGTTTCTGCCCCTCTGTTTCAGCCCCTCTGTTTCAGCCCCTCTGTTTCTCGCCCTCTGTTTCAGCTCCTCTTTTTCAGCCCCACTGTTTCAGCCCCTCTGTTTCTCACCCTCTGTTTCAGCCCCTCTGTTTCAGCACCTCTGTTTCTCGCCCTCTGTTTCAGCCCCTCTGTTTCTCGCCTTCTGTTTCAGCCCCTCTGATTCAGCCCCTCTGTTTCAGACCCTCTGTTTCAGCCCCTCTGTTTTAGCCCCTCTGTTTCATCCCCTCTGTTTCTCGCCCGCTGTTTCTCACCCTCTGTTTCTCACCCTGTGTTTCAGCCCCTCTGTTTTTCGCCCTCTGTTTCAGCCCCTCTGTTTCAGCCCCTCTGTTTCTCGCCCTCTGTTTCTGCCCCTCTGTTTCTCGCCCTCTGTTTCAGCCCCTCTGTTTCTCGCCCTCTGTTTCAGCCCCTCTGATTCAGCCCCTCTGTTTCAGCCCCTCTGTTTCTCCCCCTCTGTTCCAGCCCCTCTGTTTCAGCCCCTCTGTTTCAGCCACTCTGTGTCAGCCCCTCTGTTTCAGCCCCTCTGTTTCAGCCCCTCTGTTTCAGCCCCTCTGTTTCTCGCCCTCTGTTTCAGCCCCTCTGTTTTTCGCCCTCTTTTTCAGCCCCTCTGTTTCAGCACGTCTGTTTCAGCCACTCTGTTTCTCGCCCTCTGTTTCAGCCCCTCTGTTTCAGCCCCTCTGATTCAGCCCCTCTGTTTCTCGCCCTCTGTTTCAGCGCCTCTGTTTCTCGCCCTCTGTTTCAGCCCCTCTGTTTCTCGCCCTCTGTTTCAGCCCCACTGTTTCAGCCCCTCTGTTTCAGCCCCTCTGTTTCAGCCCTTCTGTTTCTCGCCCTCTGTTTCAGCCCCTCTGTTTCTCGCCCTCTGTTTCAGCCCCTCTGTTTCAGCCCCTCTGTTTCTCGCCCTCTGTTTCTGCCCCTCTGTCTCTCGCCCTCTGTTTCAGCCCCTCTGTCTCTCGCCCTCTGTTTCAGCCCCTCTGTTTCTTGCCCTCTGTTTCAGCCCCTCTGTTTCTCGCCCTCTGTTTCAGCCCCTCTGTTTCTCGCCTTCTATTTCAGCCCCTCTGATTCAGCCCCTCTGTTTCAGCCCCTCTGTTTCAGCCCCTCTGTTTCTCGCCCTCTGTTTCAGCCCCTCTGTTTCTCGCCCTCTGTTTCAGCCCCTCTGTCTCTCGCCCTCTGTTTCAGCCCCTCTGTTTCAGCCCCTCTGTTTCAGTCCCTCTGTTTCTCGTCCTCTGTTTCGGCCCCTCTGTTTCTCGCCCTCTGTTTCAGCCCCTCCTTTTCTCGCCCTCTGTTTCAGCTCCTCTAATTCAGCCCCTCTGTTTCAGCCCATCTGTTTCAGCCCCTCTGTTTCAGCCCCTCTGTATCATCCCCTCGGTTTCTCGCCCTCTGTTTCTCACCCTCTGTTTCTCGCCCTCTGTTTCAGCCCCTCTGTTTTTCGCCCTCTGTTTCCGCCCCTCTGTTTCTCGCACTCTGTTTCAGGCTCTCTGTTTCAGCCTTTCTGTTTCAGCCCCTCTGTTTCAGCCCCTCTGTTTCAGCCCCTCTGTTTCTCGCCCTCTGTTTCAGCCCCTCTGTTTCTCGCCCTCTGTTTCAGCCCCTCTGTTTCTCGCCCTCTGTTTCAGCCCCTCTGATTCAGCCCCTCTGTTTCTCGCCCTCTGTTTCTGCCCCTCTGTTTCAGCCCCTCTGTTTCAGCCCCTCTGTTTCTCGCCCTCTGTTTCAGCCACTCTGTTTCTCGCCCTCTGTTTCAGCCCCTCTGTTTCTCGCCCTCTGTTTCAGCTCCTCTTTTTCAGCCCCTATGTTTCAGCCCCTCTGTTTCTCGCCCACTGTTTCAGCCCCTCTGTTTGTCGCCCTCTGTTTCAGCCCCTCTGTTTCAGCACCTCTGTTTCTCGCCTTCTGTTTCAGCCCCTCTGATTCAGCCCCTCTGTTTCAGCCCTTCTGTTTCAGCCCCTCTGTTTTAGCCCCTCTGTTTCATCCCCTCTGTTTCTCGCCCGCTGTTTCTCACCCTCTGTTTCTCACCCTGTGTTTCAGCCCCTCTGTTTTTCGCCCTCTGTTTCAGCCCCTCTGTTTCAGCCCCTCTGTTTCTCGCCCTCTGTTTCTGCGCCTCTGTTTCTCGCCCTCTGTTTCAGCCCCTCTGTTTCTCGCCCTCTGTTTCAGCCCCTCTGATTCAGCCCCTCTGTTTCAGCCCCTCTGTTTCTCCCCCTCTGTTCCAGCCCCTCTGTTTCAGCCCCTCTGTTTCAGCCACTCTGTGTCAGCCCCTCTGTTTCAGCCCCTCTGTTTCAGCCCCTCTGTTTCAGCCCCTCTGTTTCTCGCCCACTGTTTCTGCCCCTCTGTTTTTCGCCCTCTTTTTCAGCCCCTCTGTTTCAGCACGTCTGTTTCAGCCACTCTGTTTCTCGCCCTCTGTTTCAGCCCCTCTGTTTCAGCCCCTCTGATTCAGCCCCTCTGTTTCTCGCCCTCTGTTTCAGCGCCTCTGTTTCTCGCCCTCTGTTTCAGCCCCTCTGTTTCTCGCCCTCTGTTTCAGCCCCTCTGTTTCTCGCCCTCTGTTTCAGCCCCTCTGATTCAGCCCCTCTGTTTCTCGCCCTCTGTTTCTGCCCCTCTGTTTCAGCCCCTCTGTTTCAGCCCCTCTGTTTCTCGCCCTCTGTTTCAGCTCCTCTTTTTCAGCCCCTATGTTTCAGCCCCTCTGTTTCTCGCCCACTGTTTCAGCCCCTCTGTTTCTTGCCCTCTGTTTCAGCCCCTCTGTTTCAGCCCCTCTGTTTCTCGCCCTCTGTTTCAGCCCCTCTGTTTCTCGCCTTCTGTTTCAGCCCCTCTGATTCAGCCCCTCTGTTTCAGCCCCACTGTTTCAGCCCCTCTGTTTCTCGCCCTCTGTTTCAGCCCCTCTGTTTCTCGCCTTCTATTTCAGCCCCTCTGATTCAGCCCCTCTGTTTCAGCCCCTCTGTTTCAGCCCCTCTGTTTCTCGCCCTCTGTTTCAGCCCCTCTGTTTCTCGCGCTCTGTTTCAGCCCCTCTGTCTCTCGCCCTCTGTTTCAGCCCCTCTGTTTCTTGCCCTCTGTTTCAGCCCCTCTGTTTCTCGCCCTCTGTTTCAGTCCCTCTGTTTCTCGCCTTCTATTTCAGCCCCTCTGATTCAGCCCCTCTGTTTCAGCCCCTCTGTTTCAGCCCCTCTGTTTCTCGCCCTCTGTTTCAGCCCCTCTGTTTCTCGCCCTCTGTTTCAGCCCCTCTGTCTCTCGCCCTCTGTTTCAGCCCCTCTGTTTCAGCCCCTCTGTTTCAGTCCCTCTGTTTCTCGTACTCTGTTTCGGCCCCTCTGTTTCTCGCCCTCTGTTTCAGCCCCTCCTTTTCTCGCCCTCTGTTTCAGCTCCTCTAATTCAGCCCCTCTGTTTCAGCCCATCTGTTTCAGCCCCTCTGTTTCTCGCCCGCTGTTTCTCACCCTCTGTTTCTCACCCTGTGTTTCAGCCCCTCTGTTTCTCGCCCTCTGTTTCAGCCCCTCTGTTTCTCGCCCTCTGTTTCAGCCCCTCTGTTTCAGCCCCTCTGTTTCAGCCCCTCTGTTTCTCGCCCTCTGTTTCAGCTCCTCTTTTTCAGCCCCTCTGTTTCTCGCCTTCTATTTCAGCCCCTCTGATTCAGCCCCTCTGTTTCAGCCCCTCTGATTCAGCACCTCTGTTTCAGCCCCTCTGTTTCAGCCCCTCTGTTTAAGTCCCTCTGTTTCATCCACTCTGATTCACACCCTCTGTTCCTCGCCCTCTGTTTCAGCCCCTCTGTTTCTCTCCCTCTGTTTCAGCCCCTCTGTTTCTCGCCCTCTGTTTCAGCCCCTCTGTTTCTCGCCCTCTGTTTCAGCCCCTCTGTTTCTCGCCCTCTGTTTCTGCCCGGCTGATTCAGCCCTTCTGTTTCAGCCCCTCTGAATCAGCCCCTCTGATTCAGCCCCTCTGTTTCAGCCCATCTGATTCAACCCATCTGTTTCTCGCCCTCTGTTTCAGACCCTCTGTTTCTCGCCCTCTGTTTCAGCCCCTCTATTTCTCGCCCTCTGTTTCAGCCCCTCTGATTCAGCCCCTCTGTTTCAGCCCCTCTGATTCAGCACCTCTGATTCAGCCCCTCTGATTCAGCCCCTCTGTTTCTCGCCCTCTGTTTCAGCCCCTCTGTTTCAGCCCCTCTGTATCAGCCCCTCTGTTTTGCACCCTCTGATTCATCCCCTCTGATTCAGCCCCTCTGATTCAGCCCCTCTGATTCAGCCCCTCTCTTTCCCGCCCCTCTGTTTCAGCCCCTCTGTTTCTCGCCCTCTGTTTCAGCCCCTCTGTTTCTCGCCCTCTGTTTCAGCCCCTCTGCTTCTCGCCCTCTGTTTCAGCCCCTCTGTTTCAGCCCCTCTGATTCAGCCCCTCGGTTTCAGCCACTCTGTTTCTCGCCCTCTGTTTCAGCCCCTCTGTTTCTCGCCCTCTGTTTCAGCCCCTCTGTTTCAGCCCCTCTGTTTCTCGCCCTCTGTTTCAGCCCCTCTGTTTATCGCCCTCTGTTTCAGCCCCTCTGTTTCTCGCCCTCTGTTTCAGCCACTCTGTTTCTCACCCTCTGTTTCAGCCCCTCTGTTTCAGCCCCTCTGTTTCAACCCCTCTGTTTCAGCCCCTCTTTTTATCGCCCTCTGTTTCAGCCCCTCTGTTTCTCGCCCTCTGTTTCAGCCTCTCTGTTTCTCACCCTCTGTTTCAGCCCCTCTGTTACAGCCCCTATATTTCAGCCCTCTGATTCAGCCACTCTGTTTCTCGCACTATGTTTCAGCCCCTCTGTTTCTCGCCCTCTGTTTTAGCCCCTCTGTGTCTCGCCCTCTGTATCAGCCCCTCTGTTTCAGCCCCTCTGTTTCAGCCCCTCTGTTTCTCACCCTCTGTTTCAGCCCCTCTGTTTCTCGCCCTCTGTTTCAGCCCCTCTGTTTCAGCCCCTCTGTTTCAGCCCCTCTGTTTCTCGCCCTCTGTTTCAGCCACTCTGTTTCAGCCCCTCTGTTTCAGCCCCTCTGTTTCTCGCCCTCTGTTTCAGCCCCTCTGTTTCTCGCCCTCAGTTTCAGCCCCTCTGTTTCAGCCCCTCTGTTTCAGCCCCTCTGTTTCAGCCCCTCTGTTTCTCGCCCTCTGTTTCAGCCACTCTGTTTCTCGCCCTCTGTTTCAGCCCCTCTGTTTCTCGCCTTCTGTTTCAGCCCCTCTGTTTCTCGCCTTCAGTTTCAGCCCCTCTGTTTCAGCCCGTCTGTTTCTCGCCCTCTGTTTCAGCCCCTCTGTTTCTCGCCTTCTGTTTCAGCCCCTCTGTTTCAGCCCCTCTGTTTCAGCCCCTCTGTTTCAGCCCCTCAGTTTCAGCCCCTCTGTTTCTCGCCCTCTGTTTCAGCCCGTCTGTTTCAGCCACTCTGTTTCTCGCCCTCTGTTTCAGCCCCTCTGTTTCTCACCCTCTGTTTCAGCCCCTCTGATTCAGCCTCTCTGTTTCTCGCCCTCTGTTTCAGTCCCTCTGTTTCTCACCCTCTGTTTCAGCCCCTCTGTTTCTCGCCCTCTGCTTCAGCCCCTCTGTTTCAGCCCCTCTGTTTCAGCCCCTCTGTTTCAGCCCTTCTGTTTCTCGCCCTCTGTTTCAGCCCCTCTGTTTCTCGCCCTCTGTTTCAGCCCCTCTGTTTCAGCGCCTCTGTTTCTCGCCCTCTGTTTCAGCCCCTCTGTTTCTCGCCCTCTGTTTCAGCCCCTCTGTTTCTCGCCCTCTGTTTCTGCCCGGCTGATTCAGCCCTTCTGTTTCAGCCCCTCTGAATCAGCCCCTCTGATTCAGCCCCTCTGTTTCAGCCCATCTGATTCAACCCATCTGTTTCTCGCCCTCTGTTTCAGACCCTCTGTTTCTCGCCCTCTGTTTCAGCCCCTCTATTTCTCGCCCTCTGTTTCAGCCCCTCTGATTCAGCCCCTCTGTTTCAGCCCCTCTGATTCAGCACCTCTGATTCAGCCCCTCTGATTCAGCCCCTCTGTTTCTCGCCCTCTGTTTCAGCCCCTCTGTTTCAGCCCCTCTGTATCAGCCCCTCTGTTTTGCACCCTCTGATTCATCCCCTCTGATTCAGCCCCTCTGATTCAGCCCCTCTGATTCAGCCCCTCTCTTTCCCGCCCCTCTGTTTCAGCCCCTCTGTTTCTCGCCCTCTGTTTCAGCCCCTCTGTTTCTCGCCCTCTGTTTCAGCCCCTCTGCTTCTCGCCCTCTGTTTCAGCCCCTCTGTTTCAGCCCCTCTGATTCAGCCCCTCGGTTTCAGCCACTCTGTTTCTCGCCCTCTGTTTCAGCCCCTCTGTTTCTCGCCCTCTGTTTCAGCCCCTCTGTTTCAGCCCCTCTGTTTCTCGCCCTCTGTTTCAGCCCCTCTGTTTATCGCCCTCTGTTTCAGCCCCTCTGTTTCTCGCCCTCTGTTTCAGCCACTCTGTTTCTCACCCTCTGTTTCAGCCCCTCTGTTTCAGCCCCTCTGTTTCAACCCCTCTGTTTCAGCCCCTCTTTTTATCGCCCTCTGTTTCAGCCCCTCTGTTTCTCGCCCTCTGTTTCAGCCTCTCTGTTTCTCACCCTCTGTTTCAGCCCCTCTGTTACAGCCCCTATATTTCAGCCCTCTGATTCAGCCACTCTGTTTCTCGCACTATGTTTCAGCCCCTCTGTTTCTCGCCCTCTGTTTTAGCCCCTCTGTGTCTCGCCCTCTGTATCAGCCCCTCTGTTTCAGCCCCTCTGTTTCAGCCCCTCTGTTTCTCACCCTCTGTTTCAGCCCCTCTGTTTCTCGCCCTCTGTTTCAGCCCCTCTGTTTCAGCCCCTCTGTTTCAGCCCCTCTGTTTCTCGCCCTCTGTTTCAGCCACTCTGTTTCAGCCCCTCTGTTTCAGCCCCTCTGTTTCTCGCCCTCAGTTTCAGCCCCTCTGTTTCAGCCCCTCTGTTTCAGCCCCTCTGTTTCAGCCCCTCTGTTTCTCGCCCTCTGTTTCAGCCACTCTGTTTCTCGCCCTCTGTTTCAGCCCCTCTGTTTCTCGCCCTCTGTTTCAGCCCCTCTGTTTCAGCCCCTATGTTTCAGCCCCTCTGTTTCTCGCCTTCTGTTTCAGCCCCTCTGTTTCTCGCCTTCAGTTTCAGCCCCTCTGTTTCAGCCCGTCTGTTTCTCGCCCTCTGTTTCAGCCCCTCTGTTTCTCGCCTTCTGTTTCAGCCCCTCTGTTTCAGCCCCTCTGTTTCAGCCCCTCTGTTTCAGCCCCTCAGTTTCAGCCCCTCTGTTTCTCGCCCTCTGTTTCAGCCCGTCTGTTTCAGCCACTCTGTTTCTCGCCCTCTGTTTCAGCCCCTCTGTTTCTCACCCTCTGTTTCAGCCCCTCTGATTCAGCCTCTCTGTTTCTCGCCCTCTGTTTCAGTCCCTCTGTTTCTCACCCTCTGTTTCAGCCCCTCTGTTTCTCGCCCTCTGCTTCAGCCCCACTGTTTCAGCCCCTCTGTTTCAGCCCCTCTGTTTCAGCCCTTCTGTTTCTCGCCCTCTGTTTCAGCCCCTCTGTTTCTCGCCCTCTGTTTCAGCCCCTCTGTTTCAGCGCCTCTGTTTCTCGCCCTCTGTTTCTGCCCCTCTGTTTCTCGCCCTCTGTTTCAGCCTCTCTGTTTCAGCCCCTCTGTTTCTCGCCCTCTGTTTCTGCCCCTCTGTTTCTCGCCCTCTGTTTCAGCCCCTCTGTTTCTCGCCTTCTATTTCAGCCCCTCTGATTCAGCCCCTCCGTTTCAGCCCCTCTGATTCAGCCCCTCTGTTTCAGCCCCTCTGTTTCAGCCTCTCTGTTTAAGCCCCTCTGTTTCATCCACTCTGTTTCTCACCCTCTGTTCCTCGCCCTCTGTTTCAGCCCCTCTGTTTCTCGCCCTCTGTTTCTGCCCGGCTGATTCAGCCCTTCTGTTTCAGCCCCTCTGAATCAGCCCCTCTGATTTAGCCCCTCTGTTTCAGCCCCTCTGTTTCAGCCCATCTGTTTCTCGCCCTCTGTTTCAGCCCCTCTGTTTCTCGCCCTCTGTTTCAGCCCCTCTATTTCTCGCCCTCTGTTTCAGCCCCTCTGATTCAGCCCCTCTGTTTCAGCCCCTCTGATTCAGCCCCTCTGTTTCAGCCCCTCTGTTTCTCGCCCTCTGTTTCAGCCCCTCTGTTTCAGCCCCTCTGTATCAGCCCCTCTGTTTTGCACCCTCTGATTCATCCCCTCTGATTCAGCCCCTCTGATTCAGCCCCTCTGATTCAGCCCCTCTGTTTCCCGCCCCTCTGTTTCAGCCCCTCTGTTTCTCGCCCTCTGTTTCAGCCACTCTGTTTCTCGCCCTCTGTTTCAGCCCCTCTGTTTCTCGCCCTCTGTTCAGCCCCTCTGTTTCAGCCCCTCTGATTCAGCCCCTCGGTTTCAGCCACTCTGTTTCTCGCCCTCTGTTTCAGTCCCTCTGTTTCTCGCCCTCTGTTTCAGCCCCTCTGTTTCTCGCCCTCTGTTTCAGCCCCTCTGTTTCTCGCCCTCTGTTTCAGCCCCTCTGTTTATCGCCCTCTGTTTCAGCCCCTCTGTTTCTCGCCCTCTGTTTCAGCCTCTCTGTTTCTCACCCTCCGTTTCAGACCCTCTGTTTCAGCCCCTCTGTTTCAGCCCCTCTGTTTCAGCCCCTCTTTTTATCGCCATCTGTTTCAGCCCCTCTGTTTCTCGCCCTCTGTTTCAGCCTCTCTGTTTCTCACCCTCTGTTTCAGCCCCTCTGTTACAGCCCCTCTTTTTCAGCCCTCTGTTTCAGCCCCTCTGTTTCTCGCCCTCTGTTTCAGCCCCTCTGTTTCTCGCCCTCTGTTTCAGCCCCTCTGTTTCTCCCCCTCTGTTTCAGCCCCTCTGTTTCAGCCCCTCTGTTTCAGCCCCTCTTTTTATCGCCATCTGTTTCAGCCCCTCTGTTTCTCGCCCTCTGTTTCAGCCTCTCTGTTTCTCGCCCTCTGTTTCAGCCCCTCTGTTTCTCGCCCTCTGTTTCAGCCCCTCTGTTTCAGCCCCTCTTTTTATCGCCATCTGTTTCAGCCCCTCTGTTTCTCGCCCTCTGTTTCAGCCTCTCTGTTTCTCACCCTCTGTTTCAGCCCCTCTGTTACAGCCCCTCTTTTTCAGCCCTCTGTTTCAGCCCCTCTGTTTCTCGCCCTCTGTATCAGCCCCTCTGTTTCAGCCCCTCTGTTTCAGCCCCTCTGTTTCTCGCCCTCTGTTTCAGCCCCTCTGTTTCAGCCCGTCTGATTCAGCCCCTCTGATTCAGGCCCTCTGTTTCTCGCGCTCTGTTTCAGCCCCTCTGTTTCAGCCCCTCTGTTTCTCGCCCTCTGTTTCAGCCCCTCTGTTTCTCGCCCTCTGTTTCAGCCCCTCTGTTTCAGACCCTCTGTTTCAGCCCCTCTGTTTCTCGCCCTCTGTTTCAGCCCCTCTGTTTCTCGCCCTCTGTTTCTGCCCCTCTAATTTAGCCTCTCTGTTTCAGCCCCTCTGTTTCAGCCCCTCTGTTTCTCGCCCTCTGTTTCAGCCCGTCTGTTTCGCGCTCTCTGTTTCACCCCCTCTGTTTCTGCCACTCTGTTTCTGGCCCTCTGTTTCTGCCCCTCTGTTTCTCGCCCTCTGTTTCAGCCCCTCTGATCCTCGCCCTCTGTTTCAGCTCCTCTGATTCAGCCCCTCTGTTTCATCCCCTCTGAATCAGCCCCTCTGATTCAGCCCCTCTGTTTCAGCCCCTCTGTTTCGGCCCCTCTGTTTCTCGCCCTCTGTTTCAGCCCCTCTGTTTCAGCCCCTCTGTTTCTCGCCCTCTGTTTCAGCCCCTCTGATTCAGCCCCTCTGTTTCTCGCCCTCTGTTTCTTCCCCTCTGTTTCTCGCCCTCTGTTTCAGCCCCTCTGTTTCAGCCCCTCTGTTTCTCGCCCTCTGTTTCAGCCCCTCTATTTCTCGTTCTCTGTTTCAGCCCCTCTGTTTCAGCCCCTCTGTTTCACGCCCTCTGTTTCAGCCCCACTGTTTCTCGCCCTCTGTTTCAGCCCCTCTGTTTCTCGCCCTCTGTTTCAGCCCCTCTGTTTCTCGCCCTCTGTTTCAGCCCCTCTGATTCAGCCCCTCTGTTTCTCGCCCTCTGTTTCAGCCCCTCTATTTCTCGTTCTCTGTTTCAGCCCCTCTGTTTCAGCCCCTCTGTTTCACGCCCTCTGTTTCAGCCCCACTGTTTCTCGCCCTCTGTTTCAGCCCCTCTGTTTCTCGCCCTCTGTTTCAGCCCCTCTGTTTCAGCCCCTCTGTTTCAGTCCCTCTGTTTCTCGCCCTCTGTTTCAGCCCCTCTGTTTCAGCCCCTCTGTTTCTCGCCCTCTGTTTCAGCCCCTCTGTTTCTCGCACGCTGTTTCAGCCCCTCTGTTTCAGCCCCTCTGTTTCAGCCCCTCTGTTTCTCGCCCTCTGTTTCAGCCCCTCTGTTTCTCGCCCTCTGTTTCAGCCCCTCTGTTTCTCGCACTCTGTTTCAGCCTCTCTGTTTCTTGCCCTCTGTTTCAGCCCCTCTCTTTCAGCCCCTCTGTTTCAGCCCCTCTGTTTCAGCCCCTCTGTTTCTCGCCCTCTGTTTCGGCCCCACTGTTTCTCGCCCTCTGTTTCAGCCCCTCTGTTTCTCGCCCTCTGTTTCAGTTCCTCTGATTCAGCCTCTCTATTTCAGCCCCTCTGTTTCAGCGCCTCTGTATCCCATCGGTTTCTCGCCCTCTGTTTCTCACCCTCTGTTTCTCGCCCTCTGTTTCAGCCCCTCTGTTTTTCGCCCTCTGTTTCAGCCCCTCTGTTTCTCGCACTCTGTTTCAGGCTTTCTGTTTCAGCCTGTCTGTTTCAGCCCCTCTGTTTCCGTCCGTCTGTTTCAGCCCCTCTGTATCATCCCATCGGTTTCTCGCCCTCTGTTTCTCACCCTCTGTTTCTCGCCCTCTGTTTCAGCCCCTCTGTTTTTCGCCCTCTGTTTCAGCCCCTCTGTTTCTCACTCTCTGTTTCTCGCCCTCTGTTTCAGACCCTCTGTTTCTCGCCCTCTGTTTCAGCCTCTCTGTTTCTTACCCTCTGTTTCAGCCCCTCTGTTTCAGCCCCTCTGTTTCAGCCCCACTGTTTCAGCCCCTCTGTTTCTCGCCCTCTGTTTCGGCCCCTCTGTTTCTCGCCCTCTGTTTCAGCCCCTCAGTTTCTCGCCCTCTGTTTCAGCTCCTCTGATTCAGCCCCTCTGTTTCAGCCCCTCTGTTTCAGCCCCTCTGGATCATCCCATCGGTTTCTCGCCCTCTGTTTCTCACCCTCTGTTTCTCGCCCTCTGTTTCAGCCCCTCTGTTTTTCGCCCTCTGTTTCAGCCCCTCTGTTTCTCGCACTCTGTTTCAGGCTCTCTGTTTCAGCCTGTTTGTTTCTCGCCCTCCGTTTCAGTCCCTCTGTTTCAGCCCCTCTGATTCAGCCCCTCTGATTCAGCCCCTCTGTTTCTCGACCTCTGTTTCAGCCCCTCTGTTTCAGCCCCTCTGTTTCAGCCCCTCTGTTTCAGCACCTCTGTTTGTCGCCCTCTGTTTCAGCCCCTCTGTTTCTCGCCCTCAGTTTCAGCCCCTCTGTTTCAGCCCCTCTGTTTCAGCCCCTCTGTTTCAGCCCATCTGTTTCTCGCCCTCTGTTTCAGCCCCTCTGTTTCTCGCCCTCTGTTTCAGCCCCACTGTTTCAGCCCCTCTGTTTCAGCCCCTCTGTTTCTCGCCCTCTGTTTCAGCTCCTCTGTTTCTCGCCCTCTGTTTCAGCCCCTCTGTTTCAGCCCCTCTGTTTCTCGCCCTCTGTTTCAGCCCCTCTGTTTCTCGCCTTCTGTTTCAGCCCCTCTGATTCAGCAGATCTGTTTCAGCCCCTCTGTTTCAGCCCTTCTGTTTCAGCCCCTCTGTTTCATCCCCTCTGTTTCTCGCCCTCTGTTTCTCACCCTCTGTTTCTCGCCCTCTGTTTCAGCCCCTCTGTTTTTCGCCCTCTGTTTCAGCCCCTCTGTTTCAGCCCCTCTGTTTCTCGCCCTCTGTTTCTGCCCCTCTGTTTCTCGCCCTCTGTTTCATCCCCTCTGTTTCTCGCCCTCTGTTTCAGCCCCTCTGTTTCTCGCCCACTGTTTTAGCCCCACTGTTTCAGCCCCTCTGTTTCAGCCCCTCTGTTTCAGCCCCTCTGTTTCCGACCCTCTGTTTCTCGCCCTCTGTTTCAGCCCCTCTGTTTCAGCCCCTCTGTTTCAGCCCATCTGTTTCTCGCCCTCTGTTTCAGCCCCTCTGTTTTTCGACCTCTTTTTCAGCCCCTCTGATTCAGCCCGTCTGTTTCAGCCACTCTGTTTCACGCCCTCTGTTTCAGCCCCTCTGTTTCTCACCCTCTGTTTCAGCCCCTCTGATTCAGCCCCTCTGTTTCTCGCCCTCTGTTTCAGCCCCTCTGTTTCTCGCCCTCTGTTTCAGCACCTCTGTTTCTCGCCCTCTGTTTCAGCCCCACTGTTTCAGCCCCTCTGTTTCAGCCCCTCTGTATCAGCCCCTCTGTTTCTCGCCCTCTGTTTCAGCCCCTCTGTTTCTCGCCCTCTGTTTCAGCCCCTCTGTCTCTCGCCCTCTGTTTCAGCCCCTCTGTTTCTCGCCCTCTGTTTCAGCCCCTCTGTTTCAGCCCCTCTGTTTCTCGCCCTCTGTTTCTGCTCCTCTGTTTCTCGCCCTCTGTTTCAGCCCCTCTGTTTCTCGCCTTCTATTTCAGCCCCTCTGATTCAGCACCTCTGTTTCAGCCCCTCTGATTCAGCACCTCTGTTTCAGCCCCTCTGTTTCAGCCCCACTGATTCAGCCCCTCTGTTTCATCCACTCTGTTTCTCGCCCTCTGTTTCTCACCCTCTATTCCTCGCCCTCTGTTTCAGCCCCTCTGTTTCTCGCCCTCTGTTTCAGCCCCTCTGTTTCATCGCCTCTGAATCAGCCCCTCTGATTCAGCCCCTCTGTTTCAGCCCCTCTGTTTCAGCCCCTCAGTTTCAGCCCCTCTGCTTCTCGCCCTCTGTTTCAGCCCCTCTGTTTCAGCCCCTCTGTTTCAGCCCCTCTGTTTCTCGCCCTCTGTTTCAGCCCCTCTGTTTCAGCCCCTCTGATTCAGCCCCTCGGTTTCAGCCCCTCTGTTTCTCGCCCTCTGTTTCAGCCCCTCTGTTTCTCGCCCTCTGTTTCAGCCCCTCTGTTTCAGTCCCTCTGTTTCAGTCCGTCTGTTTCTCGCCCTCTGTTTCTCGCCCTCTGTTTCAGCCCCTCTGTTTCTTGCCCTCCGTTTCAGCCCCTCTGTTTCAGCCCCGCTGTTTCAGCCCCTCTGTTTCTCGCCCTCTGTTTCAGCTCCTCTGATTCAGCCCCTCTGTTTCAGCCCCTCTGTTTCAGACCCTCTGTATCATCCCATCGGTTTCTCGCCCTCTGTTTCTCACCCTCTGTTTCTCGCCCTCTGTTTCAGCCCCTCTGTTTTTCGCCCTCTGTTTCAGCCCCTCTGTTTCTCGCACTCTGTTTCAGGCTCTCTGTTTCAGCCCGTTTGTTTCTCGCCCTCCGTTTCTGCCCCTCTGTTTCAGCCCCTCTGATTCAGCCCCTCTGATTCAGCCGCTCTGTTTCTCGCCCTCTGTTTAAGCCCCTCTGTTTCAGCCCCTCTGTTTCAGCCCCTCTGTTTGTCGCCCTCTGTTTCAGCCCCTGTGTTTCTCGCCCTCAGTTTCAGCCCCTCTGTTTCAGCCCCTCTGTTTCAGCCCCTCTGTTTCAGCCCCTCTGTTTCTCGCCCTCTGTTTCAGCCCCTCTGTTTCTCGCCCTCTGTTTCAGCCCCTCTGTTTCAGCCCCTCTGTTTCAGCCCCTCTGTTTCTCGCCCTCTGTTTCAGCCCCTCTGTTTCTCGCCCTCTGTTTCAGCCCCTCTGTTTCAGCCCCTCTGTTTCTCGTCCTCTGTTTCAGCCCCTCTGTTTCTCGCCTTCTGTTTCAGCCCCTCTGATTCAGCCCCTCTGTTTCAGCCCCTCTGTTTCAGCCCCTCTGTTTCAGCCCCTCTGTTTCATCCCCTCTGTTTCTCGCCCTCTGTTTCTCACCCTCTGTTTCTCGCCCTCTGTTTCAGCCCCTCTGTTTTTCGCCCTCTGTTTCAGCACCTCTGTTTCAGCCCCTCTGTTTCTTGCCCTCTGTTTCAGCCCCTCTGTTTCAGCCCCTCTGATTCAGCCCCTCTGATTCAGCCCCTCTGTTTCTCGACCTCTGTTTCAGCCCCTCTGTTTCAGTCCCTCTGTTTCAGCCCCTCTGTTTGTCGCCCTCTGTTTCAGCCCCTCTGTTTCTCGCCCTCAGTTTCAGCCCCTCTGTTTCAGCCCCTCTGTTTCAGCCCCTCTGTTTCAGCCCCTCTGTTTCTCGCCCTCTGTTTCAGCCCCTCTGTTTCTCGCCCTCTGTTTCAGCCCCTCTGTTTCAGCCCCTCTGTTTCAGCCCCTCTGTTTCTCGCCCTCTGTTTCAGCCCCTCTGTTTCTCGCCCTCTGTTTCAGCCCCTCTGTTTCAGCCCCTCTGTTTCTCGCCCTCTGTTTCAGCCCCTCTGTTTCTCGCCTTCTGTTTCAGCCCCTCTGATTCAGCCCCTCTGTTTCAGCCCCTCTGTTTCAGCCCCTCTGTTTCAGCCCCTCTGTTTCATCCCCTCTGTTTCTCGCCTTCTGTTTCTCACCCTCTGTTTCTCGCCCTCTGTTTCAGCCCCTCTGTTTTTCGACCTCTGTTTCAGCCCCTCTGTTTCAGCCCCTCTGTTTCTCGCCCTCTGTTTCTGCCCCTCTGTTTCTCGCACTCTGTTTCATCCCCTCTGATTCTCGCCCTCTGTTTCAGCCCCTCTGTTTCTCGCCCACTGTTTTAGCCCCACTGTTTCAGCCCCTCTGTTTCAGCCCCTCTGTTTCAGCACCTCTGTTTCCGCCCCTCTGTTTCTTGCCCTCTGTTTCAGCCCCTCTGTTTCAGCCCCTCTGTTTCAGCCCATATGTTTCTCGCCCTCTGTTTCAGCCCCTCTGTTTTTCGACCTCTTTTTCAGCCCCTCTGTTTCAGCCCGTCTGTTTCAGCCACTCTGTTTCTCGCCCTCTGTTTCAGCCCCTCTGTTTCTCACCCTCTGTTTCATCCCCTCTGATTCAGCCCCTCTGTTTCTCGCCCTCTGTTTCAGCCCCTCTGTTTCTCGCCCTCTGTTTCAGCCCCTCTGTTTCTCGCCCTCTGTTTCAGCCCCACTGTTTCAGCCCCTCTGTTTCAGCCCCTCTGTATCAGCCCCTCTGTTTCTCGCCCTCTGTTTCAGCCCCTCTGTTTCTCGCCCTCTGTTTCAGCCCCTCTGTTTCAAGCCCTCTGTTTCTCGCCCTCTGTTTCTGCCCCTCTGTCTCTCGCCCTCTGTTTCAGCCCCTCTGTTTCTCGCCCTCTGTTTCAGCCCCTCTGTTTCAGCCCCTCTGTTTCTCGCCCTCTGTTTCTGCTCCTTTGTTTCTCGCCCTCTGTTTCAGCCCCTCTGTTTCTCGCCTTCTATTTCAGCCCCTCTGTTTCTCGCCTTCTATTTCAGCCCCTCTGATTCAGCCCCTCTGTTTCAGCCCCTTTGATTCAGCACCTCTGTTTCAGCCCCTCTGTTTCAGCCCCACTGATTCAGCCCCTCTGTTTCATCCACTCTGTTTCTCGCCCTCTGTTTCTCACCCTCTATTCCTCGCCCTCTGTTTCAGCCCCTCTGTTTCTCGCCCTCTGATTCAGCCCCTCTGTTTCATCCCCTCTGAATCAGCCCCTCTGATTCAGCCCCTCTGTTTCTGCCCCTCTGTTTCAGCCCCTCTGTTTCAGCCCCTCTGCTTCTCGCCCTTTGTTTCAGCCCCTCTGATTTAACCCCTCTGTTTCAGCCCCTCTGTTTCTCGCCCTCTGTTTCAGCCCCTCTGATTCAGCCCCTCGGTTTCAGCCCCACTGTTTCTCGCCCTCTGTTTCAGCCCCTCTGTTTCTCGCCCTCTGTTTCAGCCCCTCTGTTTCAGTCCCTCTGTTTCAGTCCCTCTGTTTCTCGCCCTCTGTTTCTCGCCCTCTGTTTCAGCCCATCTGTTTCTCGCCCTCCGTTTCAGCCCCTCTGTTTCAGCCCCGCTGTTTCAGCCCCTCTGTTTCTCGCCCTCTGTTTCAGCCCCTCTTTTTATCGCCCTCTGTTTCAGCCCCTCTGTTTCTCGCCCTCTGTTTCAGCCTCTCTGTTTCTCACCCTCTGTTTCAGCCCCTCTGTTACAGCCCCTCTGTTTCAGCCCCTCTGTTTCAGCCCCTCTGTTTCTCGCCCTCTGTTTCAGCCCCTCTGTTTCTCGCCCTCTGTTTCAGCCCCTCTGTTTCTCGCCCTCTGTATCAGCCCCTCTGTTTCAGCCCCTCTGTTTCAGCCCCTCTAGTTCTCGCCCTCTGTTTCTCGCCCTCTGTTTCAGCCCCTTTGTTTCTCGCCCTCTGTTTCAGCCCCTCTGTTTCAGCCCCTCTGATTCAGCCCCTCTGATTCAGGCCCTCTGTTTCTCGCCCTCTGTTTCAGCCCCTCTGTTTCAGCCCTTCTGTTTCAGTTCCTCTGTTTCAGCCCCTCTGTTTCTCGCCCTCTGTTTCAGCACCTCTGTTTCAGCCCCTCTGTTTCTCGCCCTCTGTTTCAGCCCCTCTGTTTCTCGCCCTCTGTTTCAGCCCCTCTGTTTCAGCCCCTCTGTTTCTCGCCCTCTGTTTCAGCCCCTCTGTTTCTCGCCTTCTGTTTCAGCCCCTCTGATTCAGCCCCTCTGTTTCAGCCCCTCTGTTTCAGCCCCTCTGTTTCAGCCCCTCTGTTTCATCCCCTCTGTTTCAGCCCCTCTGTTTCAGCCCCTCTGTTTCATCCCCTCTGTTTCTCGCCCTCTGTTTCTCACCCTCTGTTTCTCGCCCTGTGTTTCAGCCCCTCTGTTTTTCGCCCTCTATTTCAGCCCCTCTGTTTCAGCCCCTCTGTTTCTCGCCCTCTGTTTCTGCCCCTCTGATTCAGCCCCTATGTTTCAGCCCCTCTGTTTCTCCCCCTCTGTTCCAGCCCCTCTGTTTCAGCTCCTCTGTTTCAGCCACTCTGTGCCAGCCCCTCTGTTTCAGCCCCTCTGTTTCAGCCCCTCTGTTTCAGCCCCTCTGTTTCTCGCCCTCTGTTTCAGCCCCTCTGTTTCTCGCCCTCTGTTTCAGCCCCTCTGTTTCTCGCCCTCTGTTTCAGCCCCTCTTTTTCTCGCCCTCTGTTTCAGCCCCACTGTTTCAGCCCCTCTGTTTCAGACCCTCTGTTTCAGCCCTTCTGTTTCTCGCCCTCTGTTTCAGCCCCTCTGTTTCTCGCCCTCTGTTTCAGCCCCTCTGTTTCAGCCCTTCTGTTTCTCGCCCTCTGTTTCTGCCCCTCTGTCTCTCGCCATCTGTTTCAGCCCCTCTGATTCAGCCCCTCTGTTTCAGCCCCTCTGATTCAGCCCCTCTGTTTCAGCCCCTCTGTTTCAGCCCCTCTGTTTCAGCCCCACTGTTTCAGCCCCTCTGTTTCAGACCCTCTGTTTCAGCCCTTCTGTTTCACGCCCTCTGTTTCAGCCCCTCTGTTTCTCGCCCTCTGTTTCAGCCCCTCTGTTTCAGCCCTTCTGTTTCTCGCCCTCTGTTTCAGCCCCTCTGTTTGTCGCCTTCTATTTCAGCCCCTCTGATTCAGCCCCTCTGTTTCAGCCCCTCTGATTCAGCCCCTCTGTTTCAGCCCCTCTGTTTCAGCCCCTCTGTTTCAGCCCCTCTGTTTCATCCACTCTGTTTCTCGCCCTCTATTTCTCACCCTCTGTTCCTCGCCCTCTGTTTCAGTCCCTCTGTTTCTCGCCCTCTGTTTCAGCCCCTCTGTTTCAGCACCTCTGTTTCTCGCCCTCTGTTTCAGCCCCTCTGTTTCTCGCCCTCTGTTTCAGCCCCTCTGTTTCTTGCCCTCTGTTTCAGCCCCTCTGATTCAGCCCCTCTGTTTCAGCCCCTCTGAATCAGCCCCTCTGATTCAGCCCCTCTGATTCCACCCCACTGTTTCTCGCCCTCTGTTTCAGCCCCTCTGTTTCAGCCCCTCTGTTTCAGTCCCTCTGTTTCAGCCGCTCTGTTTCTCGCCCTCTGTTTCAGCGACTCTGTTTCTCGCCCTCTGTTTCAGCCCCTCTGTTTCAGCCCCTCTGTTTCAGCCCCTCTGTTTCTCGCCCTCTGTTTCAGCCCCTCTGTTTCTCGCCCTCTGTTTCAGCCCCTCTGTTTCAGCCCCTCTGTTTCTCGCCCTCTGTTTCAGCCCCTCTGTTTCTCGCCTTCTGTTTCAGCCCCTCTGATTCAGCCCCTCTGTTTCAGCCCCTCTGTTTCAGCCCCTCTGTTTCAGCCCCTCTGTTTCATCCCCTCTGTTTCAGCCCCTCTGTTTCAGCCCCTCTGTTTCAGCCCCTCTGTTTCATCCCCTCTGTTTCTCGCCCTCTGTTTCTCACCCTCTGTTTCTCGCCCTGTGTTTCAGCCCCTCTGTTTTTCGCCCTCTATTTCAGCCCCTCTGTTTCAGCCCCTCTGTTTCTCGCCCTCTGTTTCAGCCCCTCTGATTCAGCCCCTCTGTTTCAGCCCCTCTGTTTCTCCCCCTCTCTTCCAGCCCCTCTGTTTCAGCTCCTCTGTTTCAGCCACTCTGTGCCAGCCCCTCTGTTTCAGCCCCTCTGTTTCAGCCCCTCTGTTTCAGCCCCTCTGTTTCTCGCCCTCTGTTTCTGCCCCTTTGTTTCTCGCCCTCTGTTTCTGCCCCTCTGTTTCTCGCCCTCTGTTTCAGCCCCTCTGTTTCTCGCCCTCTGTTTCAGCCCCACTGTTTCAGCCCCTCTGTTTCAGACCCTCTGTTTCAGCCCTTCTGTTTCTCGCCCTCTGTTTCAGCCCCTCTGTTTCTCGCCCTCTGTTTCAGCCCCTCTGTTTCTCGTCCTCTGTTTCTGCCCCTCTGTCTCTCGCCATCTGTTTCAGCCCCTCTGTTTCTCGCCCTCTGTTTCAGCCCCTCTGTTTCTCGCCTTCTATTTCAGCCCCTCTGATTCAGCCCCTCTGTTTCAGCCCCTCTGATTCAGCCCCTCTGTTTCAGCCCCTCTGTTTCAGCCCCTCTGTTTCAGCCCCTCTGTTTCATCCACTCTGTTTCTCGCCCTCTATTTCTCACCCTCTGTTCCTCGCCCTCTGTTTCAGTCCCTCTGTTTCTCGCCCTCTGTTTCAGCCCCTCTGTTTCAGCACCTCTGTTTCTCGCCCTCTGTTTCAGCCCCTCTGTTTCTCGCCCTCTGTTTCAGCCCCTCTGTTTCTTGCCCTCTGTTTCAGCCCTGCTGATTCAGCCCCTCTGTTTCAGCCCCTCTGAATCAGCCCCTCTGATTCAGCCCCTCTGATTCCACCCCTCTGTTTCTCGCCCTCTGTTTCAGCCCCTCTGTGTCAGCCCCTCTGTTTCAGTCCCTCTGTTTCAGCCGCTCTGTTTCTCGCCCTCTGTTTCAGCGACTCTGTTTCTCGACCTCAGTTTCAGCCCCTCTGTTTCAGCCCCTCTGATTCAGCCCCTCTGATTCCACCCCTCTGTTTCTCGCCCTCTATTTCAGCCCCTCTGTTTCAGCCCCTCTGATTCAGCCCCTCTGATTCCACCCCTCTGTTTCTCGCCCTCTGTTTCAGCCCCTCTGTTTCAGCCCCTCTGTTTCAGTCCCTCTGTTTCAGCCGCTCTGTTTCTCGCCCTCGGTTTCAGCGACTCTGTTTCTCGCGCTCAGTTTCAGCCCCTCTGTTTCAGCCCCTCTGTTTCAGCCCCTCTGTTTCAGCCCCTCTGTTTCTCGCCCTCTGTTTCAGCCACTCTGTTTCTCGCCCTCTGTTTCAGCCCCTCTGTTTCAGCCTCTCTGTTTCTCGCCCTCTGTTTCAGCCCCTCTGTTTCTCGCCCTCTGTTTCAGCCACTCTGTTTCTCGCCCTCTGTTTCAGCCCCTCTGTTTCAGCCCCTCTGTTTCTCGCCCTCTGTTTCAGCCCCTCTGTTTCTCGCCTTCTGTTTCAGCCCCTCTGATTCAGCCACTCTGTTTCAGCCCCTCTGTTTCAGCCCCTCTGTTTCAGCCCCTCTGTTTCATCCCCTCTGTTTCTCGCCCTCTGTTTCTCACCCTCTGTTTCTCGCCCTGTGTTTCAGCCCCTCTGTTTCTCGCCCTCTGTTTCAGCCCCTCTGTTTCTCGCCCTCTGTTTCAGCCCCTCTGTTTCAGCCCCTCTGTTTCAGCCCCTCTGATTCAGCCCCTCTGTTTCAGCCCCTCTGTTTCTCGCCCTCTGTTTCAGCCCCTCTGTTTCTCGCCCTCTGTTTCAGCCCCTCTGTTTCAGCCCCTCTGTTTCAGCCCCTCTGTTTCAGCCCATCTGTTTCTCGCCCTCTGTTTCAGCCCCTCTGTTTCTCGCCCTCTGTTTCAGCCCCACTGTTTCAGCCCCTCTGTTTCAGCCCCTCTGTTTCTCGCCCTCTGTTTCAGCTCCTCTGTTTCTCGCCCTCTGTTTCAGCCCCTCTGTTTCAGCCCCTCTGTTTCTCGCCCTCTGTTTCAGCCCCTCTGTTTCTCGCCTTCTGTTTCAGCCCCTCTGATTCAGCAGATCTGTTTCAGCCCCTCTGTTTCAGCCCTTCTGTTTCAGCCCCTCTGTTTCATCCCCTCTGTTTCTCGCCCTCTGTTTCTCACCCTCTGTTTCTCGCCCTCTGTTTCTGCCCCTCTGTTTCTCGCCCTCTGTTTCATCCCCTCTGTTTCTCGCCCTCTGTTTCAGCCCCTCTGTTTCTCGCCCACTGTTTTAGCCCCACTGTTTCAGCCCCTCTGTTTCAGCCCCTCTGTTTCAGCCCCTCTGTTTCCGACCCTCTGTTTCTCGCCCTCTGTTTCAGCCCCTCTGTTTCAGCCCCTCTGTTTCAGCCCATCTGTTTCTCGCCCTCTGTTTCAGCCCCTCTGTTTTTCGACCTCTTTTTCAGCCCCTCTGATTCAGCCCGTCTGTTTCAGCCACTCTGTTTCACGCCCTCTGTTTCAGCCCCTCTGTTTCTCACCCTCTGTTTCAGCCCCTCTGATTCAGCCCCTCTGTTTCTCGCCCTCTGTTTCAGCCCCTCTGTTTCTCGCCCTCTGTTTCAGCACCTCTGTTTCTCGCCCTCTGTTTCAGCCCCACTGTTTCAGCCCCTCTGTTTCAGCCCCTCTGTATCAGCCCCTCTGTTTCTCGCCCTCTGTTTCAGCCCCTCTGTTTCTCGCCCTCTGTTTCAGCCCCTCTGTCTCTCGCCCTCTGTTTCAGCCCCTCTGTTTCTCGCCCTCTGTTTCAGCCCCTCTGTTTCAGCCCCTCTGTTTCTCGCCCTCTGTTTCTGCTCCTCTGTTTCTCGCCCTCTGTTTCAGCCCCTCTGTTTCTCGCCTTCTATTTCAGCCCCTCTGATTCAGCACCTCTGTTTCAGCCCCTCTGATTCAGCACCTCTGTTTCAGCCCCTCTGTTTCAGCCCCACTGATTCAGCCCCTCTGTTTCATCCACTCTGTTTCTCGCCCTCTGTTTCTCACCCTCTATTCCTCGCCCTCTGTTTCAGCCCCTCTGTTTCTCGCCCTCTGTTTCAGCCCCTCTGTTTCATCGCCTCTGAATCAGCCCCTCTGATTCAGCCCCTCTGTTTCAGCCCCTCTGTTTCAGCCCCTCAGTTTCAGCCCCTCTGCTTCTCGCCCTCTGTTTCAGCCCCTCTGTTTCAGCCCCTCTGTTTCAGCCCCTCTGTTTCTCGCCCTCTGTTTCAGCCCCTCTGTTTCAGCCCCTCTGATTCAGCCCCTCGGTTTCAGCCCCTCTGTTTCTCGCCCTCTGTTTCAGCCCCTCTGTTTCTCGCCCTCTGTTTCAGCCCCTCTGTTTCAGTCCCTCTGTTTCAGTCCGTCTGTTTCTCGCCCTCTGTTTCTCGCCCTCTGTTTCAGCCCCTCTGTTTCTTGCCCTCCGTTTCAGCCCCTCTGTTTCAGCCCCGCTGTTTCAGCCCCTCTGTTTCTCGCCCTCTGTTTCAGCTCCTCTGATTCAGCCCCTCTGTTTCAGCCCCTCTGTTTCAGCCCCTCTGTATCATCCCATCGGTTTCTCGCCCTCTGTTTCTCACCCTCTGTTTCTCGCCCTCTGTTTCAGCCCCTCTGTTTTTCGCCATCTGTTTCAGCCCCTCTGTTTCTCGCACTCTGTTTCAGGCTCTCTGTTTCAGCCCGTTTGTTTCTCGCCCTCCGTTTCTGCCCCTCTGTTTCAGCCCCTCTGATTCAGCCCCTCTGATTCAGCCGCTCTGTTTCTCGCCCTCTGTTTAAGCCCCTCTGTTTCAGCCCCTCTGTTTCAGCCCTTCTGTTTGTCGCCCTCTGTTTCAGCCCCTCTGTTTCTCGCCCTCAGTTTCAGCCCCTCTGTTTCAGCCCCTCTGTTTCAGCCCCTCTGTTTCAGCCCCTCTGTTTCTCGCCCTCTGTTTCAGCCCCTCTGTTTCTCGCCCTCTGTTTCAGCCCCTCTGTTTCAGCCCCTCTGTTTCAGCCCCTCTGTTTCTCGCCCTCTGTTTCAGCCCCTCTGTTTCTCGCCCTCTGTTTCAGCCCCTCTGTTTCAGCCCCTCTGTTTCTCGTCCTCTGTTTCAGCCCCTCTGTTTCTCGCCTTCTGTTTCAGCCCCTCTGATTCAGCCCCTCTGTTTCAGCCCCTCTGTTTCAGCCCCTCTGTTTCAGCCCCTCTGTTTCATCCCCTCTGTTTCTCGCCCTCTGTTTCTCACCCTCTGTTTCTCGCCCTCTGTTTCAGCCCCTCTGTTTTTCGCCCTCTGTTTCAGCACCTCTGTTTCAGCCCCTCTGTTTCTCGCCCTCTGTTTCAGCCCCTCTGTTTCAGCCCCTCTGATTCAGCCCCTCTGATTCAGCCCCTCTGTTTCTCGACCTCTGTTTCAGCCCCTCTGTTTCAGTCCCTCTGTTTCAGCCCCTCTGTTTGTCGCCCTCTGTTTCAGCCCCTCTGTTTCTCGCCCTCAGTTTCAGCCCCTCTGTTTCAGCCCCTCTGTTTCAGCAGCTCTGTTTCAGCCCCTCTGTTTCTCGCCCTCTGTTTCAGCCCCTCTGTTTCTCGCCCTCTGTTTCAGCCCCTCTGTTTCAGCCCCTCTGTTTCAGCCCCTCTGTTTCTCGCCCTCTGTTTCAGCCCCTCTGTTTCTCGCCCTCTGTTTCAGCCCCTCTGTTTCAGCCCCTCTGTTTCTCGCCCTCTGTTTCAGCCCCTCTGTTTCTCGCCTTCTGTTTCAGCCCCTCTGATTCAGCCCCTCTGTTTCAGCCCCTCTGTTTCAGCCCCTCTGTTTCAGCCCCTCTGTTTCATCCCCTCTGTTTCTCGCCCTCTGTTTCTCACCCTCTGTTTCTCGCCCTCTGTTTCAGCCCCTCTGTTTTTCGCCCTCTGTTTCAGCCCCTCTGTTTCAGCCCCTCTGTTTCTCGCCCTCTGTTTCTGCCCCTCTGTTTCTCGCCCTCTGTTTCATCCCCTCTGATTCTCGCCCTCTGTTTCAGCACCTCTGTTTCTCGCCCACTGTTTTAGCCCCACTGTTTCAGCCCCTCTGTTTCAGCCCCTCTGTTTCAGCACCTCTGTTTCCGCCCCTCTGTTTCTTGCCCTCTGTTTCAGCCCCTCTGTTTCAGCCCCTCTGTTTCAGCCCATATGTTTCTCGCCCTCTGTTTCAGCCCCTCTGTTTTTCGACCTCTTTTTCAGCCCCTCTGTTTCAGCCCGTCTGTTTCAGCCACTCTGTTTCTCGCCCTCTGTTTCAGCCCCTCTGTTTCTCACCCTCTGTTTCATCCCCTCTGATTCAGCCCCTCTGTTTCTCGCCCTCTGTTTCAGCCCCTCTGTTTCTCGCCCTCTGTTTCAGCCCCTCTGTTTCTCGCCCTCTGTTTCAGCCCCACTGTTTCAGCCCCTCTGTTTCAGCCCCTCTGTATCAGCCCCTCTGTTTCTCGCCCTCTGTTTCAGCCCCTCTGTTTCTCGCCCTCTGTTTCAGCCCCTCTGTTTCAAGCCCTCTGTTTCTCGCCCTCTGTTTCTGCCCCTCTGTCTCTCGCCCTCTGTTTCAGCCCCTCTGTTTCTCGCCCTCTGTTTCAGCCCCTCTGTTTCAGCCCCTCTGTTTCTCGCCCTCTGTTTCAGCTCCTCTGATTCAGCCCCTCTGTTTCAGCCCCTCTGTTTCAGCCCCTCTGTATCATCCCATCGGTTTCTCGCCCTCTGTTTCTCACCCTCTGTTTCTCGCCCTCTGTTTCAGCCCCTCTGTTTTTCGCCATCTGTTTCAGCCCCTCTGTTTCTCGCACTCTGTTTCAGGCTCTCTGTTTCAGCCCGTTTGTTTCTCGCCCTCCGTTTCTGCCCCTCTGTTTCAGCCCCTCTGATTCAGCCCCTCTGATTCAGCCGCTCTGTTTCTCGCCCTCTGTTTAAGCCCCTCTGTTTCAGCCCCTCTGTTTCAGCCCTTCTGTTTGTCGCCCTCTGTTTCAGCCCCTCTGTTTCTCGCCCTCAGTTTCAGCCCCTCTGTTTCAGCCCCTCTGTTTCAGCCCCTCTGTTTCAGCCCCTCTGTTTCTCGCCCTCTGTTTCAGCCCCTCTGTTTCTCGCCCTCTGTTTCAGCCCCTCTGTTTCAGCCCCTCTGTTTCAGCCCCTCTGTTTCTCGCCCTCTGTTTCAGCCCCTCTGTTTCTCGCCCTCTGTTTCAGCCCCTCTGTTTCAGCCCCTCTGTTTCTCGTCCTCTGTTTCAGCCCCTCTGTTTCTCGCCTTCTGTTTCAGCCCCTCTGATTCAGCCCCTCTGTTTCAGCCCCTCTGTTTCAGCCCCTCTGTTTCAGCCCCTCTGTTTCATCCCCTCTGTTTCTCGCCCTCTGTTTCTCACCCTCTGTTTCTCGCCCTCTGTTTCAGCCCCTCTGTTTTTCGCCCTCTGTTTCAGCACCTCTGTTTCAGCCCCTCTGTTTCTCGCCCTCTGTTTCAGCCCCTCTGTTTCAGCCCCTCTGATTCAGCCCCTCTGATTCAGCCCCTCTGTTTCTCGACCTCTGTTTCAGCCCCTCTGTTTCAGTCCCTCTGTTTCAGCCCCTCTGTTTGTCGCCCTCTGTTTCAGCCCCTCTGTTTCTCGCCCTCAGTTTCAGCCCCTCTGTTTCAGCCCCTCTGTTTCAGCACCTCTGTTTCAGCCCCTCTGTTTCTCGCCCTCTGTTTCAGCCCCTCTGTTTCTCGCCCTCTGTTTCAGCCCCTCTGTTTCAGCCCCTCTGTTTCAGCCCCTCTGTTTCTCGCCCTCTGTTTCAGCCCCTCTGTTTCTCGCCCTCTGTTTCAGCCCCTCTGTTTCAGCCCCTCTGTTTCTCGCCCTCTGTTTCAGCCCCTCTGTTTCTCACCTTCTGTTTCAGCCCCTCTGATTCAGCCCCTCTGTTTCAGCCCCTCTGTTTCAGCCCCTCTGTTTCAGCCCCTCTGTTTCATCCCCTCTGTTTCTCGCCCTCTGTTTCTCACCCTCTGTTTCTCGCCCTCTGTTTCAGCCCCTCTGTTTTTCGCCCTCTGTTTCAGCCCCTCTGTTTCAGCCCCTCTGTTTCTCGCCCTCTGTTTCTGCCCCTCTGTTTCTCGCCCTCTGTTTCATCCCCTCTGATTCTCGCCCTCTGTTTCAGCACCTCTGTTTCTCGCCCACTGTTTTAGCCCCACTGTTTCAGCCCCTCTGTTTCAGCCCCTCTGTTTCAGCACCTCTGTTTCCGCCCCTCTGTTTCTTGCCCTCTGTTTCAGCCCCTCTGTTTCAGCCCCTCTGTTTCAGCCCATATGTTTCTCGCCCTCTGTTTCAGCCCCTCTGTTTTTCGACCTCTTTTTCAGCCCCTCTGTTTCAGCCCGTCTGTTTCAGCCACTCTGTTTCTCGCCCTCTGTTTCAGCCCCTCTGTTTCTCACCCTCTGTTTCATCCCCTCTGATTCAGCCCCTCTGTTTCTCGCCCTCTGTTTCAGCCCCTCTGTTTCTCGCCCTCTGTTTCAGCCCCTCTGTTTCTCGCCCTCTGTTTCAGCCCCACTGTTTCAGCCCCTCTGTTTCAGCCCCTCTGTATCAGCCCCTCTGTTTCTCGCCCTCTGTTTCAGCCCCTCTGTTTCTCGCCCTCTGTTTCAGCCCCTCTGTTTCAAGCCCTCTGTTTCTCGCCCTCTGTTTCTGCCCCTCTGTCTCTCGCCCTCTGTTTCAGCCCCTCTGTTTCTCGCCCTCTGTTTCAGCCCCTCTGTTTCAGCCCCTCTGTTTCTCGCCCTCTGTTTCTGCTCCTTTGTTTCTCGCCCTCTGTTTCAGCCCCTCTGTTTCTCGCCTTCTATTTCAGCCCCTCTGTTTCTCGCCTTCTATTTCAGCCCCTCTGATTCAGCCCCTCTGTTTCAGCCCCTTTGATTCAGCACCTCTGTTTCAGCCCCTCTGTTTCAGCCCCACTGATTCAGCCCCTCTGTTTCATCCACTCTGTTTCTCGCCCTCTGTTTCTCACCCTCTATTCCTCGCCCTCTGTTTCAGCCCCTCTGTTTCTCGCCCTCTGATTCAGCCCCTCTGTTTCATCCCCTCTGAATCAGCCCCTCTGATTCAGCCCCTCTGTTTCTGCCCCTCTGTTTCAGCCCCTCTGTTTCAGCCCCTCTGCTTCTCGCCCTTTGTTTCAGCCCCTCTGTTTTAACCCCTCTGTTTCAGCCCCTCTGTTTCTCGCCCTCTGTTTCAGCCCCTCTGATTCAGCCCCTCGGTTTCAGCCCCACTGTTTCTCGCCCTCTGTTTCAGCCCCTCTGTTTCTCGCCCTCTGTTTCAGCCCCTCTGTTTCAGTCCCTCTGTTTCAGTCCCTCTGTTTCTCGCCCTCTGTTTCTCGCCCTCTGTTTCAGCCCATCTGTTTCTCGCCCTCCGTTTCAGCCCCTCTGTTTCAGCCCCGCTGTTTCAGCCCCTCTGTTTCTCGCCCTCTGTTTCAGCCCCTCTTTTTATCGCCCTCTGTTTCAGCCCCTCTGTTTCTCGCCCTCTGTTTCAGCCTCTCTGTTTCTCACCCTCTGTTTCAGCCCCTCTGTTACAGCCCCTCTGTTTCAGCCCCTCTGTTTCAGCCCCTCTGTTTCTCGCCCTCTGTTTCAGCCCCTCTGTTTCTCGCCCTCTGTTTCAGCCCCTCTGTTTCTCGCCCTCTGTATCAGCCCCTCTGTTTCAGCCCCTCTGTTTCAGCCCCTCTAGTTCTCGCCCTCTGTTTCTCGCCCTCTGTTTCAGCCCCTTTGTTTCTCGCCCTCTGTTTCAGCCCCTCTGTTTCAGCCCCTCTGATTCAGCCCCTCTGATTCAGGCCCTCTGTTTCTCGCCCTCTGTTTCAGCCCCTCTGTTTCAGCCCTTCTGTTTCAGTTCCTCTGTTTCAGCCCCTCTGTTTCTCGCCCTCTGTTTCAGCACCTCTGTTTCAGCCCCTCTGTTTCTCGCCCTCTGTTTCAGCCCCTCTGTTTCTCGCCCTCTGTTTCAGCCCCTCTGTTTCAGCCCCTCTGTTTCTCGCCCTCTGTTTCAGCCCCTCTGTTTCTCGCCTTCTGTTTCAGCCCCTCTGATTCAGCCCCTCTGTTTCAGCCCCTCTGTTTCAGCCCCTCTGTTTCAGCCCCTCTGTTTCATCCCCTCTGTTTCAGCCCCTCTGTTTCAGCCCCTCAGTTTCAGCCCCTCTGTTTCTCGCCCTCTGTTTCTCACCCTCTGTTTCTCGCCCTGTGTTTCAGCCCCTCTGTTTTTCGCCCTCTATTTCAGCCCCTCTGTTTCAGCCCCTCTGTTTCTCGCCCTCTGTTTCAGCCCCTCTGATTCAGCCCCTATGTTTCAGCCCCTCTGTTTCTCCCCCTCTGTTCCAGCCCCTCTGTTTCAGCTCCTCTGTTTCAGCCACTCTGTGCCAGCCCCTCTGTTTCAGCCCCTCTGTTTCAGCCCCTCTGTTTCAGCCCCTCTGTTTCTCGCCCTCTGTTTCAGCCCCTCTGTTTCTCGCCCTCTGTTTCAGCCCCTCTGTTTCTCGCCCTCTGTTTCAGCCCCTCTTTTTCTCGCCCTCTGTTTCAGCCCCACTGTTTCAGCCCCTCTGTTTCAGACCCTCTGTTTCAGCCCTTCTGTTTCTCGCCCTCTGTTTCAGCCCCTCTGTTTCTCGCCCTCTGTTTCAGCCCCTCTGTTTCATCCCCTCTGTTTCTCGCCCTCTGTTTCTGCCCCTCTGTCTCTCGCCATCTGTTTCAGCCCCTCTGTTTCTCGCCCTCTGTTTCAGCCCCTCTGTTTGTCGCCTTCTATTTCAGCCCCTCTGATTCAGCCCCTCTGTTTCAGCCCCTCTGATTCAGCCCCTCTGTTTCAGCCCCTCTGTTTCAGCCCCTCTGTTTCAGCCCCTCTGTTTCATCCACTCTGTTTCTCGCCCTCTATTTCTCACCCTCTGTTCCTCGCCCTCTGTTTCAGTCCCTCTGTTTCTCGCCCTCTGTTTCAGCCCCTCTGTTTCAGCACCTCTGTTTCTCGCCCTCTGTTTCAGCCCCTCTGTTTCTCGCCCTCTGTTTCAGCCCCTCTGTTTCTTGCCCTCTGTTTCAGCCCCTCTGATTCAGCCCCTCTGTTTCAGCCCCTCTGAATCAGCCCCTCTGATTCAGCCCCTCTGATTCCACCCCACTGTTTCTCGCCCACTGTTTCAGCCCCTCTGTTTCAGCCCCTCTGTTTCAGTCCCTCTGTTTCAGCCGCTCTGTTTCTCGCCCTCTGTTTCAGCGACTCTGTTTCTCGCCCTCTGTTTCAGCCCCTCTGTTTCAGCCCCTCTGTTTCAGCCCCTCTGTTTCTCGCCCTCTGTTTCAGCCCCTCTGTTTCTCGCCCTCTGTTTCAGCCCCTCTGTTTCAGCCCCTCTGTTTCTCGCCCTCTGTTTCAGCCCCTCTGTTTCTCGCCTTCTGTTTCAGCCCCTCTGATTCAGCCCCTCTGTTTCAGCCCCTCTGTTTCAGCCCCTCTGTTTCAGCCCCTCTGTTTCATCCCCTCTGTTTCAGCCCCTCTGTTTCAGCCCCTCTGTTTCAGCCCCTCTGTTTCATCCCCTCTGTTTCTCGCCCTGTGTTTCTCACCCTCTGTTTCTCGCCCTGTGTTTCAGCCCCTCTGTTTTTCGCCCTCTATTTCAGCCCCTCTGTTTCAGCCCCTCTGTTTCTCGCCCTCTGTTTCAGCCCCTCTGATTCAGCCCCTCTGTTTCAGCCCCTCTGTTTCTCCCCCTCTGTTCCAGCCCCTCTGTTTCAGCTCCTCTGTTTCAGCCACTCTGTGCCAGCCCCTCTGTTTCAGCCCCTCTGTTTCAGCCCCTCTGTTTCAGCCCCTCTGTTTCTCGCCCTCTGTTTCTGCCCCTCTGTTTCTCGCCCTCTGTTTCTGCCCCTCTGTTTCTCGCCCTCTGTTTCAGCCCCTCTGTTTCTCGCCCTCTGTTTCAGCCCCACTGTTTCAGCCCCTCTGTTTCAGACCCTCTGTTTATGCCCTTCTGTTTCTCGCCCTCTGTTTCAGCCCCTCTGTTTCTCGCCCTCTGTTTCAGCCCCTCTGTTTCTCGCCCTCTGTTTCTGCCCCTCTGTCTCTCGCCATCTGTTTCAGCCCCTCTGTTTCTCGCCCTCTGTTTCAGCCCCTCTGTTTCTCGCCTTCTATTTCAGCCCCTCTGATTCAGCCCCTCTGTTTCAGCCCCTCTGATTCAGCCCCTCTGTTTCAGCCCCTCTGTTTCAGCCCCTCTGTTTCAGCCCCTCTGTTTCATCCACTCTGTTTCTCGCCCTCTATTTCTCACCCTCTGTTCCTCGCCCTCTGTTTCAGTCCCTCTGTTTCTCGCCCTCTGTTTCAGCCCCTCTGTTTCAGCACCTCTGTTTCTCGCCCTCTGTTTCAGCCCCTCTGTTTCTCGCCCTCTGTTTCAGCCCCTCTGTTTCTTGCCCTCTGTTTCAGCCCTGCTGATTCAGCCCCTCTGTTTCAGCCCCTCTGAATCAGCCCCTCTGATTCAGCCCCTCTGATTCCACCCCTCTGTTTCTCGCCCTCTGTTTCAGCCCCTCTGTTTCAGCCCCTCTGTTTCAGTCCCTCTGTTTCAGCCGCTCTGTTTCTCGACCTCTGTTTCAGCGACTCTGTTTCTCGACCTCAGTTTCAGCCCCTCTGTTTCAGCCCCTCTGATTCAGCCCCTCTGATTCCACCCCTCTGTTTCTCGCCCTCTATTTCAGCCCCTCTGTTTCAGCCCCTCTGATTCAGCCCCTCTGATTCCACCCCTCTGTTTCTCGCCCTCTGTTTCAGCCCCTCTGTTTCAGCCCCTCTGTTTCAGTCCCTCTGTTTCAGCCGCTCTGTTTCTCGCCCTCGGTTTCAGCGACTCTGTTTCTCGCGCTCAGTTTCAGCCCCTCTGTTTCAGCCCCTCTGTTTCAGCCCCTCTGTTTCAGCCCCTCTGTTTCTCGCCCTCTGTTTCAGCCACTCTGTTTCTCGCCCTCTGTTTCAGCCCCTCTGTTTCAGCCTCTCTGTTTCTCGCCCTCTGTTTCAGCCCCTCTGTTTCTCGCCCTCTGTTTCAGCCACTCTGTTTCTCGCCCTCTGTTTCAGCCCCTCTGTTTCAGCCCCTCTGTTTCTCGCCCTCTGTTTCAGCCCCTCTGTTTCTCGCCTTCTGTTTCAGCCCCTCTGATTCAGCCACTCTGTTTCAGCCCCTCTGTTTCAGCCCCTCTGTTTCAGCCCCTCTGTTTCATCCTCTCTGTTTCTCGCCCTCTGTTTCTCACCCTCTGTTTCTCGCCCTGTGTTTCAGCCCCTCTGTTTCTCGCCCTCTGTTTCAGCCCCTCTGTTTCTCGCCCTCTGTTTCAGCCCCTCTGTTTCAGCCCCTCTGTTTCAGCCCCTCTGATTCAGCCCCTCTGTTTCAGCCCCTCTGTTTCTCGCCCTCTGTTTCAGCCCCTCTGTTTCTCGCCCTCTGTTTCAGCCCCTCTGTTTCTCGCCCTCAGTTTCAGCCCCTCTGTTTCAGCCCCTCTGTTTCAGCCCCTCTGTTTCAGCCCCTCTGTTTCTCGCCCTCTGTTTCAGCCCCTCTGTTTCTCGCCCTCTGTTTCAGCCCCTCTGTTTCAGCCCCTCTGTTTCTCGCCCTCTGTTTCAGCCCCTCTGTTTCTCGCCTTCTGTTTCAGCCCCTCTGATTCAGCCCCTCTGTTTCAGCCCCTCTGTTTCAGCCCCTCTGTTTCAGCCCCTCTGTTTCATCCCCTCTGTTTCAGCCCCTCTGTTTCAGCCCCTCTGTTTCAGCCCCTCTGTTTCATCCCCTCTGTTTCTCGCCCTCTGTTTCTCACCCTCTGTTTCTCGCCCTGTGTTTCAGCCCCTCTGTTTTTCGCCCTCTATTTCAGCCCCTCTGTTTCAGCCCCTCTGTTTCTCGCCCTCTGTTTCAGCCCCTCTGATTCAGCCCCTCTGTTTCAGCCCCTCTGTTTCTCCCCCTCTGTTCCAGCCCCTCTGTTTCAGCTCCTCTGTTTCAGCCACTCTGTGCCAGCCCCTCTGTTTCAGCCCCTCTGTTTCAGCCCCTCTGTTTCAGCACCTCTGTTTCTCGCCCTCTGTTTCTGCCCCTCTGTTTCTCGCCCTCTGTTTCAGCCCCTCTGTTTCTCGCCCTCTGTTTCAGCCCCTCTGTTTCTCGCCCTCTGTTTCAGCCCCACTGTTTCAGCCCGTCTGTTTCAGACCCTCTGTTTCAGCCCTTCTGTTTCTCGCCCTCTGTTTCAGCCCCTCTGTTTCTCGCCCTCTGTTTCAGCCCCTCTGTTTCAGCTCCTCTGTTTCAGCCACTCTGTGCCAGCCCCTCTGTTTCAGCCCCTTTGTTTCAGCCCCTCTGTTTCAGCCCCTCGGTTTCTCGCCCTCTGTTTCAGCCCCTCTGTTTCAGCCCCTCTGTTTCAGCCCCTCTGTTTCTCGCCCTCTGTTTCAGCCCCTCTGTTTCTCGCCCTCTGTTTCAGCCCCTCTGTTTCAGCCCCTCTGTTTCTCGCCCTCTGTTTCAGCCCCTCTGTTTCTCGCCTTCTGTTTCAGCCCCTCTGATTCAGCCCCTCTGTTTCAGCCCCTCTGTTTCAGCCCCTCTGTTTCAGCCCCTCTGTTTCATCCCCTCTGTTTCAGCCCCTCTGTTTCAGCCCCTCTGTTTCAGCCCCTCTGTTTCATCCCCTCTGTTTCTCGCCCTCTGTTTCTCACCCTCTGTTTCTCGCCCTGTGTTTCAGCCCCTCTGTTTTTCGCCCTCTATTTCAGCCCCTCTGTTTCAGCCCCTCTGTTTCTCGCCCTCTGTTTCAGCCCCTCTGATTCAGCCCCTATGTTTCAGCCCCTCTGTTTCTCCCCCTCTGTTCCAGCCCCTCTGTTTCAGCTCCTCTGTTTCAGCCACTCTGTGCCAGCCCCTCTGTTTCAGCCCCTCTGTTTCAGCCCCTCTGTTTCAGCCCCTCTGTTTCTCGCCCTCTGCTTCAGCCCCTCTGTTTCTCGCCCTCTGTTTCAGCCCCTCTGTTTCTCGCCCTCTGTTTCAGCCCCTCTTTTTCTCGCCCTCTGTTTCAGCCCCACTGTTTCAGCCCCTCTGTTTCAGCCCCTCTGTTTCAGCCCTTCTGTTTCTCGCCCTCTGTTTCAGCCCCTCTGTTTCTCGCCCTCTGTTTCAGCCCCTCTGTTTCAGCCCTTCTGTTTCTCGCCCTCTGTTTCTGCCCCTCTGTCTCTCGCCATCTGTTTCAGCCCCTCTGTTTCTCGCCCTCTGTTTCAGCCCCTCTGTTTGTCGCCTTCTATTTCAGCCCCTCTGATTCAGCCCCTCTGTTTCAGCCCCTCTGATTCAGCCCCTCTGTTTCAGCCCCTCTGTTTCAGCCCCTCTGTTTCAGCCCCTCTGTTTCATCCACTCTGTTTCTCGCCCTCTATTTCTCACCCTCTGTTCCTCGCCCTCTGTTTCAGTCCCTCTGTTTCTCGCCCTCTGTTTCAGCCCCTCTGTTTCAGCACCTCTGTTTCTCGCCCTCTGTTTCAGCCCCTCTGTTTCTCGCCCTCTGTTTCAGCCCCTCTGTTTCTTGCCCTCTGTTTCAGCCCCTCTGATTCAGCCCCTCTGTTTCAGCCCCTCTGAATCAGCCCCTCTGATTCAGCCCCTCTGATTCCACCCCTCTGTTTCTCGCCCTCTGTTTCAGCCCCTCTGTTTCAGCCCCTCTGTTTCAGCCCCTCTGTTTCTCGCCCTCTGTTTCAGCCCCTCTGTTTCTCGCCCTCTGTTTCAGCCCCTCTGTTTCAGCCCCTCTGTTTCTCGCCCTGTGTTTCAGCCCCTCTGTTTCTCGCCTTCTGTTTCAGCCCCTCTGATTCAGCCCCTCTGTTTCAGCCCCTCTGTTTCAGCCCCTCTGTTTCAGCCCCTCTGTTTCATCCCCTCTGTTTCAGCCCCTCTGTTTCAGCCCCTCTGTTTCAGCCCCTCTGTTTCATCCCCTCTGTTTCTCGCCCTCTGTTTCTCACCCTCTGTTTCTCGCCCTGTGTTTCAGCCCCTCTGTTTTTCGCCCTCTATTTCAGCCCCTCTGTTTCAGCCCCTCTGTTTCTCGCCCTCTGTTTCAGCCCCTCTGATTCAGCCCCTCTGTTTCAGCCCCTCTGTTTCTCGCCCTCTGTTCCAGCCCCTCTGTTTCAGCTCCTCTGTTTCAGCCACTCTGTGCCAGCCCCTCTGTTTCAGCCCCTCTGTTTCAGCCCCTCTGTTTCAGCCCCTCTGTTTCTCGCCCTCTGTTTCTGCCCCTCTGTTTCTCGCCCTCTGTTTCAGCCCCTCTGTTTCTCGCCCTCTGTTTCAGCCCCACTGTTTCAGCCCCTCTGTTTCAGACCCTCTGTTTCAGCCCTTCTGTTTCTCGCCCTCTGTTTCAGCCCCTCTGTTTCAGCCCCTCTGTTTCTCGCCCTCTGTTTCTGCCCCTCTGTCTCTCGCCATCTGTTTCAGCCCCTCTGTTTCTCGCCCTCTGTTTCAGCCCCTCTGTTTCTCGCCTTCTATTTCAGCCCCTCTGATTCAGCCCCTCTGTTTCAGCCCCTCTGATTCAGCCCCTCTGTTTCAGCCCCTCTGTTTCAGCCCCTCTGTTTCAGCCCCTCTGTTTCATCCACTCTGTTTCTCGCCCTCTATTTCTCACCCTCTGTTCCTCGCCCTCTGTTTCAGTCCCTCTGTTTCTCGCCCTCTGTTTCAGCCCCTCTGTTTCAGCACCTCTGTTTCTCGCCCTCTGTTTCAGCCCCTCTGTTTCTCGCCCTCTGTTTCAGCCCCTCTGTTTCTTGCCCTATGTTTCAGCCCTGCTGATTCAGCCCCTCTGTTTCAGCCCCTCTGAATCAGCCCCTCTGATTCAGCCCCTCTGATTCCACCCCTCTGTTTCTCGCCCTCTGTTTCAGCCCCTCTGTTTCATCCCCTCTGTTTCAGCCCCTCTGTTTCAGCCCCTCTGTTTCAGCCCCTCTGTTTCATCCCCTCTGTTTCTCGCCCTCTGTTTCTCACCCTCTGTTTCTCGCCCTGTGTTTCAGCCCCTCTGTTTTTCGCCCTCTATTTCAGCCCCTCTGTTTCAGCCCCTCTGTTTCTCGCCCTCTGTTTCAGCCCCTCTGATTCAGCCCCTCTGTTTCAGCCCCTCTGTTTCTCCCCCTCTGTTCCAGCCCCTCTGTTTCAGCTCCTCTGTTTCAGCCACTCTGTGCCAGCCCCTCTGTTTCAGCCCCTCTGTTTCAGCCCCTCTGTTTCAGCACCTCTGTTTCTCGCCCTCTGTTTCTGCCCCTCTGTTTCTCGCCCTCTGTTTCAGCCCCTCTGTTTCTCGCCCTCTGTTTCAGCCCCTCTGTTTCTCGCCCTCTGTTTCAGCCCCACTGTTTCAGCCCGTCTGTTTCAGACCCTCTGTTTCAGCCCTTCTGTTTCTCGCCCTCTGTTTCAGCCCCTCTGTTTCTCGCCCTCTGTTTCAGCCCCTCTGTTTCAGCTCCTCTGTTTCAGCCACTCTGTGCCAGCCCCTCTGTTTCAGCCCCTTTGTTTCAGCCCCTCTGTTTCAGCCCCTCGGTTTCTCGCCCTCTGTTTCAGCCCCTCTGTTTCAGCCCCTCTGTTTCAGCCCCTCTGTTTCTCGCCCTCTGTTTCAGCCCCTCTGTTTCTCGCCCTCTGTTTCAGCCCCTCTGTTTCAGCCCCTCTGTTTCTCGCCCTCTGTTTCAGCCCCTCTGTTTCTCGCCTTCTGTTTCAGCCCCTCTGATTCAGCCCCTCTGTTTCAGCCCCTCTGTTTCAGCCCCTCTGTTTCAGCCCCTCTGTTTCATCCCCTCTGTTTCAGCCCCTCTGTTTCAGCCCCTCTGTTTCAGCCCCTCGGTTTCATCCCCTCTGTTTCTCGCCCTCTGTTTCTCACCCTCTGTTTCTCGCCCTGTGTTTCAGCCCCTCTGTTTTTCGCCCTCTATTTCAGCCCCTCTGTTTCAGCCCTTCTGTTTCTCGCCCTCTGTTTCAGCCCCTCTGATTCAGCCCCTATGTTTCAGCCCCTCTGTTTCTCCCCCTCTGTTCCAGCCCCTCTGTTTCAGCTCCTCTGTTTCAGCCACTCTGTGCCAGCCCCTCTGTTTCAGCCCCTCTGTTTCAGCCCCTCTGTTTCAGCCCCTCTGTTTCTCGCCCTCTGCTTCAGCCCCTCTGTTTCTCGCCCTCTGTTTCAGCCCCTCTGTTTCTCGCCCTCTGTTTCAGCCCCTCTTTTTCTCGCCCTCTGTTTCAGCCCCACTGTTTCAGCCCCTCTGTTTCAGCCCCTCTGTTTCAGCCCTTCTGTTTCTCGCCCTCTGTTTCAGCCCCTCTGTTTCTCGCCCTCTGTTTCAGCCCCTCTGTTTCAGCCCTTCTGTTTCTCGCCCTCTGTTTCTGCCCCTCTGTCTCTCGCCATCTGTTTCAGCCCCTCTGTTTCTCGCCCTCTGTTTCAGCCCCTCTGTTTGTCGCCTTCTATTTCAGCCCCTCTGATTCAGCCCCTCTGTTTCAGCCCCTCTGATTCAGCCCCTCTGTTTCAGCCCCTCTGTTTCAGCCCCTCTGTTTCAGCCCCTCTGTTTCATCCACTCTGTTTCTCGCCCTCTATTTCTCACCCTCTGTTCCTCGCCCTCTGTTTCAGTCCCTCTGTTTCTCGCCCTCTGTTTCAGCCCCTCTGTTTCAGCACCTCTGTTTCTCGCCCTCTGTTTCAGCCCCTCTGTTTCTCGCCCTCTGTTTCAGCCCCTCTGTTTCTTGCCCTCTGTTTCAGCCCCTCTGATTCAGCCCCTCTGTTTCAGCCCCTCTGAATCAGCCCCTCTGATTCAGCCCCTCTGATTCCACCCCTCTGTTTCTCGCCCTCTGTTTCAGCCCCTCTGTTTCAGCCCCTCTGTTTCAGTCCCTCTGTTTCAGCCGCTCTGTTTCTCGCCCTCTGTTTCATCGACTCTGTTTCTCGCCCTCTGTTTCAGCCCCTCTGTTTCAGCCCCTCTGTTTCAGCCCCTCTGTTTCTCGCCCTCTGTTTCAGCCCCTCTGTTTCTCGCCCTCTGTTTCAGCCCCTCTGTTTCAGCCCCTCTGTTTCTCGCCCTGTGTTTCAGCCCCTCTGTTTCTCGCCTTCTGTTTCAGCCCCTCTGATTCAGCCCCTCTGTTTCAGCCCCTCTGTTTCAGCCCCTCTGTTTCAGCCCCTCTGTTTCATCCCCTCTGTTTCAGCCCCTCTGTTTCAGCCCCTCTGTTTCAGCCCCTCTGTTTCATCCCCTCTGTTTCTCGCCCTCTGTTTCTCACCCTCTGTTTCTCGCCCTGTGTTTCAGCCCCTCTGTTTTTCGCCCTCTATTTCAGCCCCTCTGTTTCAGCCCCTCTGTTTCTCGCCCTCTGTTTCAGCCCCTCTGATTCAGCCCCTCTGTTTCAGCCCCTCTGTTTCTCGCCCTCTGTTCCAGCCCCTCTGTTTCAGCTCCTCTGTTTCAGCCACTCTGTGCCAGCCCCTCTGTTTCAGCCCCTCTGTTTCAGCCCCTCTGTTTCAGCCCCTCTGTTTCTCGCCCTCTGTTTCTGCCCCTCTTTTTCTCGCCCTCTGTTTCAGCCCCTCTGTTTCTCGCCCTCTGTTTCAGCCCCTCTGTTTCTCGCCCTCTGTTTCAGCCCCACTGTTTCAGCCCCTCTGTTTCAGACCCTCTGTTTCAGCCCTTCTGTTTCTCGCCCTCTGTTTCAGCCCCTCTGTTTCAGCCCCTCTGTTTCTCGCCCTCTGTTTCTGCCCCTCTGTCTCTCGCCATCTGTTTCAGCCCCTCTGTTTCTCGCCCTCTGTTTCAGCCCCTCTGTTTCTCGCCTTCTATTTCAGCCCCTCTGATTCAGCCCCTCTGTTTCAGCCCCTCTGATTCAGCCCCTCTGTTTCAGCCCCTCTGTTTCGGCCCCTCTGTTTCAGCCCCTCTGTTTCATCCACTCTGTTTCTCGCCCTCTATTTCTCACCCTCTGTTCCTCGCCCTCTGTTTCAGTCCCTCTGTTTCTCGCCCTCTGTTTCAGCCCCTCTGTTTCAGCACCTCTGTTTCTCGCCCTCTGTTTCAGCCCCTCTGTTTCTCGCCCTCTGTTTCAGCCCCTCTGTTTCTTGCCCTCTGTTTCAGCCCTGCTGATTCAGCCCCTCTGTTTCAGCCCCTCTGAATCAGCCCCTCTGATTCAGCCCCTCTGATTCCACCCCTCTGTTTCTCGCCCTCTGTTTCAGCCCCTCTGTTTCAGCCCCTCTGTTTCAGTCCCTCTGTTTCAGCCGCTCTGTTTCTCGCCCTCTGTTTCAGCGACTCTGTTTCTCGACCTCAGTTTCAGCCCCTCTGTTTCAACCCCTCTGATTCAGCCCCTCTGATTCCACCCCTCTGTTTCTCGCCCTCTATTTCAGCCCCTCTGTTTCAGCCCCTCTGATTCAGCCCCTCTGATTCCACCCCTCTGTTTCTCGCCCTCTGTTTCAGCCCCTCTGTTTCAGCCCCTCTGTTTCAGTCCCTCTGTTTCAGCCGCTCTGTTTCTCGCCCTCTGTTTCAGCGACTCTGTTTCTCGCGCTCAGTTTCAGCCCCTCTGTTTCAGCCCCTCTGTTTCAGCCCCTCTGTTTCAGCCCCTCTGTTTCTCGCCCTCTGTTTCAGCCACTCTGTTTCTCGCCCTCTGTTTCAGCCCCTCTGTTTCAGCCCCTCTGTTTCTCGCCCTCTGTTTCAGCCCCTCTGTTTCTCGCCCTCTGTTTCAGCCACTCTGTTTCTCGCCCTCTGTTTCAGCCCCTCTGTTTCAGCCCCTCTGTTTCTCGCCCTCTGTTTCAGCCCCTCTGTTTCTCGCCTTCTGTTTCAGCCCCTCTGATTCAGCCACTCTGTTTCAGCCCCCCTGTTTCAGCCCCTCTGTTTCAGCCCCTCTGTTTCATCCCCTCTGTTTCTCGCCCTCTGTTTCTCACCCTCTGTTTCTCGCCCTGTGTTTCAGCCCCTCTGTTTCTCGCCCTCTGTTTCAGCCCCTCTGTTTCTCGCCCTCTGTTTCAGCCCCTCTGTTTCAGCCCCTCTGTTTCAGCCCCTCTGTTTCTCCCCCTCTGTTCCAGCGCCTCTGTTTCAGCCCCTCTGTTTCAGCCACTCTGTGCCAGCCCCTCTGTTTCAGCCCCTTTGTTTCAGCCCCTCTGTTTCAGCCCCTCGGTTTCTCGCCCTCTGTTTCAGCCCCTCTGTTTCAGCCCCTCTGTTTCAGCCCCTCTGTTTCTCGCCCTCTGTTTCAGCCCCTCTGTTTCTCGCCCTCTGTTTCAGCCCCTCTGTTTCAGCCCCTCTGTTTCTCGCCCTCTGTTTCAGCCCCTCTGTTTCTCGCCTTCTGTTTCAGCCCCTCTGATTCAGCCCCTCTGTTTCAGCCCCTCTGTTTCAGCCCCTCTGTTTCAGCCCCTCTGTTTCATCCCCTCTGTTTCAGCCCCTCTGTTTCAGCCCCTCTGTTTCAGCCCCTCTGTTTCATCCCCTCTGTTTCTCGCCCTCTGTTTCTCACCCTCTGTTTCTCGCCCTGTGTTTCAGCCCCTCTGTTTTTCGCCCTCTATTTCAGCCCCTCTGTTTCAGCCCCTCTGTTTCTCGCCCTCTGTTTCAGCCCCTCTGATTCAGCCCCTATGTTTCAGCCCCTCTGTTTCTCCCCCTCTGTTCCAGCCCCTCTGTTTCAGCTCCTCTGTTTCAGCCACTCTGTGCCAGCCCCTCTGTTTCAGCCCCTCTGTTTCAGCCCCTCTGTTTCAGCCCCTCTGTTTCTCGCCCTCTGTTTCAGCCCCTCTGTTTCTCGCCCTCTGTTTCAGCCCCTCTGTTTCTCGCCCTCTGTTTCAGCCCCTCTTTTTCTCGCCCTCTGTTTCAGCCCCACTGTTTCAGCCCCTCTGTTTCAGACCCTCTGTTTCAGCCCTTCTGTTTCTCGCCCTCTGTTTCAGCCCCTCTGTTTCTCGCCCTCTGTTTCAGCCCCTCTGTTTCAGCCCTTCTGTTTCTCGCCCTCTGTTTCTGCCCCTCTGTCTCTCGCCATCTGTTTCAGCCCCTCTGTTTCTCGCCCTCTGTTTCAGCCCCTCTGTTTGTCGCCTTCTATTTCAGCCCCTCTGATTCAGCCCCTCTGTTTCAGCCCCTCTGATTCAGCCCCTCTGTTTCAGCCCCTCTGTTTCAGCCCCTCTGTTTCAGCCCCTCTGTTTCATCCACTCTGTTTCTCGCCCTCTATTTCTCACCCTCTGTTCCTCGCCCTCTGTTTCAGTCCCTCTGTTTCTCGCCCTCTGTTTCAGCCCCTCTGTTTCAGCACCTCTGTTTCTCGCCCTCTGTTTCAGTCCCTCTGTTTCTCGCCCTCTGTTTCAGCCCCTCTGTTTCTTGCCCTCTGTTTCAGCCCCTCTGATTCAGCCCCTCTGTTTCAGCCCCTCTGAATCAGCCCCTCTGATTCAGCCCCTCTGATTCCACCCCTCTGTTTCTCGCCCTCTGTTTCAGCCCCTCTGTTTCAGCCCCTCTGATTCAGTCCCTCTGTTTCAGCCGCTCTGTTTCTCGCCCTCTGTTTCAGCGACTCTGTTTCTCGCCCTCAGTTTCAGCCCCTCTGTTTCAGCCCCTCTGATTCAGCCCCTCTGATTCCACCCCTCTGTTTCTCGCCCTCTGTTTCAGCCCCTCTGTTTCAGCCCCTCTGTTTCAGTCCCTCTGTTTCAGCCGCTCTGTTTCTCGCCCTCTGTTTCAGCGACTCTGTTTCTCGCGCTCAGTTTCAGCCCCTCTGTTTCAGCCCCTCTGTTTCAGCCCCTCTGTTTCAGCCCCTCTGTTTCTCGCCCTCTGTTTCAGCCACTCTGTTTCTCGCCCTCTGTTTCAGCCCCTCTGTTTCAGCCCCTCTGTTTCTCGCCCTCTGTTTCAGCCCCTCTGTTTCTCGCCCTCTGTTTCAGCCCCTCTGTTTCAGCCCCTCTGTTTCTCGCCATCTGTTTCAGCCCCTCTGTTTCTCGCCTTCTGTTTCAGCCCCTCTGTTTCTCGCCCTCTGTTTCAGCCCCTCTATTTCTCGTTCTCTGTTTCAGCCCCTCTGTTTCAGCCCCTCTGTTTCACGCCCTCTGTTTCAGCCCCACTGTTTCTCACCCTCTGTTTCAGTCCCTCTGTTTCTCGCCCTCTGTTTCAGCCCCTCTGTTTCAGCCCCTCTGTTTCAGTCCCTCTGTTTCTCGCCCTCTGTTTCTCCCCCTCTGTTTCAGCCCCTCTGTTTCTCGCCCTCTGTTTCAGCCCCTCTGTTTCTCGCACGCTGTTTCAGCCCCTCTGTTTCAGCCCCTCTGTTTCAGCCCCTCTGTTTCAGCCCCTCTGTTTCTCGCCCTCTGTTTCAGCTCCTCTGTTTCTCGCCCTCTGTTTCAGCCCCTCTGTTTCTCGCCCTCTGTTTCAGCCTCTCTGTTTCTTGCCCTGTGTTTCAGCCCCTCTGTTTCAGCCCCTCTGTTTCAGCCCCTCTGTTTCAGCCACTCTGTTTCTCGCCCTCTGTTTCGGGCCCTCTGTTTCTCGCCTTCTGTTTCAGACCCTCTGTTTCTCGCCCTCTGTTTCAGCTCCTCTGATTCAGCCTCTCTATTTCAGCCCCTCTGTTTCAGCGCCTCTGTATCATCCCATCGGTTTCTCGCCCTCTGTTTCTCACCCTCTGTTTCTCGCCCTCTGTTTCAGCCCCTCTGTTTTTCGCCCTCTGTTTCAGCCCCTCTGTTTCTCGCACTCTGTTTCAGGCTCTCTGTTTCAGCCTGTCTTATTCAGCCCCTCTGTTTCAGCCCCTCTGTTTCAGCCCCTCTGTATCATCCCATCGGTTTCTCGCCCTCTGTTTCTCACCCTCTGTTTCTCACCCTCTGTTTCAGCCCCTCTGTTTTTCGCCCTCTGTTTCAGCCCCTCTGTTTCTCACCCTCTGTTTCTCGCCCTCTGTTTCAGCCCCTCTGTTTCTCGCCCTCTGTTTCAGCCTCTCTGTTTCTTGCCCTCTGTTTCAGCCCCTCTGTTTCAGCCCCTCTGTTTCAGCCCCTCTGTTTCTCGCCCTCTGTTTCGGCCCCTTTGTTTCTCCCCCTCTGTTTCAGCCCCTCTGTTTCTCGCCCTCTGTTTCAGCTCCTCTGATTCAGCCCCTCTGTTTCAGCCCCTCTGTTTCAGCCACTCTGTTTCACCCCTCTGTATCATCCCATCGGTTTCTCGCCCTCTGTTTCTCACCCTCTGTTCTCGCCCTCTGTTTCAGCCCCTCTGTTTTTCGTCCTCTGTTTCAGCCCCTCTGTTTCTCGCACTCTGTTTCAGGCTCTCTGTTTCAGCCCGTTTGTTTCTCGCCCTCCGTTTCAGCCCCTCTGTTTCAGCCCCTCTGATTCAGCCCCTCTGTTTCTCGACCTCTGTTTCAGCCCCTCTGTTTCAGCCCCTCAGTTTCAGCCCCTCTGTTTCAGCCCCTCTGTTTGTCGCCCTCTGTTTCAGCCCCTCTGTTTCTCGCCCTCAGTTTCAGCCCCACTGTTTCAGCCCCTCTGTTTCAGCCCCTCTGTTTCAGCCCCTCTGTTTCTCGCCCTCTGTTTCAGCCACTCTGTTTCTCGAACTCTGTTTCAGCCCCTCTGTTTTTCGCCCACTGTTTCAGACCCTCTGTTTCAGCCCCTCTGTTTCTCGCCCTCTGTTTCATCCCCTCTGTTTCAAAACCTCTGATTCAGCACCTCTGTTTCAGCCCCTATGTTTCAGCCCCACTGATTCAGCCCCTCTGTTTCATCCACTCTGTTTCTCGCCCTCTGTTTCTCACCCTCTATTCCTCGCCCTCTGTTTCAGCCCCTCTGTTTCTCGCCCTCTGTTTCAGCCCCTCTGTTTCAGCCCCTCTGAATCAGCCCCTCTGATTCAGCCCCTCTGTTTCAGCCCCTCTGTTTCAGCCCCTCTGTTTCAGCCACTCTGCTTCTCGCCCTCTGTTTCAGCCCCTCTGTTTCAGCCCCTCTGTTTCAGCCCCTCTGTTTCTCGCCCTCTGTTTCAGCCCCTCTGTTTCAGCCCCTCTGATTCAGCCCCTCGGTTTCAGCCCCTCTGTTTCTCGCCCTCTGTTTCAGCCCCTCTGTTTCTCGCCCTCTGTTTCAGCCCCTCTGTTTCAGTCCCTCTGTTTCAGTCCCTCTGTTTCTCGCCCTCTGTTTCTCGCCCTCTGTTTCAGCCCCTCTGTTTCTCGCCCTCTGTTTCAGCCCCTCTTTGTATCGCCCTCTGTTTCAGCCCCGCTGTTTCAGCCCCTCTGTTTCTCGCCCTCTGTTTCAGCCCCTCTTTTTATCGCCCTCTGTTTCAGCCCCTCTGTTTCTCGCCCTCTGTTTCAGCCCCTCTGTTTCTCGCCCTCTGTTTCAGCCCCTCTGTTTCTCGCCCTCTGTATCAGCCCCTCTGTTTCAGCCCCTCTGTTTCAGCCCCTCTGTTTCGCGCCCTCTGTTTCTCGCCCTCTGTTTCAGCCCCTTTGTTTCTCGCCCTCTGTTTCAGCCCCTCTGTTTCAGCCCCTCTGATTCAGCCCCTCTGATTCAGGCCCTCTGTCTCTCGCCCTCTGTTTCAGCCCCTCTGTTTCAGGCCTTCTGTTTCAGCCCCTCTGTTTCAGCCCCTCTGTTTCTCGCCCTCTGTTTCAGCCCCTCTGTTTCAGCCCCTCTGATTCAGCCCCTCGGTTTCAGCCACTCTGTTTCTCGCCCTCTGTTTCAGCCCCCCTGTTTCGCGCCCTCTGTTTCAGCCCCTCTGTTTCAGCCCCTCTGTTTCAGCCCCTCTGTTTCTCGCCCTCTGTTTCAGCCCCTCTGTTTATCGCCCTCTGTTTCAGCCCCTCTGTTTCTCGCCCTCTGTTTCAGCCTCTCTGTTTCTCACCCTCTGTTTCAGCCCCTCTGTTTCAGCCCCTCTGTTTCAGCCCCTCTTTTTATCGCCCTCTGTTTCAGCCCCTCTATTTCTCGCCCTCTGTTTCAGCCTCTCTGTTTCTCACCCTCTGTTTCAGCCCCTCTGTTACAGCCCCTCTGTTTCAGCCCTCTGTTTCAGCCCCTCTGTTTCTCGCCCTCTGTTTCAGCCCCTCTGTTTCTCGCCCTCTGTTTCAGCCCCTCTGTTTCAGCCCCTCTGAATCAGCCCCTCTGATTCAGCCCCTCTGTTTCAGCCCCTCTGTTTCAGCCCCTCTGTTTCATCCACTCTGTTTCTCGCCCTCTGTTTCTCACCCTCTATTCCTCGCCCTCTGTTTCAGCCCCTCTGTTTCTCGCCCTCTGTTTCAGCCCCTCTGTTTCAGCCCCTCTGAATCAGCCCCTCTGATTCAGCCCCTCTGTTTCAGCCCCTCTGTTTCAGCCCCTCTGTTTCAGCCACTCTGCTTCTCGCCCTCTGTTTCAGCCCCTCTGTTTCAGCCCCTCTGTTTCAGCCCCTCTGTTTCTCGCCCTCTGTTTCAGCCCCTCTGTTTCAGCCCCTCTGATTCAGCCCCTCGTTTTCAGCCCCTCTGTTTCTCGCCCTCTGTTTCAGCCCCTCTGTTTCTCGCCCTCTGTTTCAGCCCCTCTGTTTCAGTCCCTCTGTTTCAGTCCCTCTGTTTCTCGCCCTCTGTTTCTCGCCCTCTGTTTCAGCCCCTCTTTTTATCGCCCTCTGTTTCAGCCCCGCTGTTTCAGCCCCTCTGTTTCTCGCCCTCTGTTTCAGCCCCTCTTTTTATCGCCCTCTGTTTCAGCCCCTCTGTTTCTCGCCCTCTGTTTCAGCCCCTCTGTTTCTCGCCCTCTGTTTCAGCCCCTCTGTTTCTCGCCCTCTGTATCAGCCCCTCTGTTTCAGCCCCTCTGTTTCAGCCCCTCTGTTTCGCGCCCTCTGTTTCTCGCCCTCTGTTTCAGCCCCTTTGTTTCTCGCCCTCTGTTTCAGCCCCTCTGTTTCAGCCCCTCTGATTCAGCCCCTCTGATTCAGGCCCTCTGTCTCTCGCCCTCTGTTTCAGCCCCTCTGTTTCAGCCCTTCTGTTTCAGCCCCTCTGTTTCAGCCCCTCTGTTTCTCGCCCTCTGTTTCAGCCCCTCTGTTTCAGCCCCTCTGATTCAGCCCCTCGGTTTCAGCCACTCTGTTTCTCGCCCTCTGTTTCAGCCCCCCTGTTTCGCGCCCTCTGTTTCAGCCCCTCTGTTTCTCGCCCTCTGTTTCAGCCCCTCTGTTTATCGCCCTCTGTTTCAGCCCCTCTGTTTCTCGCCCTCTGTTTCAGCCTCTCTGTTTCTCACCCTCTGTTTCAGCCCCTCTGTTTCAGCCCCTCTGTTTCAGCCCCTCTTTTTATCGCCCTCTGTTTCAGCCCCTCTATTTCTCGCCCTCTGTTTCAGCCTCTCTGTTTCTCACCCTCTGTTTCAGCCCTTCTGTTACAGCCCCTCTGTTTCAGCCCTCTGTTTCAGCCCCTCTGTTTCTCGCCCTCTGTTTCAGCCCCTCTGTTTCTCGCCCTCTGTTTCAGCCCCTCTGTTTCTCGCCCTCTGTATCAGCCCCTCTGTTTCAGCCCCTTTGTTTCAGCCCCTCTGTGTCTCGCCCTCTATTTCTCGCCCTCTGTTTCAGCCCCTGTGTTTCTCGCCCCCTGTTTCAGCCCCTCTGTTTCAGCCCCTCTGATTCAGCCCCTCTTATTCAGGCCGTCTGTTTCTCGCCCTCTGTTTCAGCCCCTCTGTTTCAGCCCTTCTGTTTCAGCCCCTCTGTTTCAGCCCCTCTGTTTCTCGCCCTCTGTTTCAGCCCCTCTGTTTCTCGCCCTCTGTTTCAGCCCCTCTGTTTCAGCCCCTCTGTTTCAGCCCCTCTGTTTCTCGCCCTCTGTTTCAGCCCCTCTGTTTCTCGCCCTCTGTTTCTGCCCCTCTAATTTCGCCCCTCTGTTTCAGCCCCTCTGTTTCAGCCCCTCTGTTTCTCGACCTCTGTTTCAGCCCCTCTGTTTCGCTCTCTCTGTTTCAGCCCCTCTGTTTCTGCCACTCTGTTTCTCGCCCTCTGTTTCTGCCCCTCTGTTTCTCGCCCTCTGTTTCAGCCCCTCAGATCCTCGCCCTCTGTTTCAGCCCCTCGGATTCAGCCCCTCTGTTTCATAGCCTCTGAATCAGCCACTCTGATTCAGCCCCTCTGTTTCAGCCCATCTGTTTCAGCCCCTCTGTTTCTCGCCCTCTGTTTCAGCCCCTCTGTTTCTCGCCCTCTGTTTCAGCCCCTCTGATTCAGCCCCTCTGTTTCTCGCCATCTGTTTCTGCCCCTCTGTTTGTCGCCCTCTGTTTCAGCCCCTCTGTTTCAGCTCCTCTGTTTCAGCCCCTCTGTTTCTCGCCCTCTGTTTCAGCCCCTCTGTTTCTCGCCCTCTGTTTCAGCCCCTCTATTTCTCGTTCTCTGTTTCAGCCCCTCTGTTTCAGCCCCTCTGTTTCACGCCCTCTGTTTCAGCCCCACTGTTTCTCACCCTCTGTTTCAGACCCTCTGTTTCTCGCCCTCTGTTTCAGCCCCTCTGTTTCAGCCCCTCTGTTTCAGTCCCTCTGTTTCTCGCCCTCTGTTTCTCCCCCTCTGTTTCAGCCCCTCTGTTTCTCGCCCTCTGTTTCAGCCCCTCTGTTTCTCGCACGCTGTTTCAGCACCTCTGTTTCAGCCCCTCTGTTTCAGCCACTCTGTTTCAGCCCCTCTGTTTCTCGCCCTCTGTTTCAGCTCCTCTGTTTCTCGCCCTCTGTTTCAGCCCCTCTGTTTCTCGCCCTCTGTTTCAGCCTCTCTGTTTCTTGCCCTGTGTTTCAGCCCCTCTGTTTCAGCCCCTCTGTTTCAGCCCCTCTGTTTTAGCCCCTCTGTTTCTCGCCCTCTGTTTCGGGCCCTCTGTTTCTCGCCTTCTGTTTCAGCCCCTCTGTTTCTCGCCCTCTGTTTCAGCTCCTCTGATTCAGCCTCTCTATTTCAGCCCCTCTGTTTCAGCGCCTCTGTATCATCCCATCGGTTTCTCGCCCTCTGTTTCTCACCCTCTGTTTCTCGCCCTCTGTTTCAGCCCCTCAGTTTTTCGCCCTCTGTTTCAGCCCCTCTGTTTCTCGCACTCTGTTTCAGGCTCTCTGTTTCAGCCTGTCTGTTTCAGCCCCTCTGTTTCAGCCCCTCTGTTTCAGCCCCTCTGTATCATCCCATCGGTTTCTCGCCCTCTGTTTCTCACCCTCTGTTTCTCGCCCTCTGTTTCAGCCCCTCTGTTTTTCGCCCTCTGTTTCAGCCCCTCTGTTTCTCACCCTCTGTTTCTCGCCCTCTGTTTCAGCCCCTCTGTTTCTCGCCCTCTGTTTCAGCCTCTCTGTTTCTTGCCCTCTGTTTCAGCCCCTCTGTTTCAGCCCCTCTGTTTCAGCCCCTCTGTTTCTCGCCCTCTGTTTCGGCCCCTTTGTTTCTCGCCCTCTGTTTCAGCCCCTCTGTTTCTCGCCCTCTGTTTCAGCTCCTCTGATTCAGCCCCTCTGTTTCAGCCCCTCTGTTTCAGCCACTCTGTTTCACCCCTCTGTATCATCCCATCGGTTTCTCGCCCTCTGTTTCTCACCCTCTGTTCTCGCCCTCTGTTTCAGCCCCTCTGTTTTTCGCCCTCTGTTTCAGCCCCTCTGTTTCTCGCACTCTGTTTCAGGCTCTCTGTTTCAGCCCGTTTGTTTCTCGCCCTCCGTTTCAGCCCCTCTGTTTCAGCCCCTCTGATTCAGCCCCTCTGTTTCTCGACCTCTGTTTCAGCCCCTCTGTTTCAGCCCCTCAGTTTCAGCCCCTCTGTTTCAGCCCCTCTGTTTGTCGCCCTCTGTTTCAGCCCCTCTGTTTCTCGCCCTCAGTTTCAGCCCCACTGTTTCAGCCCCTCTGTTTCAGCCCCTCTGTTTCAGCCCCTCTGTTTCTCGCCCTCTGTTTCAGCCACTCTGTTTCTCGAACTCTGTTTCTGCCCCTCTGTTTTTCGACCTCTGTTTCAGACCCTCTGTTTCAGCCCCTCTGTTTCAGCCCCTCTGTTTCTCGCCCTCTGTTTCAGCCCCTCTGTTTCTCGCCCTCTGTTTCAGCCCCTCTGTTTCAGCCCCTCTGTTTTTCGCCCTCTGTTTCAGCCCCTCTGTTACTCGCCTTCTGTTTCAGCCCCTCTGATTCAGCCCCACTGTTTCAGCCCCTCTGTTTCAGCCCCTCTGTTTCAGCACCTCTGTTTCATCCCCTCTGTTTCTCGCCCTCTGTTTCTCACCCTCTGTTTCTCGCCCTCTGTTTCAGCCCCTCTGTTTTTCGCCCTCTGTTTCAGCCCCTCTGTTTCTCGCCCTGTGTTTCAGCCCCTCTGTTTTTCGCCCTCTGTTTCAGCCCCTCTGTTTCTCGCCCTCTGTTTCAGCCCCTCTGATTCAGCCCCGCTGTTTCAGCCCCTCTGTTTCTCCCCCTCTGTTCCAGCCCCTCTGTTTCAGCCCCTCTGTTTCAGCCACTCTGTGTCAGCCCCTCTGTTTCAGCCCCTCTGTTTCAGCCCCTCTTTTTCAGCCCCTCTGTTTCAGCCCGTCTGTGTCAGCCACTCTGTTTCTCGCCCTCTGTTTCAGCCCCTCTGTTTCACACCCTCTGTTTCAGCCCCTCTGATCCAGCCCTTCTGTTTCTCGCCCTCTGTTTCAGCCCCTCTGTTTCTCGCCCTCTGTTTCAGCCCCTCTGTTTCTCGCCCTCTGTTTCAGCCCCACTGTTTCAGCCCCTCTGTTTCAGCCCCTCTGTATCAGCCCCTCTGTTTCTCGCCCTCTATTTCAGCCCCTCTGTTTCTCGCCCTCTGCTACAGCCCCTCTGTTTCAAGCCCTCTGTTTCTCGCCCTCTGTTTCTGCCCCTCTGTCTCTCGCCCTCTGTTTCAGCCCCTCTGTTTCTCGCCCTCTGTTTCAGCCCCTCTATTTCAGCCCCTCTTTTTCTCGCCCTCTGTTTCTGCCCCTCTGGTTCTCGCCCACTGTTTCAGCCCCTCTGTTTCTCACCTTCTATTTCAGCCCCGCTGCTTCAGCCCCTCTGTTTCAGCCCCTCTGATTCAGCACCTCTGTTTCAGCCCCTCTGTTTCAGCCCCACTGATTCAGCCCCTCTGTTTCATCCACTCTGTTTCTCGCCCTCTGTTTCTCACCCTCTATTCCTCGCCCTCTGTTTCAGCCCCTCTGTTTCTCGCCCTCTGTTTCAGCCCCTCTGTTTCAGCCCGTCTGAATCAGTCCCCTCTGATTCAGCCCCTCTGTTTCAGCCCCTCTCTTTCAGCCCCTCTGTTTCAGCCCCTCTGCTTCTCGCCCTCTCTTTCAGCCCCGCTGTTTCAGCCCCTCTGTTTCATCCCCTCTGAATCAGCCACTCTGATTCAGCCCCTCTGTTTCAGCCCCTCTGTTTCAGCCCCTCTGTTTCTCGCCCTCTGTTTCAGCCCCTCTGTTTCTCGCCCTCTGTTTCAGCCCCTCTGATTCAGCCCCTCTGTTTCTCGCTCTCTGTTTCTGCCCCTCTGTTTGTCGCCCTCTGTTTCAGCCCCTCTATTTCTCGTTCTCTGTTTCAGCCCCTCTATTTCTCGTTCTCTGTTTCAGCCCCTCTGTTTCAGCCCCTCTGTTTCACGCCCTCTGTTTCAGCCCCACTATTTCTCACCCTCTGTTTCAGTCCCTCTGTTTCTCGCCCTCTGTTTCAGCCCCTCTGTTTCAGCCCCTCTGTTTCAGTCCCTCTGTTTCTCGCCCTCTGTTTCTCCCCCTCTGTTTCAGCCCCTCTGTTTCTCGCCCTCTGTTTCAGCCCCTCTGTTTCTCGCACGCTGTTTCAGCCCCTCTGTTTCAGCCCCTCTGTTTCAGCCCCTCTGTTTCTCGCCCTCTGTTTCAGCTCCTCTGTTTCTCGCCCTCTGTTTCAGCCCCTCTGTTTCTCGCCCTCTGTTTCAGCCTCTCTGTTTCTTGCCCTGTGTTTCAGCCCCTCTGTTTCAGCCCCTCTGTTTCAGCCCCTCTGTTTTAGCCCCTCTGTTTCTCGCCCTCTGTTTCGGGCCCTCTGTTTCTCGCCTTCTGTTTCAGCCCCTCTGTTTCTCGCCCTCTGTTTCAGCTCCTCTGATTCAGCCTCTCTATTTCAGCCCCTCTGTTTCAGCGCCTCTGTATCATCCCATCGGTTTCTCGCCCTCTGTTTCTCACCCTCTGTTTCTCGCCCTCTGTTTCAGCCCCTCAGTTTTTCGCCCTCTGTTTCAGCCCCTCTGTTTCTCGCACTCTGTTTCAGGCTCTCTGTTTCAGCCTGTCTGTTTCAGCCCCTCTGTTTCAGCCCCTCTGTTTCAGCCCCTCTGTATCATCCCATCGGTTTCTCGCCCTCTGTTTCTCACCCTCTGTTTCTCGCCCTCTGTTTCAGCCCCTCTGTTTTTCGCCCTCTGTTTCAGCCCCTCTGTTTCTCACCCTCTGTTTCTCGCCCTCTGTTTCAGCCCCTCTGTTTCTCGCCCTCTGTTTCAGCCTCTCTGTTTCTTGCCCTCTGTTTCAGCCCCTCTGTTTCAGCCCCTCTGTTTCAGCCCCTCTGTTTCTCGCCCTCTGTTTCGGCCCCTTTGTTTCTCGCCCTCTGTTTCAGCCCCTCTGTTTCTCGCCCTCTGTTTCAGCTCCTCTGATTCAGCCCCTCTGTTTCAGCCCCTCTGTTTCAGCCACTCTGTTTCACCCCTCTGTATCATCCCATCGGTTTCTCGCCCTCTGTTTCTCACCCTCTGTTCTCGCCCTCTGTTTCAGCCCCTCTGTTTTTCGCCCTCTGTTTCAGCCCCTCTGTTTCTCGCACTCTGTTTCAGGCTCTCTGTTTCAGCCCGTTTGTTTCTCGCCCTCCGTTTCAGCCCCTCTGTTTCAGCCCCTCTGATTCAGCCCCTCTGTTTCTCGACCTCTGTTTCAGCCCCTCTGTTTCAGCCCCTCAGTTTCAGCCCCTCTGTTTCAGCCCCTCTGTTTGTCGCCCTCTGTTTCAGCCCCTCTGTTTCTCGCCCTCAGTTTCAGCCCCACTGTTTCAGCCCCTCTGTTTCAGCCCCTCTGTTTCAGCCCCTCTGTTTCTCGCCCTCTGTTTCAGCCACTCTGTTTCTCGAACTCTGTTTCTGCCCCTCTGTTTTTCGACCTCTGTTTCAGACCCTCTGTTTCAGCCCCTCTGTTTCAGCCCCTCTGTTTCTCGCCCTCTGTTTCAGCCCCTCTGTTTCTCGCCCTCTGTTTCAGCCCCTCTGTTTCAGCCCCTCTGTTTTTCGCCCTCTGTTTCAGCCCCTCTGTTACTCGCCTTCTGTTTCAGCCCCTCTGATTCAGCCCCACTGTTTCAGCCCCTCTGTTTCAGCCCCTCTGTTTCAGCACCTCTGTTTCATCCCCTCTGTTTCTCGCCCTCTGTTTCTCACCCTCTGTTTCTCGCCCTCTGTTTCAGCCCCTCTGTTTTTCGCCCTCTGTTTCAGCCCCTCTGTTTCTCGCCCTGTGTTTCAGCCCCTCTGTTTTTCGCCCTCTGTTTCAGCCCCTCTGTTTCTCGCCCTCTGTTTCAGCCCCTCTGATTCAGCCCCGCTGTTTCAGCCCCTCTGTTTCTCCCCCTCTGTTCCAGCCCCTCTGTTTCAGCCCCTCTGTTTCAGCCACTCTGTGTCAGCCCCTCTGTTTCAGCCCCTCTGTTTCAGCCCCTCTTTTTCAGCCCCTCTGTTTCAGCCCGTCTGTGTCAGCCACTCTGTTTCTCGCCCTCTGTTTCAGCCCCTCTGTTTCACACCCTCTGTTTCAGCCCCTCTGATCCAGCCCTTCTGTTTCTCGCCCTCTGTTTCAGCCCCTCTGTTTCTCGCCCTCTGTTTCAGCCCCTCTGTTTCTCGCCCTCTGTTTCAGCCCCACTGTTTCAGCCCCTCTGTTTCAGCCCCTCTGTATCAGCCCCTCTGTTTCTCGCCCTCTATTTCAGCCCCTCTGTTTCTCGCCCTCTGCTACAGCCCCTCTGTTTCAAGCCCTCTGTTTCTCGCCCTCTGTTTCTGCCCCTCTGTCTCTCGCCCTCTGTTTCAGCCCCTCTGTTTCTCGCCCTCTGTTTCAGCCCCTCTATTTCAGCCCCTCTTTTTCTCGCCCTCTGTTTCTGCCCCTCTGGTTCTCGCCCACTGTTTCAGCCCCTCTGTTTCTCACCTTCTATTTCAGCCCCGCTGCTTCAGCCCCTCTGTTTCAGCCCCTCTGATTCAGCACCTCTGTTTCAGCCCCTCTGTTTCAGCCCCACTGATTCAGCCCCTCTGTTTCATCCACTCTGTTTCTCGCCCTCTGTTTCTCACCCTCTATTCCTCGCCCTCTGTTTCAGCCCCTCTGTTTCTCGCCCTCTGTTTCAGCCCCTCTGTTTCAGCCCGTCTGAATCAGTCCCCTCTGATTCAGCCCCTCTGTTTCAGCCCCTCTCTTTCAGCCCCTCTGTTTCAGCCCCTCTGCTTCTCGCCCTCTCTTTCAGCCCCGCTGTTTCAGCCCCTCTGTTTCATCCCCTCTGAATCAGCCACTCTGATTCAGCCCCTCTGTTTCAGCCCCTCTGTTTCAGCCCCTCTGTTTCTCGCCCTCTGTTTCAGCCCCTCTGTTTCTCGCCCTCTGTTTCAGCCCCTCTGATTCAGCCCCTCTGTTTCTCGCTCTCTGTTTCTGCCCCTCTGTTTGTCGCCCTCTGTTTCAGCCCCTCTATTTCTCGTTCTCTGTTTCAGCCCCTCTATTTCTCGTTCTCTGTTTCAGCCCCTCTGTTTCAGCCCCTCTGTTTCACGCCCTCTGTTTCAGCCCCACTATTTCTCACCCTCTGTTTCAGTCCCTCTGTTTCTCGCCCTCTGTTTCAGCCCCTCTGTTTCAGCCCCTCTGTTTCAGTCCCTCTGTTTCTCGCCCTCTGTTTCTCCCCCTCTGTTTCAGCCCCTCTGTTTCTCGCCCTCTGTTTCAGCCCCTCTGTTTCTCGCACGCTGTTTCAGCCCCTCTGTTTCAGCCCCTCTGTTTCAGCCCCTCTGTTTCTCGCCCTCTGTTTCAGCTCCTCTGTTTCTCGCCCTCTGTTTCAGCCCCTCTGTTTCTCGCCCTCTGTTTCAGCCTCTCTGTTTCTTGCCCTGTGTTTCAGCCCCTCTGTTTCAGCCCCTCTGTTTCAGCCCCTCTGTTTTAGCCCCTCTGTTTCTCGCCCTCTGTTTCGGGCCCTCTGTTTCTCGCCTTCTGTTTCAGCCCCTCTGTTTCTCGCCCTCTGTTTCAGCTCCTCTGATTCAGCCTCTCTATTTCAGCCCCTCTGTTTCAGCGCCTCTGTATCATCCCATCGGTTTCTCGCCCTCTGTTTCTCACCCTCTGTTTCTCGCCCTCTGTTTCAGCCCCTCAGTTTTTCGCCCTCTGTTTCAGCCCCTCTGTTTCTCGCACTCTGTTTCAGGCTCTCTGTTTCAGCCTGTCTGTTTCAGCCCCTCTGTTTCAGCCCCTCTGTTTCAGCCCCTCTGTATCATCCCATCGGTTTCTCGCCCTCTGTTTCTCACCCTCTGTTTCTCGCCCTCTGTTTCAGCCCCTCTGTTTTTCGCCCTCTGTTTCAGCCCCTCTGTTTCTCACCCTCTGTTTCTCGCCCTCTGTTTCAGCCCCTCTGTTTCTCGCCCTCTGTTTCAGCCTCTCTGTTTCTTGCCCTCTGTTTCAGCCCCTCTGTTTCAGCCCCTCTGTTTCAGCCCCTCTGTTTCTCGCCCTCTGTTTCGGCCCCTTTGTTTCTCGCCCTCTGTTTCAGCCCCTCTGTTTCTCGCCCTCTGTTTCAGCTCCTCTGATTCAGCCCCTCTGTTTCAGCCCCTCTGTTTCAGCCACTCTGTTTCACCCCTCTGTATCATCCCATCGGTTTCTCGCCCTCTGTTTCTCACCCTCTGTTCTCGCCCTCTGTTTCAGCCCCTCTGTTTTTCGCCCTCTGTTTCAGCCCCTCTGTTTCTCGCACTCTGTTTCAGGCTCTCTGTTTCAGCCCGTTTGTTTCTCGCCCTCCGTTTCAGCCCCTCTGTTTCAGCCCCTCTGATTCAGCCCCTCTGTTTCTCGACCTCTGTTTCAGCCCCTCTGTTTCAGCCCCTCAGTTTCAGCCCCTCTGTTTCAGCCCCTCTGTTTGTCGCCCTCTGTTTCAGCCCCTCTGTTTCTCGCCCTCAGTTTCAGCCCCACTGTTTCAGCCCCTCTGTTTCAGCCCCTCTGTTTCAGCCCCTCTGTTTCTCGCCCTCTGTTTCAGCCACTCTGTTTCTCGAACTCTGTTTCTGCCCCTCTGTTTTTCGACCTCTGTTTCAGACCCTCTGTTTCAGCCCCTCTGTTTCAGCCCCTCTGTTTCTCGCCCTCTGTTTCAGCCCCTCTGTTTCTCGCCCTCTGTTTCAGCCCCTCTGTTTCAGCCCCTCTGTTTTTCGCCCTCTGTTTCAGCCCCTCTGTTACTCGCCTTCTGTTTCAGCCCCTCTGATTCAGCCCCACTGTTTCAGCCCCTCTGTTTCAGCCCCTCTGTTTCAGCACCTCTGTTTCATCCCCTCTGTTTCTCGCCCTCTGTTTCTCACCCTCTGTTTCTCGCCCTCTGTTTCAGCCCCTCTGTTTTTCGCCCTCTGTTTCAGCCCCTCTGTTTCTCGCCCTGTGTTTCAGCCCCTCTGTTTTTCGCCCTCTGTTTCAGCCCCTCTGTTTCTCGCCCTCTGTTTCAGCCCCTCTGATTCAGCCCCGCTGTTTCAGCCCCTCTGTTTCTCCCCCTCTGTTCCAGCCCCTCTGTTTCAGCCCCTCTGTTTCAGCCACTCTGTGTCAGCCCCTCTGTTTCAGCCCCTCTGTTTCAGCCCCTCTTTTTCAGCCCCTCTGTTTCAGCCCGTCTGTGTCAGCCACTCTGTTTCTCGCCCTCTGTTTCAGCCCCTCTGTTTCACACCCTCTGTTTCAGCCCCTCTGATCCAGCCCTTCTGTTTCTCGCCCTCTGTTTCAGCCCCTCTGTTTCTCGCCCTCTGTTTCAGCCCCTCTGTTTCTCGCCCTCTGTTTCAGCCCCACTGTTTCAGCCCCTCTGTTTCAGCCCCTCTGTATCAGCCCCTCTGTTTCTCGCCCTCTATTTCAGCCCCTCTGTTTCTCGCCCTCTGCTACAGCCCCTCTGTTTCAAGCCCTCTGTTTCTCGCCCTCTGTTTCTGCCCCTCTGTCTCTCGCCCTCTGTTTCAGCCCCTCTGTTTCTCGCCCTCTGTTTCAGCCCCTCTATTTCAGCCCCTCTTTTTCTCGCCCTCTGTTTCTGCCCCTCTGGTTCTCGCCCACTGTTTCAGCCCCTCTGTTTCTCACCTTCTATTTCAGCCCCGCTGCTTCAGCCCCTCTGTTTCAGCCCCTCTGATTCAGCACCTCTGTTTCAGCCCCTCTGTTTCAGCCCCACTGATTCAGCCCCTCTGTTTCATCCACTCTGTTTCTCGCCCTCTGTTTCTCACCCTCTATTCCTCGCCCTCTGTTTCAGCCCCTCTGTTTCTCGCCCTCTGTTTCAGCCCCTCTGTTTCAGCCCGTCTGAATCAGTCCCCTCTGATTCAGCCCCTCTGTTTCAGCCCCTCTCTTTCAGCCCCTCTGTTTCAGCCCCTCTGCTTCTCGCCCTCTGTTTCAGCCCCGCTGTTTCAGCCCCTCTGTTTCATCCCCTCTGAATCAGCCACTCTGATTCAGCCCCTCTGTTTCAGCCCCTCTGTTTCAGCCCCTCTGTTTCTCGCCCTCTGTTTCAGCCCCTCTGTTTCTCGCCCTCTGTTTCAGCCCCTCTGATTCAGCCCCTCTGTTTCTCGCTCTCTGTTTCTGCCCCTCTGTTTGTCGCCCTCTGTTTCAGCCCCTCTATTTCTCGTTCTCTGTTTCAGCCCCTCTATTTCTCGTTCTCTGTTTCAGCCCCTCTGTTTCAGCCCCTCTGTTTCACGCCCTCTGTTTCAGCCCCACTATTTCTCACCCTCTGTTTCAGTCCCTCTGTTTCTCGCCCTCTGTTTCAGCCCCTCTGTTTCAGCCCCTCTGTTTCAGTCCCTCTGTTTCTCGCCCTCTGTTTCTCCCCCTCTGTTTCAGCCCCTCTGTTTCTCGCCCTCTGTTTCAGCCCCTCTGTTTCTCGCACGCTGTTTCAGCCCCTCTGTTTCAGCCCCTCTGTTTCAGCCCCTCTGTTTCTCGCCCTCTGTTTCAGCTCCTCTGTTTCTCGCCCTCTGTTTCAGCCCCTCTGTTTCTCGCCCTCTGTTTCAGCCTCTCTGTTTCTTGCCCTGTGTTTCAGCCCCTCTGTTTCAGCCCCTCTGTTTCAGCCCCTCTGTTTCAGCCCCTCTGTTTCTCGCCCTCTGTTTCGGGCCCTCTGTTTCTCGCCTTCTGTTTCAGCCCCTCTGTTTCTCGCCCTCTGTTTCAGCTCCTCTGATTCAGCCTCTCTATTTCAGCCCCTCTGTTTCAGCGCCTCTGTATCATCCCATCGGTTTCTCGCCCTCTGTTTCTCACCCTCTGTTTCTCGCCCTCTGTTTCAGCCCCTCTGTTTTTCGCCCTCTGTTTCAGCCCCTCTGTTTCTCGCACTCTGTTTCAGGCTCTCTGTTTCAGCCTGTCTGTTTCAGCCCCTCTGTTTCAGCCCCTCTGTTTCAGCCCCTCTGTATCATCCCATCGGTTTCTCGCCCTCTGTTTCTCACCCTCTGTTTCTCGCCCTCTGTTTCAGCCCCTCTGTTTTTCGCCCTCTGTTTCAGCCCCTCTGTTTCTCACCCTCTGTTTCTCGCCCTCTGTTTCAGCCCCTCTGTTTCTCGCCCTCTGTTTCAGCCTCTCTGTTTCTTGCCCTCTGTTTCAGCCCCTCTGTTTCAGCCCCTCTGTTTCAGCCCCTCTGTTTCTCGCCCTCTGTTTCGGCCCCTTTGTTTCTCGCCCTCTGTTTCAGCCCCTCTGTTTCTCGCCCTCTGTTTCAGCTCCTCTGATTCAGCCCCTCTGTTTCAGCCCCTCTGTTTCAGCCACTCTGTTTCACCCCTCTGTATCATCCCATCGGTTTCTCGCCCTCTGTTTCTCACCCTCTGTTCTCGCCCTTCTTTTCAGCCCCTCTGTTTTTCGTCCTCTGTTTTAGCCCCCCTGTTTCTCGCACTCTGTTTCAGGCTCTCTGTTTCAGCCCGTTTGTTTCTCGCCCTCCGTTTCAGCCCCTCTGTTTCAGCCCCTCTGATTCAGCCCCTCTGTTTCTCGACCTCTGTTTCAGCCCCTCTGTTTCAGCCCCTCAGTTTCAGCCCCTCTGTTTCAGCCCCTCTGTTTGTCGCCCTCTGTTTCAGCCCCTCTGTTTCTCGCCCTCAGTTTCAGCCCCACTGTTTCAGCCCCTCTGTTTCAGCCCCTCTGTTTCAGCCCCTCTGTTTCTCGCCCTCTGTTTCAGCCACTCTGTTTCTCGAACTCTGTTTCAGCCCCTCTGTTTTTCGCCCTCTGTTTCAGACCCTCTGTTTCAGCCCCTCTGTTTCAGCCCCTCTGTTTCTCGCCCTCTGTTTCAGCCCCTCTGTTTCTCGCCCTCTGTTTCAGCCCCTCTGTTTCAGCCCCTCTGTTTCTCGCCCTCTGTTTCAGCCTCTCTGTTACTCGCCTTCTGTTTCAGCCCCTCTGATTCAGCCCCTCTGTTTCAGCCCCTCTGTTTCAGCCCCTCTGTTTCAGCACCTCTGTTTCATCCCCTCTGTTTCTCGCCCTCTGTTTCTCACCCTCTGTTTCTGGCCCTCTGTTTCAGCCCCTCTGTTTTTCGCCCTCTGTTTCAGCCCCTCTGTTTCAGCCCCTCTGTTTCTCGCCCTCTGTTTCAGCCCCTCTGTTTTTCGCCCTCTGTTTCAGCCCCTCTGTTTCTCGCCCTCTGTTTCAGCCCCTCTGATTCAGCCCCTCTGTTTCAGCCCCTCTGTTTCTCCCCCTCTGTTCCAGCCCCTCTGTTTCAGCCCCTCTGTTTCAGCCACTCTGTGTCAGCCCCTCTGTTTCAGCCCCTCTGTTTCATCCCCTCTTTTTCAGCCCCTCTGTTTCAGCCCGTCTGTTTCAGCCACTCTGTTTCTCGCCCTCTGTTTCAGCCCCTCTGTTTCACACCCTCTGTTTCAGCCCCTCTGATCCAGCCCCTCTGTTTCTCGCCCTCTGTTTCAGCCCCTCTGTTTCTCGCCCTCTGTTTCAGCCCCTCTGTTTCTCGCCCTCTGTTTCAGCCCCACTGTTTCAGCCCCTCTGTTTCAGCCCCTCTGTATCAGCCCCTCTGTTTCTCGCCCTCTGTTTCAGCCCCTCTGTTTCTCGCCCTCTGCTACAGCCCCTCTGTTTCAAGCCCTCTGTTTCTCGCCCTCTGTTTCTGCCCCTCTGTCTCTCGCCCTCTGTTTCAGCCCCTCTGTTTCTCGCCCTCTGTTTCAGCCCCTCTATTTCAGCCCCTCTGTTTCTCGCCCTCTGTTTCTGCCCCTCTGGTTCTCGCCCTCTGTTTCAGCCCCTCTGTTTCTCGCCTTCTATTTCAGCCCCGCTGATTCAGCCCCTCTGTTTCAGCCCCTCTGATTCAGCACCTCTGTTTCAGCCCCTCTGTTTCAGCCCCACTGATTCAGCCCCTCTGTTTCATCCACTCTGTTTCTCGCCCTCTGTTTCTCACCCTCTATTCCTCGCCCTCTGTTTCAGCCCCTCTGTTTCTCGCCCTCTGTTTCAGCCCCTCTGTTTCAGCCCCTCTGAATCAGTCCCCTCTGATTCAGCCCCTCTGTTTCAGCCCCTCTCTTTCAGCCCCTCTGTTTCAGCCCCTCTGCTTCTCGCCCTCTGTTTCAGCCGCTCTGTTTCAGCCCCTCTGTTTCAGCCCCTCTGTTTCTCGCCCTCTGTTTCAGCCCCTCTGTTTCAGCCCCTCTGATTCAGCCCCTCGGTTTCAGCCCCTCTGTTTCTCGCCCTCTGTTTCAGCCCCTCTGTTTCTCGCCCTCTGTTTTAGCCCCTCTGTTTCAGTCCCTCTGTTTCAGTGCCTCTGTTTCTCGACCTCTGTTTCTCGCCCTCTGTTTCAGCCCCTCTGTTTCTCGCCCTCCGTTTCAGCCCCTCTGTTTCAGCCCCGCTGTTTCAGCCCCTCTGTTTCTCGCCCTCTGTTTCAGCCCCTCTTTTTATCGCCCTCTGTTTCAGCCCCTTTGTTTCTCGCCCTCTGTTTCAGCCTCTCTGTTTCTCACCCTCTGTTTCAGCCCCTCTGTTACAGCCCTTCTGTTTCAGCCCCTCTGTTTCTCGCCCTCTGTTTCTGCCCCTCTGTTTCTCGCCCTCTGTTTCAGCCCCTCTGTTTCTCGCCCTCTGTATCAGCCCCTCTGTTTCAGCCCCTCTGTTTCAGCCCCTCTGTTTCTCGCCCTCTGTTTCTCGCCCTCTGTTTCAGCCTCTTTGTTTCTCGCCCTCTGTTTCAGCCCCTCTGTTTCAGCCCCTCTGATTCAGCCCCTCTGATTCAGGCCCTCTGTTTCTCGCTCTCTGTTTCAGCCCCTCTGTTTCAGCCTTTCTGTTTCAGCCCCTCTGTTTCAGCCCCTCTGTTTCTCGCCCTCTGTTTCAGCCCCTCTGTTTCTCACCCTCTGTTTCAGCCCCTCTGTTTCAGCCCCTCTGTTTCAGCCCCTCTGTTTCTCGCCCTCTGTTTCAGCCCCTCTGTTTCTCGCCCTCTGTTTCTGCCCCTCTAATTTAGCCCCTCTGTTTCAGCCTCTCTGTTTTACGCTCTCTGTTTCAGCCCCTCTGTTTCTGCCACTCTGTTTCTCGCCCTCTGTTTCTGCCCCTCTGTTTCTCGCCCTCTGTTTCAGCCCCTCTGATCCTCGCCCTCTGTTTCAGCCGTTCTGATTCAGCCCCTCTGTTTCAGCCCCTCTGAATCAGCCCCTCTGATTCTGCCCCTCGGTTTCAGCCCCTCTGTTTCAGCCCCTCTGTTTCTCGCCCTCTGTTTCAGCCCCTCTGTTTCTCGCCCTCTGTTTCAGCCCCTCTGTTTCTCGCCCTCTGTTTCAGCCCCTCTGATTCAGCCCCTCTGTTTCTCGCACTCTGTTTCTGCCCCTCTGTTTCTCGCCCTCTGTTTCAGCCCCTCTGTTTCAGCCCCTCTGTTTCAGCCCATCTGTTGCTCGCCCTCTGTTTCAGCCCCTCTGTTTCTCGCCCTCTGTTTCAGCCCCTCTATTTCTCGTCCTCTGTTTCAGCCCCTCTGTTTCTCCCCCTCTGTTTCAGCCCCTCTGTTTCTCGCCCTCTGTTTCAGCCCGTCTGTTTCTCGCACACTGTTTCAGCCCCTCTGTTTCAGCCCCTCTGTTTCAGACCCTCTGTTTCAGCCCCTCTGTTTCAGCCCCTCTGTTTCTCGCCCTCTGTTTCAGCCCCTCTGTTTCTTGCCCTCTGTTTCAGCCCCTCTGTTTCTCGCCCTCTGTTTCAGCGACTCTGTTTCTCGCCCTCAGTTTCAGCCCCTCTGTTTCAGCCCCTCTGTTTCAGCCCCTCTGTTTCAGCCCCTCTGTTTCTCGCCCTCTGTTTCAGCCACTCGGTTTCTCGCCCTCTGTTTCAGCCCCTCTGTTTCTCGCCCTCTGTTTCAGCCCCTCTGTTTCTCGCCCTCTGTTTCAGCCCCTCTGTTTCTCGCCTTCTATTTCAGCCCCGCTGATTCAGCCCCTCTGTTTCAGCCCCTCTGATTCAGCACCTCTGTTTCAGCCCCTCTGTTTCAGCCCCACTGATTCAGCCCCTCTGTTTCATCCACTCTGTTTCTCGCCCTCTGTTTCTCACCCTCTATTCCTCGCCCTCTGTTTCAGCCCCTCTGTTTCTCGCCCTCTGTTTCAGCCCCTCTGTTTCAGCCCCTCTGAATCAGTCCCCTCTGATTCAGCCCCTCTGTTTCAGCCCCTCTCTTTCAGCCCCTCTGTTTCAGCCCCTCTGCTTCTCGCCCTCTGTTTCAGCCGCTCTGTTTCAGCCCCTCTGTTTCAGCCCCTCTGTTTCTCGCCCTCTGTTTCAGCCCCTCTGTTTCAGCCCCTCTGATTCAGCCCCTCGGTTTCAGCCCCTCTGTTTCTCGCCCTCTGTTTCAGCCCCTCTGTTTCTCGCCCTCTGTTTTAGCCCCTCTGTTTCAGTCCCTCTGTTTCAGTGCCTCTGTTTCTCGACCTCTGTTTCTCGCCCTCTGTTTCAGCCCCTCTGTTTCTCGCCCTCCGTTTCAGCCCCTCTGTTTCAGCCCCGCTGTTTCAGCCCCTCTGTTTCTCGCCCTCTGTTTCAGCCCCTCTTTTTATCGCCCTCTGTTTCAGCCCCTTTGTTTCTCGCCCTCTGTTTCAGCCTCTCTGTTTCTCACCCTCTGTTTCAGCCCCTCTGTTACAGCCCTTCTGTTTCAGCCCCTCTGTTTCTCGCCCTCTGTTTCTGCCCCTCTGTTTCTCGCCCTCTGTTTCAGCCCCTCTGTTTCTCGCCCTCTGTATCAGCCCCTCTGTTTCAGCCCCTCTGTTTCAGCCCCTCTGTTTCTCGCCCTCTGTTTCTCGCCCTCTGTTTCAGCCTCTTTGTTTCTCGCCCTCTGTTTCAGCCCCTCTGTTTCAGCCCCTCTGATTCAGCCCCTCTGATTCAGGCCCTCTGTTTCTCGCTCTCTGTTTCAGCCCCTCTGTTTCAGCCTTTCTGTTTCAGCCCCTCTGTTTCAGCCCCTCTGTTTCTCGCCCTCTGTTTCAGCCCCTCTGTTTCTCACCCTCTGTTTCAGCCCCTCTGTTTCAGCCCCTCTGTTTCAGCCCCTCTGTTTCTCGCCCTCTGTTTCAGCCCCTCTGTTTCTCGCCCTCTGTTTCTGCCCCTCTAATTTAGCCCCTCTGTTTCAGCCTCTCTGTTTTACGCTCTCTGTTTCAGCCCCTCTGTTTCTGCCACTCTGTTTCTCGCCCTCTGTTTCTGCCCCTCTGTTTCTAGCCCTCTGTTTCAGCCCCTCTGATCCTCGCCCTCTGTTTCAGCCGCTCTGATTCAGCCCCTCTGTTTCAGCCCCTCTGAATCAGCCCCTCTGATTCTGCCCCTCGGTTTCAGCCCCTCTGTTTCAGCCCCTCTGTTTCTCGCTCTCTGTTTCAGCCCCTCTGTTTCTCGCCCTCTGTTTCAGCCCCTCTGTTTCTCGCCCTCTGTTTCAGCCCCTCTGATTCAGCCCCTCTGTTTCTCGCACTCTGTTTCTGCCCCTCTGTTTCTCGCCCTCTGTTTCAGCCCCTCTGTTTCAGCCCCTCTGTTTCAGCCCATCTGTTGCTCGCCCTCTGTTTCAGCCCCTCTGTTTCTCGCCCTCTGTTTCAGCCCCTCTATTTCTCGTCCTCTGTTTCAGCCCCTCTGTTTCTCCCCCTCTGTTTCAGCCCCTCTGTTTCTCGCCCTCTGTTTCAGCCCGTCTGTTTCTCGCACACTGTTTCAGCCCCTCTGTTTCAGCCCCTCTGTTTCAGACCCTCTGTTTCAGCCCCTCTGTTTCAGCCCCTCTGTTTCTCGCCCTCTGTTTCAGCCCCTCTGTTTCTTGCCCTCTGTTTCAGCCCCTCTGTTTCTCGCCCTCTGTTTCAGCCCCTCTGTTTCTCGCCCTCTGTTTCAGCCCCTCTGTTTCTCGCCCTCTGTTTCAGCGACTCTGTTTCTCGCCCTCAGTTTCAGCCCCTCTGTTTCAGCCCCTCTGTTTCAGCCCCTCTGTTTCAGCCCCTCTGTTTCTCGCCCTCTGTTTCAGCCACTCGGTTTCTCGCCCTCTGTTTCAGCCCCTCTGTTTCTCGCCCTCTGTTTCAGCCCCTCTGTTTCTCGCCCTCTGTTTCAGCCCCTCTGTTTCTCGCCTTCTATTTCAGCCCCGCTGATTCAGCCCCTCTGTTTCAGCCCCTCTGATTCAGCACCTCTGTTTCAGCCCCTCTGTTTCAGCCCCACTGATTCAGCCCCTCTGTTTCATCCACTCTGTTTCTCGCCCTCTGTTTCTCACCCTCTATTCCTCGCCCTCTGTTTCAGCCCCTCTGTTTCTCGCCCTCTGTTTCAGCCCCTCTGTTTCAGCCCCCCTGAATCAGTCCCCTCTGATTCAGCCCCTCTGTTTCAGCCCCTCTCTTTCAGCCCCTCTGTTTCAGCCCCTCTGCTTCTCGCCCTCTGTTTCAGCCGCTCTGTTTCAGCCCCTCTGTTTCAGCCCCTCTGTTTCTCGCCCTCTGTTTCAGCCCCTCTGTTTCAGCCCCTCTGATTCAGCCCCTCGGTTTCAGCCCCTCTGTTTCTCGCCCTCTGTTTCAGCCCCTCTGTTTCTCGCCCACTGTTTCAGCCCCTCTGTTTCAGTCCCTCTGTTTCAGTGCCTCTGTTTCTCGCCCTCTGTTTCTCGCCCTCTGTTTCAGCCCCTCTGTTTCTCGCCCTCCGTTTCAGCCCCTCTGTTTCAGCCCCGCTGTATCAGCCCCCCTGTTTCTCGCCCTCTGTTTCAGCCCCTCTTTTTATCGCCCTCTGTTTCAGCCCCTCTGTTTCTCGCCCTCTGTTTCAGCCTCTCTGTTTCTCACCCTCTGTTTCAGCCCCTCTGTTACAGCCCTTCTGTTTCTGCCCCTCTGTTTCTCGCCCTCTGTTTCAGCCCCTCTGATCCTCGCCCTCTGTTTCAGCCGCTCTGATTCAGCCCCTCTGTTTCAGCCCCTCTGAATCAGCCCCTCTGATTCTGCCCCTCTGTTTCAGCCCCTCTGTTTCAGCCCCTCTGTTTCTCGCCCTCTGTTTCAGCCCTTCTGTTTCTCGCCCTCTGTTTCAGCCCCTCTGATTCAGCCCCTCTGTTTCTCGCCCTCTGTTTCTGCCCCTCTGTTTCTCGCCCTCTGTTTCAGCCCCTCTGTTTCAGCCCATCTGTTGCTCGCCCTCTGTTTCAGCCCCTCTGTTTCTCGCCCTCTGTTTCAGCCCCTCTATTTCTCGTCCTCTGTTTCAGCCCCTCTGTTTCAGCCCCTCTGTTTCACGCCCTCTGTTTCAGCCCCTCTGTTTGTCGCCCTCTGTTTCAGCCCCTCTGTTTCTCGCCCACTGTTTCAGCTCCTCTGTTTCAGCCCCTCTGTTTCAGTCCCTCTGTTTCTCGCCCTCTGTTTCTCCCCCTCTGTTTCAGCCCCTCTGTTTCTTGCCCTCTGTTTCAGCCCCTCTGTTTCAGCCCCTCTGTTTCAGCCCCTCTGTTTCTCGCCCTCTGTTTCAGCCCCTCTGTTTCTCGCCCTCTGTTTCAGCGACTCTGTTTCTCGCCCTCAGTTTCAGCCCCTCTGTTTCAGCCCCTCTGTTTCAGCCCCTCTGTTTCAGCCCCTCTGTTCCTCGCCCTCTGTTTCAGCCACTCTGTTTCTCGCCGTCTGTTTCAGCCCCTCTGTTTCTCGCCCTCTGTTTCAGCCCCTCTGTTTCTCGCCCTCTGTTTCAGCCCCTCTGTTTCTCGCCCTCTGTTTCAGCTCCTCTGATTCAGCCCCTCTGTTTCAGCCCATCTGTTTCAGCCCCTCTGTTTCAGCCCCTCTGTATCATCCCCTCGGTTTCTCGCCCTCTGTTTCTCACCCTCTGTTTCTCGCCCTCTGTTTCAGCCCCTCTGTTTTTCGCCCTCTGTTTCAGCCCCTCTGTTTCTCGCACTCTGTTTCAGGCTCTCTGTTTCAGCCTGTCTGTTTCAGCCCCTCTGTTTCAGCCCCTCTGTTTCAGTCCCTCTTTTTCTCGCACGCAGTTTCAGCCCGTTTGTTTCTCGCCCTCTGTTTCAGCCCCTCTGTTTCAGCCCCTCTGATTCAGCCCCTCTGATTCCGCCCCTCTGTTTCTCGCCCTCTGTTTCAGCGCCTCTGTTTCAGCCCCTCTGTTTCAGTCCCTCTGTTTCAGCCGATCTGTTTCTCGCCCTCTGTTTCAGCCACTCTGTTTCTCGCCCTCTGTTTCAGCCCCTCTGTTTCAGCCCCTCTGTTTCTCGCCCTCTGTTTGAGCCCCTCTGTTTCTCGCCCTCTGTTTCAGCCCCTCTGTTTCAGCCCCTCTGTTTCTCGCCCTCTGTTTCAGCCCCTCTGTTTCTCGCCCTCTGTTTCAGCCCCTCTGTTTCTCGCCCTCTGTTTCAGCCCCTCTGATTCAGCCCCTCTGTTTCTCGCCCTCTGTTTCTGCCCCTCTGTTTCTCGCCCTCTGTTTCAGCCCCTCTGTTTCAGCCCCTCTGTTTCAGCCCATCTGTTGCTCGCCCTCTGTTTCAGCCCCTCTGTTTCTCGCCCACTGTTTCAGCCCCTCTGTTTCAGCCCCTCTGTTTCAGTCCCTCTGTTTCTCGCCCTCTGTTTCTCCCCCTCTGTTTCAGCCCCTCTGTTTGTCGCCCTCTGTTTCAGCCCCTCTGTTTCTCGCACGCTGTTTCAGCCCCTCTGTTTCAGCCCCTCTGTTTCAGCCCCTCTGTTTTAGCCCCTCTGTTTCTCGCCCTCTGTTTCAGCCCCTCTGTTTCTTGCCCTCTGTTTCAGCCCCTCTGTTTCTCGCCCTCTGTTTCAGCCTCTCTGTTTCTTGCCCTCTGTTTCAGCCCCTCTGTTTCAGCCCCTCTGTTTCAGCCCCTCTGTTTCTCGCCCTCTGTTTCAGCGACTCTGTTCCTCGCCCTCAGTTTCAGACCCTCTGTTTCAGCCCCTCTGTTTCAGCCCCTCTGTTTCAGCCCCTCTGTTTCTCGCCCTCTGTTTCAGCCTCTCTGTTTCTCGCCCTCTGTTTCAGCCCCTCTGTTTCTCGCCCTCTGTTTCAGCCCCTCTGTTTCTCGCCCTCTGTTTCAGCCCCTCTGTTTCTCGCCCTCTGTTTCAGCTCCTCTGATTCAGCCCCTCTGTTTCAGCCCATCTGTTTCAGCCCCTCTGTTTCAGCCCCTCTGTATCATCCCCTCGGTTTCTCGCCCTCTGTTTCTCACCCTCTGTTTCTCGCCCTCTGTTTCAGCCCCTCTGTTTTTCGCCCTCTGTTTCAGCCCCTCTGTTTCTCGCACTCTGTTTCAGGCTCTCTGTTTCAGCCTGTCTGTTTCAGCCCCTCTGTTTCAGCCCCTCTGTTTCAGTCCCTCTGTTTCTCGCACGCAGTTTCAGCCCGTTTGTTTCTCGCCCTCTGTTTCAGCCCCTCTGTTTCAGCCCCTCTGATTCAGCCCCTCTGATTCCGCCCCTCTGTTTCTCGCCCTCTGTTTCAGCCCCTCTGTTTCAGCCCCTCTGTTTCAGTCCCTCTGTTTCAGCCGATCTGTTTCTCGCCCTCTGTTTCAGCCACTCTGTTTCTCGCCCTCTGTTTCAGCCCCTCTGTTTCAGCCCCTCTGTTTCTCGCCCTCTGTTTGAGCCCCTCTGTTTCTCGCCCTCTGTTTCAGCCCCTCTGTTTCAGCCCCTCTGTTTCTCGCCCTCTGTTTCAGCCCCTCTGTTTCTCGCCCTCTGTTTCAGCCCCTCTATTTCTCGCCCTCTGTTTGAGCCCCTCTGATTCAGCCTCTCTGTTTCTCGCCCTCTGTTTCTGCCCCTCTGTTTCTCGCCCTCTGTTTCAGCCCCTCTGTTTCAGCCCCTCTGTTTCAGCCCATCTGTTGCTCGCCCTCTGTTTCAGCCCCTCTGTTTCTCGCCCTCTGTTTCAGCCCCTCTATTTCTCGTCCTCTGTTTCAGCCCCTCTGTTTCAGCCCCTCTGTTTCACGCCCTCTGTTTCAGCCCCTCTGTTTGTCGCCCTCTGTTTCAGCCCCTCTGTTTCTCGCCCTCTGTTTCAGCCACTCTGTTTCAGCCCCTCTGTTTCAGTCCCTCTGTTTCTCGCCCTCTGTTTCTCCCCCTCTGTTTCAGCCCCTCTGTTTCTCGCCCTCTGTTTCAGCCCCTCTGTTTCTCGCACGCTGTTTCAGCCCCTCTGTTTCAGCCCCTCTGTTTCAGCCCCTCTGTTTCAGCCCCTCTGTTTCTCGCCCTCTGTTTCAGCCCCTCTGTTTCTTGCCCTCTGTTTCAGCCCCTCTGTTTCTCGCCCTCTGTTTCAGCCTCTCTGTTTCTTGCCCTCTGTTTCAGACCCTCTGTTTCAGCCCCTCTGTTTCAGCCCCTCTGTTTCTCGCCCTCTGTTTCAGCGACTCTGTTTCTCGCCCTCAGTTTCAGCCCCTCTGTTTCAGCCCCTCTGTTTCAGCCCCTCTGTTTCAGCCCCTCTGTTTCTCGCCCTCTGTTTCAGCCACTCTGTTTCTCGCCCTCTGTTTCAGCCCCTCTGTTTCTCGCCCTCTGTTTCAGCCCCTCTGTTTCTCGCCCTCTGTTTCAGCCCCTCTGTTTCTCGCCCTCTGTTTCAGCTCCTCTGATTCAGCCCCTCTGTTTCAGCCCATCTGTTTCAGCCCCTCTGTTTCAGCCCCTCTGTATCATCCCCTCGGTTTCTCGCCCTCTGTTTCTCACCCTCTGTTTCTCGCCCTCTGTTTCAGCCCCTCTGTTTTTCGCCCTCTGTTTCAGCCCCTCTGTTTCTCGCACTCTGTTTCAGGCTCTCTGTTTCAGCCTGTCTGTTTCAGCCCCTCTGTTTCAGCCCCTCTGTTTCAGTCCCTCTGTTTCTCGCCCGCAGTTTCAGCCCGTTTGTTTCTCGCCCTCTGTTTCAGCCCCTCTGTTTCAGCCCCTCTGATTCAGCCCCTCTGATTCCGCCCCTCTGTTTCTCGCCCTCTGTTTCAGCCCCTCTGTTTCAGCCCCTCTGTTTCAGTCCCTCTGTTTCAGCCGATCTGTTTCTCGCCCTCTGTTTCAGCCACTCTGTTTCTCGCCCTCTGTTTCAGCCCCTCTGTTTCAGCCCCTCTGTTTCAGTCCCTCTGTTTCAGTGCCTCTGTTTCTCGCCCTCTGTTTCTCGCCCTCTGTTTCAGCCCCTCTGTTTCTCGCCCTCCCTTTCAGCCCCTCTGTTTCAGCCCCGCTGTATCAGCCCCCCTGTTTCTCGCCCTCTGTTTCAGCCCCTCTTTTTATCGCCCTCTGTTTCAGCCCCTCTGTTTCTCGCCCTCTGTTTCAGCCTCTCTGTTTCTCACCCTCTGTTTCAGCCCCTCTGTTACAGCCCTTCTGTTTCTGCCCCTCTGTTTCTCGCCCTCTGTTTCAGCCCCTCTGATCCTCGCCCTCTGTTTCAGCCGCTCTGATTCAGCCCCTCTGTTTCAGCCCCTCTGAATCAGCCCCTCTGATTCTGCCCCTCTGTTTCAGCCCCTCTGTTTCAGCCCCTCTGTTTCTCGCCCTCTGTTTCAGCCCCTCTGTTTCTCGCCCTCTGTTTCAGCCCTTCTGTTTCTCGCCCTCTGTTTCAGCCCCTCTGTTTCAGCCCATCTGTTGCTCGCCCTCTGTTTCAGCCCCTCTGTTTCTCGCCCTCTGTTTCAGCCCCTCTATTTCTCGTTATCTGTTTCAGCCCCTCTGTTTCAGCCCCTCTGTTTCACGCCCTCTGTTTCAGCCCCTCTGTTTGTCGCCCTCTGTTTCAGCCCCTCTGTTTCTCGCCCACTGTTTCAGCTCCTCTGTTTCAGCCCCTCTGTTTCAGTCCCTCTGTTTCTCGCCCTCTGTTTCTCCCCCTCTGTTTCAGCCCCTCTGTTTCTCGCCCTCTGTTTCAGCCCCTCTGTTTCTCGCACGCTGTTTCAGCCCCTCTGTTTCAGCCCCTCTGTTTCAGCCCCTCTGTTTCAGCCCCTCTGTTTCTCGCCCTCTGTTTCAGCCCCTCTGTTTCTTGCCCTCTGTTTCAGCCCCTCTGTTTCTCGCCCTCTGTTTCAGCCTCTCTGTTTCTTGCCCTCTGTTTCAGCCCCTCTGTTTCAGCCCCTCTGTTTCAGCCCCTCTGTTTCTCGCCCTCTGTTTCAGCGACTCTGTTTCTCGCCCTCAGTTTCAGCCCCTCTGTTTCAGCCCCTCTGTTTCAGCCCCTCTGTTTCAGCCCCTCTGTTTCTCGCCCTCTGTTTCAGCCACTCTGTTTCTCGCCCTCTGTTTCAGCCCCTCTGTTTCTCGCCCTCTGTTTCAGCTCCTCTGTTTCAGCCCCTCTGTTTCAGTCCCTCTGTTTCTCGCCCTCTGTTTCTCCCCCTCTGTTTCAGCCCCTCTGTTTCTCGCCCTCTGTTTCAGCCCCTCTGTTTCTCGCACGCTGTTTCAGCCCCTCTGTTTCAGCCCCTCTGTTTCAGCCCCTCTGTTTCAGCCCCTCTGTTTCTCGCCCTCTGTTTCAGCCCCTCTGTTTCTTGCCCTCTGTTTCAGCCCCTCTGTTTCTCGCCCTCTGTTTCAGCCTCTCTGTTTCTTGCCCTCTGTTTCAGCCCCTCTGTTTCAGCCCCTCTGTTTCAGCCCCTCTGTTTCTCGCCCTCTGTTTCAGCGACTCTGTTTCTCGCCCTCAGTTTCAGCCCCTCTGTTTCAGCCCCTCTGTTTCAGCCCCTCTGTTTCAGCCCCTCTGTTTCTCGCCCTCTGTTTCAGCCACTCTGTTTCTCGCCCTCTGTTTCAGCCCCTCTGTTTCTCGCCCTCTGTTTCAGCCCCTCTGTTTCTCGCCCTCTGTTTCAGCCCCTCTGTTTCTCGCCCTCTGTTTCAGCTCCTCTGATTCAGCCCCTCTGTTTCAGCCCATCTGTTTCAGCCCCTCTGTTTCAGCCCCTCTGTATCATCCCCTCGGTTTCTCGCCCTCTGTTTCTCACCCTCTGTTTCTCGCCCTCTGTTTCAGCCCCTCTGTTTTTCGCCCTCTGTTTCAGCCCCTCTGTTTCTCGCACTCTGTTTCAGGCTCTCTGTTTCAGCCTGTCTGTTTCAGCCCCTCTGTTTCAGCCCCTCTGTTTCAGTCCCTCTGTTTCTCGCCCGCAGTTTCAGCCCGTTTGTTTCTCGCCCTCTGTTTCAGCCCCTCTGTTTCAGCCCCTCTGATTCAGCCCCTCTGATTCCGCCCCTCTGTTTCTCGCCCTCTGTTTCAGCCCCTCTGTTTCAGCCCCTCTGTTTCAGTCCCTCTGTTTCAGCCGATCTGTTTCTCGCCCTCTGTTTCAGCCACTCTGTTTCTCGCCCTCTGTTTCAGCCCCTCTGTTTCAGCCCCTCTGTTTCAGTCCCTCTGTTTCAGTGCCTCTGTTTCTCGCCCTCTGTTTCTCGCCCTCTGTTTCAGCCCCTCTGTTTCTCGCCCTCCCTTTCAGCCCCTCTGTTTCAGCCCCGCTGTATCAGCCCCCCTGTTTCTCGCCCTCTGTTTCAGCCCCTCTTTTTATCGCCCTCTGTTTCAGCCCCTCTGTTTCTCGCCCTCTGTTTCAGCCTCTCTGTTTCTCACCCTCTGTTTCAGCCCCTCTGTTACAGCCCTTCTGTTTCTGCCCCTCTGTTTCTCGCCCTCTGTTTCAGCCCCTCTGATCCTCGCCCTCTGTTTCAGCCGCTCTGATTCAGCCCCTCTGTTTCAGCCCCTCTGAATCAGCCCCTCTGATTCTGCCCCTCTGTTTCAGCCCCTCTGTTTCAGCCCCTCTGTTTCTCGCCCTCTGTTTCAGCCCCTCTGTTTCTCGCCCTCTGTTTCAGCCCTTCTGTTTCTCGCCCTCTGTTTCAGCCCCTCTGTTTCAGCCCATCTGTTGCTCGCCCTCTGTTTCAGCCCCTCTGTTTCTCGCCCTCTGTTTCAGCCCCTCTATTTCTCGTTATCTGTTTCAGCCCCTCTGTTTCAGCCCCTCTGTTTCACGCCCTCTGTTTCAGCCCCTCTGTTTGTCGCCCTCTGTTTCAGCCCCTCTGTTTCTCGCCCACCGTTTCAGCTCCTCTGTTTCAGCCCCTCTGTTTCAGTCCCTCTGTTTCTCGCCCTCTGTTTCTCCCCCTCTGTTTCAGCCCCTCTGTTTCTCGCCCTCTGTTTCAGCCCCTCTGTTTCTCGCACGCTGTTTCAGCCCCTCTGTTTCAGCCCCTCTGTTTCAGCCCCTCTGTTTCAGCCCCTCTGTTTCTCGCCCTCTGTTTCAGCCCCTCTGTTTCTTGCCCTCTGTTTCAGCCCCTCTGTTTCTCGCCCTCTGTTTCAGCCTCTCTGTTTCTTGCCCTCTGTTTCAGCCCCTCTGTTTCAGCCCCTCTGTTTCAGCCCCTCTGTTTCTCGCCCTCTGTTTCAGCGACTCTGTTTCTCGCCCTCAGTTTCAGCCCCTCTGTTTCAGCCCCTCTGTTTCAGCCCCTCTGTTTCAGCCCCTCTGTTTCTCGCCCTCTGTTTCAGCCACTCTGTTTCTCGCCCTCTGTTTCAGCCCCTCTGTTTCTCGCCCTGTGTTTCAGCCCCTCTGTTTCTCGCCCTCTGTTTCAGCCCCTCTGTTTCTCGCCCTCTGTTTCAGCTCCTCTGATTCAGCCCCTCTGTTTCAGCCCATCTGTTTCAGCCCCTCTGTTTCAGCCCCTCTGTATCATCCCCTCGGTTTCTCGCCCTCTGTTTCTCACCCTCTGTTTCTCGCCCTCTGTTTCAGCCCCTCTGTTTTTCGCCCTCTGTTTCAGCCCCTCTGTTTCTCGCACTCTGTTTCAGGCTCTCTGTTTCAGCCTGTCTGTTTCAGCCCCTCTGTTTCATCCCCTCTTTTTCAGTCCCTCTGTTTCTCGCCCGCAGTTTCAGCCCGTTTGTTTCTCGCCCTCTGTTTCAGCCCCTCTGTTTCAGCCCCTCTGATTCAGCCCCTCTGATTCCGCCCCTCTGTTTCTCGCCCTCTGTTTCAGCCCCTCTGTTTCAGCCCCTCTGTTTCAGCCGATCTGTTTCTCGCCCTCTGTTTCAGCCACTCTGTTTCTCGCCCTCTGTTTCAGTTCCTCTGTTTCAGCCCCTCTGTTTCTCGCCCTCTGTTTGAGCCCCTCTGTTTCTCGCCCTCTGTTTCAGCCCCTCTGTTTCAGCCCCTCTGTTTCTCGCCCTCTGTTTCAGCCCCTCTGTTTCTCGCCCTCTGTTTCAGCCCCTCTGTTTCTCGCCCTCTGTTTCAGCCCCTCTGATTCAGCCCCTCTGTTTCTCGCCCTCTGTTTCTGCCCCTCTGTTTCTCGCCCTCTGTTTCAGCCCCTCTGTTTCAGCCCCTCTGTTTCAGCCCATCTGTTGCTCGCCCTCTGTTTCAGCCCCTCTGTTTCTCGCCCTCTGTTTCAGCCCCTCTATTTCTCGTCCTCTGTTTCAGCCCCTCTGTTTCAGCCCCTCTGTTTCACGCCCTCTGTTTCAGCCCCTCTGTTTGTCGCCCTCTGTTTCAGCCCCTCTGTTTCTCGCCCACTGTTTCAGCCACTCTGTTTCAGCCCCTCTGTTTCAGTCCCTCTGTTTCTCGCCCTCTGTTTCTCCCCCTCTGTTTCAGCCCCTCTGTTTCTCGCCCTCTGTTTCAGCCCCTCTGTTTCTCGCACGCTGTTTCAGCCCCTCTGTTTCAGCCCCTCTGTTTCAGCCCCTCTGTTTCAGCCCCTCTGTTTCTCGCCCACTGTTTCAGCCCCTCTGTTTCTTGCCCTCTGTTTCAGCCCCTCTTTTTCTCGCCCTCTGTTTCAGCCTCTCTGTTTCTTGCCCTCTGTTTCAGCCCCTCTGTTTCAGCCCCTCTGTTTCAGCCCCTCTGTTTCTCGCCCTCTGTTTCAGCGACTCTGTTTCTCGCCCTCAGTTTCAGCCCCTCTGTTTCAGCCCCTCTGTTTCAGCCCCTCTGTTTCAGCCCCTCTGTTTCTCGCCCTCTGTTTCAGCCACTCTGTTTCTCGCCCTCTGTTTCAGCCCCTCTGTTTCTCGCCCTCTGTTTCAGCCCCTCTGTTTCTCGCCCTCTGTTTCAGCTCCTCTGATTCAGCCCCTCTGTTTCAGCCCATCTGTTTCAGCCCCTCTGTTTCAGCCCCTCTGTATCATCTCCTCGGTTTCTCGCCCTCTGTTTCTCACCCTCTGTTTCTCGCCCTCTGTTTCAGCCCCTCTGTTTTTCGCCCTCTGTTTCAGCCCCTCTGTTTCTCGCACTCTGTTTCAGGCTCTCTGTTTCAGCCTGTCTGTTTCAGCCCCTCTGTTTCAGCCCCTCTGTTTCAGTCCCTCTGTTTCTCGCCCGCAGTTTCAGCCCGTTTGTTTCTCGCCCTCTGTTTCAGCCCCTCTGTTTCAGCCCCTCTGATTCAGCCCCTCTGATTCCGCCCCTCTGTTTCTCGCCCTCTGTTTCAGCCCCTCTGTTTCAGCCCCTCTGTTTCAGTCCCTCTGTTTCAGCCGATCTGTTTCTCGCCCTCTGTTTCAGCCACTCTGTTTCTCGCCCTCTGTTTCAGCCCCTCTGTTTCAGCCCCTCTGTTTCTCGCCCTCTGTTTGAGCCCCTCTGTTTCTCGCCCTCTGTTTCAGCCCCTCTGTTTCAGCCCCTCTGTTTCTCGCCCTCTGTTTCAGCCCATCTGTTGCTCGCCCTCTGTTTCAGCCCCTCTGATTCAGCCCCTCTGTTTCTCGCCCTCTGTTTCTGCCCCTCTGTTTCTCGCCCTCTGTTTCAGCCCCTCTGTTTCAGCCCCTCTGTTTCAGCCCATCTGTTGCTCGCCCTCTGTTTCAGCCCCTCTGTTTCTCGCCCACTGTTTCAGCCCCTCTGTTTCAGCCCCTCTGTTTCAGTCCCTCTGTTTGTCGCCCTCTGTTTCTCCCCCTCTGTTTCAGCCCCTCTGTTTCTCGCCCTCTGTTTCAGCCCCTCTGTTTCTCGCACGCTGTTTCAGCCCCTCTGTTTCAGCCCCTCTGTTTCAGCCCCTCTGTTTCAGCCCCTCTGTTTCTCGCCCTCTGTTTCAGCCCCTCTGTTTCTTGCCCTCTGTTTCAGCCCCTCTGTTTCTCGCCCTCTGTTTCAGCCTCTCTGTTTCTTGCCCTCTGTTTCAGCCCCTCTGTTTCAGCCCCTCTGTTTCAGCCCCTCTGTTTCTCGCCCTCTGTTTCAGCGACTCTGTTTCTCGCCCTCAGTTTCAGAACCTCTGTTTCAGCCCCTCTGTTTCAGCCCCTCTGTTTCAGCCCCTCTGTTTCTCGCCCTCTGTTTCAGCCTCTCTGTTTCTCGCCCTCTGTTTCAGCCCCTCTGTTTCTCGCCCTCTGTTTCAGCCCCTCTGTTTCTCGCCCTCTGTTTCAGCCCCTCTGTTTCTCGCCCTCTGTTTCAGCTCCTCTGATTCAGCCCCTCTGTTTCAGCCCATCTGTTTCAGCCTCTCTGTTTCAGCCCCTCTGTATCATCCCCTCGGTTTCTCGCCCTCTGTTTCTCACCCTCTGTTTCTCGCCCTCTGTTTCAGGCTCTCTGTTTCAGCCTGTCTGTTTCAGCCCCTCTGTTTCAGCCCCTCTGTTTCAGTCCCTCTGTTTCTCGCACGCAGTTTCAGCCCGTTTGTTTCTCGCCCTCTGTTTCAGCCCCTCTGTTTCAGCCCCTCTGATTCAGCCCCTCTGATTCCGCCCCTCTGTTTCTCGCCCTCTGTTTCAGCCCCTCTGTTTCAGCCCCTCTGTTTCAGTCCCTCTGTTTCAGCCGATCTGTTTCTCGCCCTCTGTTTCAGCCACTCTGTTTCTCGCCCTCTGTTTCAGCCCCTCTGTTTCAGCCCCTCTGTTTCTCGCCCTCTGTTTGAGCCCCTCTGTTTCTCGCCCTCTGTTTCAGCCCCTCTGTTTCAGCCCCTCTGTTTCTCGCCCTCTGTTTCAGCCCCTCTGTTTCTCGCCCTCTGTTTCAGCCCCTCTGTTTCTCGCCCTCTGTTTCAGCCCCTCTGATTCAGCCTCTCTGTTTCTCGCCCTCTGTTTCTGCCCCTCTGTTTCTCGCCCTCTGTTTCAGCCCCTCTGTTTCAGCCCCTCTGTTTCAGCCCATCTGTTGCTCGCCCTCTGTTTCAGCCCCTCTGTTTCTCGCCCTCTGTTTCAGCCCCTCTATTTCTCGTCCTCTGTTTCAGCCCCTCTGTTTCAGCCCCTCTGTTTCACGCCCTCTGTTTCAGCCCCTCTGTTTGTCGCCCTCTGTTTCAGCCCCTCTGTTTCTCGCCCTCTGTTTCAGCCACTCTGTTTCAGCCCCTCTGTTTCAGTCCCTCTGTTTCTCGCCCTCTGTGTCTCCCCCTCTGTTTCAGCCCCTCTGTTTCTCGCCCTCTGTTTCAGCCCCTCTGTTTCTCGCACGCTGTTTCAGCCCCTCTGTTTCAGCCCCTCTGTTTCAGCCCCTCTGTTTCAGCCCCTCTGTTTCTCGCCCTCTGTTTCAGCCCCTCTGTTTCTTGCCCTCTGTTTCAGCCCCTCTGTTTCTCGCCCTCTGTTTCAGCCTCTCTGTTTCTTGCCCTCTGTTTCAGCCCCTCTGTTTCAGCCCCTCTGTTTCTCGCCCTCTGTTTCAGCGACTCTGTTTCTCGCCCTCAGTTTCAGCCCCTCTGTTTCAGCCCCTCTGTTTCAGCCCCTCTGTTTCAGCCCCTCTGTTTCTCGCCCTCTGTTTCAGCCACTCTGTTTCTCGCCCTCTGTTTCAGCCCCTCTGTTTCTCGCCCTCTGTTTCAGCCCCTCTGTTTCTCGCCCTCTGTTTCAGCCCCTCTGTTTCTCGCCCTCTGTTTCAGCTCCTCTGATTCAGCCCCTCTGTTTCAGCCCATCTGTTTCAGCCCCTCTGTTTCAGCCCCTCTGTATCATCCCCTCGGTTTCTCGCCCTCTGTTTCTCACCCTCTGTTTCTCGCCCTCTGTTTCAGCCCCTCTGTTTTTCGCCCTCTGTTTCAGCCCCTCTGTTTCTCGCACTCTGTTTCAGGCTCTCTGTTTCAGCCTGTCTGTTTCAGCCCCTCTGTTTCAGCCCCTCTGTTTCAGTCCCTCTGTTTCTCGCCCGCAGTTTCAGCCCGTTTGTTTCTCGCCCTCTGTTTCAGCCCCTCTGTTTCTCGCCCTCTGATTCAGCCCCTCTGATTCCGCCCCTCTGTTTCTCGCCCTCTGTTTCAGCCCCTCTGTTTCAGCCCCTCTGTTTCAGTCCCTCTGTTTCAGCCGATCTGTTTCTCGCCCTCTGTTTCAGCCACTCTGTTTCTCGCCCTCTGTTTCAGCCCCTCTGTTTCAGCCCCTCTGTTTCTCGCCCTCTGTTTGAGCCCCTCTGTTTCTCGCCCTCTGTTTCAGCCCCTCTGTTTCAGCCCCTCTGTTTCTCGCCCTCTGTTTCAGCCCCTCTGTTTCTCGCCCTCTGTTTCAGCCCCTCTGATTCAGCCCCTCTGTTTCTCGCCCTCTGTTTCTGCCCCTCTGTTTCTCGCCCTCTGTTTCAGCCCCTCTGTTTCAGCCCCTCTGTTTCAGCCCATCTGTTGCTCGCCCTCTGTTTCAGCCCCTTTGTTTCTCGCCCTCTGTTTCAGCCCCTCTATTTCTCGTCCTCTGTTTCAGCCCCTCTGTTTCAGCCCCTCTGTTTCACGCCCTCTGTTTCAGCCCCTCTGTTTGTCGCCCTCTGTTTCAGCCCCTCTGTTTCTCGCCCACTGTTTCAGCCCCTCTGTTTCAGCCCCTCTGTTTCAGTCCCTCTGTTTCTCGCCCTCTGTTTCTCCCCCTCTGTTTCAGCCCCTCTGTTTCTCGCACTCTGTTTCAGCCCCTCTGTTTCTCGCACGCTGTTTCAGCCCCTCTGTTTCAGCCCCTCTGTTTCAGCCCCTCTGTTTCAGCCCCTCTGTTTCTCGCCCTCTGTTTCAGCCCCTCTGTTTCTTGCCCTCTGTTTCAGCCCCTCTGTTTCTAGCCCTCTGTTTCAGCCTCTCTGTTTCTTGCCCTCTGTTTCAGCCCCTCTGTTTCAGCCCCTCTGTTTCAGCCCCTCTGTTTCTCGCCCTCTGTTTCAGCGACTCTGTTTCTCGCCCTCAGTTTCAGCCCCTCTGTTTCTCGCCCTCTGTTTCAGCTCCATTGTTTCAGCCCCTCTGTTTCTCGCCCTCTGTTTCAGCCACTCTGTTTCTCGCCCTCTGTTTCAGCCCCTCTGTTTCTCGCCCTCTGTTTCAGCCACTCTGTTTCTCGCCCTCTGTTTCAGCCCCTGTGTTTCTCGCCTTCTGTTTCAGCCCCTCTGTTTCTCGCCCTCTGTTTCAGCCCCTCTGTTTCAGCCCCTCTGTTTCTCGCCCTCTGTTTCAGCCACTCTGTTTCTCGCCCTCTGTTTCAGCCCCTCTGTTTCTCGCCCTCTGTTTCAGCCCCTCTGTTTCTCGCCCTCTGTTTCAGCTCCTCTGATTCAGCCCCTCTGTTTCAGCCCATCTGTTTCAGCCCCTCTGTTTCAGCCCCTCTGTACCATCCCCTCGGTTTCTCGCCCTCTGTTTCTCACCCTCTGTTTCTCGCCCTCTGTTTCAGCCCCTCTGTTTTTCGCCCTCTGTTTCAGCCCCTCTGTTTCTCGCACTCTGTTTCAGGCTCTCTGTTTCAGCCTGTCTGTTTCAGCCCCTCTGTTTCAGCCCCTCTGTTTCAGTCCCTCTGTTTCTCGCCCGCAGTTTCAGCCCGTTTGTTTCTCGCCCTCTGTTTCAGCCCCTCTGTTTCAGCCCCTCTGATTCAGCCCCTCTGATTCCGCCCCTCTGTTTCTCGCCCTCTGTTTCAGCCCCTCTGTTTCAGCCCCTCTGTTTCAGTCCCTCTGTTTCAGCCGATCTGTTTCTCGCCCTCTGTTTCAGCCACTCTGTTTCTCGCCCTCAGTTTCAGCCCCTCTGTTTCAGCCCCTCTGTTTCAGCCCCTCTGTTTCAGCCCCTCTGTTTCTCGCCCTCTGTTTCTCGCCCTCTGTTTCTCGCCCTCTGTTTCAGCCCCTCTGTTTCAGCCCCTCTGTTTCTTGCCCTCTGTTTCAGCCCCTCTGTTTCTCGCCCTCTGTTTCAGCCTCTCTGTTTCTTGCCCTCTGTTTCAGCCCCTCTGCTTCAGCCCCTCTGTTTCTCGCCCTCTGTTTCAGCGACTCTGTTTCTCGCCCTCAGTTTCAGACCCTCTGTTTCAGCCCCTCTGTTTCAGCCCCTCTGTTTCAGCCACTCTGTTTCTCGCCCTCTGTTTCAGCCCCTCTGTTTCTCGCCCTCTGTTTCAGCCCCTCTGTTTCTCGCCCTCTGTTTCAGCCCCTCTGTTTCTCGCCCTCTGTTTCAGCTCCTCTGATTCAGCCCCTCTGTTTCAGACCATCTGTTTCAGCCCCTCTGTTTCAGCCCCTCTGTATCATCCCCTCGGTTTCTCGCCCTCTGTTTCTCACCCTCTGTTTCTCGCCCTCTGTTTCAGCCCCTCTGTTTTTCACCCTCTGTTTCAGCCCCTCTGTTTCTCGCAATCTGTTTCAGGCTCTCTGTTTCAGCCTGTCTGTTTCAGCCCCTCTGTTTCAGCCCCTCTGTTTCAGTCCCTCTGTTTCTCGCCCGCAGTTTCAGCCCGTTTGTTTCTCGCCCTCTGTTTCAGCCCCTCTGTTTCAGCCCCTCTGATTCAGCCCCTCTGTTTCAGTCCCTCTGTTTCAGCCGATCTGTTTCTCGCCCTCAGTTTCAGCCCCTCTGTTTCAGCCCCTCTGTTTCAGCCCCTCTGTTTCAGCCCCTCTGTTTCTCGCCCTCTGTTTCAGCCACTCTGTTTCTCGCCCTCTGTTTCAGCCCCTCTGTTTCTCGCCCTCTGTTTCAGCCCCTCTGTTTCTCGCCCTCTGTTTCAGCCCCTCTGTTTCTCGCCCTCTGTTTCAGCTCCTCTGATTCAGCCCCTCTGTTTCAGCCCATCTGTTTCAGCCCCTCTGTTTCAGCCCCTCTGTATCATCCCCTCGGTTTCTCGCCCTCTGTTTCTCACCCTCTGTTTCTCGCCCTCTGTTTCAGCCCCTCTGTTTTTCGCCCTCTGTTTCAGCCCCTCTGTTTCTCGCACTCTGTTTCAGGCTCTCTGTTTCAGCCTGTCTGTTTCAGCCCCTCTGTTTCAGCCCCTCTGTTTCAGTCCCTCTGTTTCTCGCCCGCAGTTTCAGCCCGTTTGTTTCTCGCCCTCTGTTTCAGCCCCTCTGTTTCAGCCCCTCTGATTCAGCCCCTCTGATTCCGCCCCTCTGTTTCTCGCCCTCTGTTTCAGCCCCTCTGTTTCAGCCCCTCTGTTTCAGTCCCTCTGTTTCAGCCGATCTGTTTCTCGCCCTCTGTTTCAGCCACTCTGTTTCTCGCCCTCTGTTTCAGCCCCTCTGTTTCAGCCCCTCTGTTTCTCGCCCTCTGTTTGAGCCCCTCTGTTTCTCGCCCTCTGTTTCAGCCCCTCTGTTTCAGCCCCTCTGTTTCTCGCCCTCTGTTTCAGCCCCTCTGTTTCTCGCCCTCTGTTTCAGCCCCTCTGATTCAGCCCCTCTGTTTCTCGCCCTCTGTTTCTGCCCCTCTGTTTCTCGCCCTCTGTTTCAGCCCCTCTGTTTCAGCCCCTCTGTTTCAGCCCATCTGTTGCTCGCCCTCTGTTTCAGCCCCTCTGTTTCTCGCCCTCTGTTTCAGCCCCTCTATTTCTCGTCCTCTGTTTCAGCCCCTCTGTTTCAGCCCCTCTGTTTCACGCCCTCTGTTTCAGCCCCTCTGTTTGTCGCCCTCTGTTTCAGCCCCTCTGTTTCTCGCCCACTGTTTCAGCCCCTCTGTTTCAGCCCCTCTGTTTCAGTCCATCTGTTTCTCGCCCTCTGTTTCTCCCCCTCTGTTTCAGCCCCTCTGTTTCTCGCACTCTGTTTCAGCCCCTCTGTTTCTCGCACGCTGTTTCAGCCCCTCTGTTTCAGCCCCTCTGTTTCAGCCCCTCTGTTTCAGCCCCTCTGTTTCTCGCCCTCTGTTTCAGCCCCTCTGTTTCTTGCCCTCTGTTTCAGCCCCTCTGTTTCTAGCCCTCTGTTTCAGCCTCTCTGTTTCTTGCCCTCTGTTTCAGCCCCTCTGTTTCAGCCCCTCTGTTTCAGCCCCTCTGTTTCTCGCCCTCTGTTTCAGCGACTCTGTTTCTCGCCCTCAGTTTCAGCCCCTCTGTTTCTCGCCCTCTGTTTCAGCTCCATTGTTTCAGCCCCTCTGTTTCTCGCCCTCTGTTTCAGCCACTCTGTTTCTCGCCCTCTGTTTCAGCCACTCTGTTTCTCGCCCTCTGTTTCAGCCCCTGTGTTTCTCGCCTTCTGTTTCAGCCCCTCTGTTTCAGCCCCTCTGTTTCTCGCCCTCTGTTTCAGCCACTCTGTTTCTCGCCCTCTGTTTCAGCCCCTCTGTTTCTCGCCCTCTGTTTCAGCCCCTCTGTTTCTCGCCCTCTGTTTCAGCTCCTCTGATTCAGCCCCTCTGTTTCAGCCCATCTGTTTCAGCCCCTCTGTTTCAGCCCCTCTGTACCATCCCCTCGGTTTCTCGCCCTCTGTTTCTCACCCTCTGTTTCTCGCCCTCTGTTTCAGCCCCTCTGTTTTTCGCCCTCTGTTTCAGCCCCTCTGTTTCTCGCACTCTGTTTCAGGCTCTCTGTTTCAGCCTGTCTGTTTCAGCCCCTCTGTTTCAGCCCCTCTGGTTCAGTCCCTCTGTTTCTCGCCCGCAGTTTCAGCCCGTTTGTTTCTCGCCCTCTGTTTCAGCCCCTCTGTTTCAGCCCCTCTGATTCAGCCCCTCTGATTCCGCCCCTCTGTTTCTCGCCCTCTGTTTCAGCCCCTCTGTTTCAGCCCCTCTGTTTCAGTCCCTCTGTTTCAGCCGATCTGTTTCTCGCCCTCTGTTTCAGCCACTCTGTTTCTCGCCCTCAGTTTCAGCCCCTCTGTTTCAGCCCCTCTGTTTCAGCCCCTCTGTTTCAGCCCCTCTGTTTCTCGCCCTCTGTTTCTCGCCCTCTGTTTCTCGCCCTCTGTTTCAGCCCCTCTGTTTCAGCCCCTCTGTTTCTTGCCCTCTGTTTCAGCCCCTCTGTTTCTCGCCCTCTGTTTCAGCCTCTCTGTTTCTTGCCCTCTGTTTCAGCCCCTCTGTTTCAGCCCCTCTGTTTCTCGCCCTCTGTTTCAGCGACTCTGTTTCTCGCCCTCAGTTTCAGACCCTCTGTTTCAGCCCCTCTGTTTCAGCCCCTCTGTTTCAGCCACTCTGTTTCTCGCCCTCTGTTTCAGCCCCTCTGTTTCTCGCCCTCTGTTTCAGCCCCTCTGTTTCTCGCCCTCTGTTTCAGCCCCTCTGTTTCTCGCCCTCTGTTTCAGCTCCTCTGATTCAGCCCCTCTGTTTCAGACCATCTGTTTCAGCCCCTCTGTTTCAGCCCCTCTGTATCATCCCCTCGGTTTCTCGCCCTCTGTTTCTCACCCTCTGTTTCTCGCCCTCTGTTTCAGCCCCTCTGTTTTTCACCCTCTGTTTCAGCCCCTCTGTTTCTCGCAATCTGTTTCAGGCTCTCTGTTTCAGCCTGTCTGTTTCAGCCCCTCTGTTTCAGCCCCTCTGTTTCAGTCCCTCTGTTTCTCGCCCGCAGTTTCAGCCCGTTTGTTTCTCGCCCTCTGTTTCAGCCCCTCTGTTTCAGCCCCTCTGATTCAGCCCCTCTGTTTCAGTCCCTCTGTTTCAGCCGATCTGTTTCTCGCCCTCAGTTTCAGCCCCTCTGTTTCAGCCCCTCTGTTTCAGCCCCTCTGTTTCAGCCCCTCTGTTTCTCGCCCTCTGTTTCAGCCACTCTGTTTCTCGCCCTCTGTTTCAGCCCCTCTGTTTCTCGCCCTCTGTTTCAGCCCCTCTGTTTCTCGCCCTCTGTTTCAGCCCCTCTGTTTCTCGCCCTCTGTTTCAGCTCCTCTGATTCAGCCCCTCTGTTTCAGCCCATCTGTTTCAGCCCCTCTGTTTCAGCCCCTCTGTATCATCCCCTCGGTTTCTCGCCCTCTGTTTCTCACCCTCTGTTTCTCGCCCTCTGTTTCAGCCCCTCTGTTTTTCGCCCTCTGTTTCAGCCCCTCTGTTTCTCGCACTCTGTTTCAGGCTCTCTGTTTCAGCCTGTCTGTTTCAGCCCCTCTGTTTCAGCCCCTCTGTTTCAGTCCCTCTGTTTCTCGCCCGCAGTTTCAGCCCGTTTGTTTCTCGCCCTCTGTTTCAGCCCCTCTGTTTCAGCCCCTCTGATTCAGCCCCTCTGATTCCGCCCCTCTGTTTCTCGCCCTCTGTTTCAGCCCCTCTGTTTCAGCCCCTCTGTTTCAGTCCCTCTGTTTCAGCCGATCTGTTTCTCGCCCTCTGTATCAGCGACTCTGTTTCTCGCCCTCAGTTTCAGCCCCTCTGTTTCAGCCCCTCTGTTTCAGCCCCTCTGTTTCAGCCCCTCTGTTTCTCGCCCTCTGTTTCAGCCACTCTGTTTCTCGCCCTCTGTTTCAGCCCCTCTGTTTCAGCCCCTCTGTTTCTCGCCCTCTGTTTCAGCCCCTCTGTTTCTCGCCCTCTGTTTCAGCCCCTCTGTTTCAGCCCCTCTGTTTCTCGCCCTCTGTTTCAGCCCCTCTGTTTCTCGCCTTCTGTTTCAGCCCCTCTGATTCAGCCCCTCTGTTTCAGCCCCTCTGTTTCAGCCCCTCTGTTTCAGCCCCTCTGTTTCATCCCCTCTGTTTCTCGCCCTCTGTTTCTCACCCTCTGTTTCTCGCCCTGTGTTTCAGCCCCTCTGTTTTTCGTCCTCTGTTTCAGCCCCTCTGTTTCAGCCCCTCTGTTTCTCGCCCTCTGTTTCTGCCCCTCTGTTTCTCGCCCTCTGTTTCAGCCCCTCTGTTTCTCGCCCTCTGTTTCAGCCCCTCTGATTCAGCCCCTCTGTTTCAGCCCCTCTGTTTCTTCCCCCTCTGTTGCATCCCCTCTGTTTCAGCCCCTCTGTTTCAGCCACTCTGTGCCAGCCCCTCTGTTTCAGCCCCTTTGTTTCAGCCCCTCTGTTTCAGCCCCTCGGTTTCTCCCCCTCTGTTCCAGCCCCTCTGTTTCAGCCCCTCTGTTTCAGCCACTCTGTGCCAGCCCCTCTGTTTCAGCCCCTTTGTTTCAGCCCCTCTGTTTCAGCCCCTCGGTTTCTCGCCCTCTGTTTCAGCCCCTCTGTTTTTCGCCCTCTTTTTCAGCCCCTCTGTTTCTCGCCCTCTGTTTCTGCCCCTCTGTTTCTCGCCCTCTGTTTCAGCCCCTCTGTTTCTCGCCCTCTGTTTCAGCCCCTCTGTTTCTCGCCCTCTGTTTCAGCCCCTCTGTTTCTCCCCCTCTGTTCCAGCCCCTCTGTTTCAGCCCCTCTGTTTCAGCCACTCTGTGCCAGCCCCTCTGTTTCAGCCCCTTTGTTTCAGCCCCTCTGTTTCAGCCCCTCGGTTTCTCGCCCTCTGTTTCAGCCCCTCTGTTTTTCGCCCTCTTTTTCAGCCCCTCTGTTTCAGCCCGTCTGTTTCAGCCTCTCTGTTTCTCGCCCTCTGTTTCAGCCCCTCTGTTTCTAACCCTCTGTTTCAGCCCCTCTGATTCAGCCCCTCTGTTTCTCGCCCTCTGTTTCAGCCCCTCTGTTTCTCGCCCTCTGTTTCAGCCCCTCTGTTTCTCGCCCTCTGTTTCAGCCCCACTGTTTCAGCCCCTCTGTTTCAGCCCCTCTGTTTCAGCCCTTCTGTTTCTCGCCCTCTGTTTCAGCCCCTCTGTTTCTCGCCCTCTGTTTCAGCCCCACTGTTTCAGCCCCTCTGTTTCTCGCCCTCTTTTTCTGCCCCTCTGTCTCTCGCCCTCTGTTTTAGCCGCTCTGTTTCTCGCCCTCTGTTTGAGCCCCTCTGTTTCAGCCCCTCTGTTTCTCGCCCTCTGTTTCTGCCCTCCTGTTTCTCGCCCTCTGTTTCAGCCCCTCTGTTTCTCGCCTTCTGTTTCAGCCCCTCTGATTCAGCCCCTCTGTTTCAGCCCCTCTGTTTCAGCCACTCTGTTTCAGCCCCTCTGTTTCATCCACTCTGTTTCTCGCCCTCTGTTTCTCACCCTCTGTTCCTCGCCCTCTGTTTCAGCCCCTCTGTTTCTCGCCCTCTGTTTCAGCCCCTCTGTTTCAGCACCTCTATTTCTCGCCCTCTGTTTCAGCCCCTCTGTTTCAGCCCCTCTGTTTCTTGCCCTCTGTTTCAGCCCCGCTGATTCAGCCCCTCTGTTTCAGCCCCTCTGAATCAGCCCCTCTGATTCAGCCCCTCTGTTTCAGCGCCTCTGTCTCTCGCCCTCTGTTTCAGCCGGTCTGCTTCTCGCCCTCTGTTTCAGCCCCTCTGTTTCAGCCCCTCTGTTTCTCGCCCTCTGTTTCTGCCCTCCTGTTTCTCGCCCTCTGTTTCAGCCCCTCTGTTTCTCGCCTTCTATTTCAGCCCCTCTGATTCAGCTCCTCTGTTTCAGCCCCTCTGATTCAGCCCCTCTGTTTCAGCCCCTCTGTCTCAGCCCCTCTGTTTCAGCCCCTCTGTTTCATCCACTCTGTTTCTCGCCCTCTGTTTCTCACCCTCTGTTCCTCGCCCTCTGTTTCAGCCCCTCTGTTTCTCACCCTCAGTTTCAGCCCCTCTCTTTCAGCCCCTCTGTTTCAGCCCCTCTGTTTCAGCCCCTCTGTTTCTCGCCCTCTGTTTCAGCCACTCTGTTTCTCGCCCTCTGTTTCAGCCCCTCTGTTTCAGCCCCTCTGTTTCTCGCCCTCTGTTTCAGCCCCTCTGTTTCTCGCCCTCTGTTTCAGCCCCTCTGTTTCAGCCCCTCTGTTTCTCGCCCTCTGTTTCAGCCCCTCTGTTTCTCGCCTTCTGTTTCAGCCCCTCTGATTCAGCCCCTCTGTTTCAGCCCCTCTGTTTCAGCCCCTCTGTTTCAACCCCTCTGTTTCATCCCCTCTGTTTCTCGCCCTCTGTTTCTCACCCTCTGTTTCTCGCCCTGTGTTTCAGCCCCTCTGTTTTTCGTCCTCTGTTTCAGCCCCTCTGTTTCAGCCCCTCTGTTTCTCGCCCTTTGTTTCTGCCCCTCTGTTTCTCGCCCTCTGTTTCAGCCCCTCTGTTTCTCGCCCTCTGTTTCAGCCCCTCTGATTCAGCCCCTCTGTTTCAGCCCCTCTGTTTCTCCCCCCCTGTTCCAGCCCCTCTGTTTCAGCCCCTCTGTTTCAGCCACTCTGTGCCAGCCCCTCTGTTTCAGCCCCTTTGTTTCAGCCCCTCTGTTTCAGCCCCTCGGTTTCTCCCCCTCTGTTCCAGCCCCTCTGTTTCAGCCCCTCTGTTTCAGCCACTCTGTGCCAGCCCCTCTGTTTCAGCCCCTTTGTTTCAGCCCCTCTGTTTCAGCCCCTCGGTTTCTCGCCCTCTGTTTCAGCCCCTCTGTTTTTCGCCCTCTTTTTCAGCCCCTCTGTTTCAGCCCCTCTGTTTCAGCCCCTCTGTTTCTCGCCCTCTGTTTCTGCCCCTCTGTTTCTCGCCCTCTGTTTCAGCCCCTCTGTTTCTCGCCCTCTGTTTCAGCCCCTCTGATTCAGCCCCTCTGTTTCAGCCCCTCTGTTTCTCCCCCTCTGTTCCAGCCCCTCTGTTTCAGCCCCTCTGTTTCAGCCACTCTGTGCCAGCCCCTCTGTTTCAGCCCCTTTGTTTCAGCCCCTCTGTTTCAGCCCCTCGGTTTCTCGCCCTCTGTTTCAGCCCCTCTGTTTTTCGACCTCTTTTTCAGCCCCTCTGTTTCAGCCCATCTGTTTCAGCCTCTCTGTTTCTCGCCCTCTGTTTCAGCCCCTCTGTTTCTAACCCTCTGTTTCAGCCCCTCTGATTCAGCCCCTCTGTTTCTCGCCCTCTGTTTCAGCCCCTCTGTTTCTCGCCCTCTGTTTCAGCCCCTCTGTTTCTCGCCCTCTGTTTCAGCCCCTCTGTTTCAGCCCTTCTGTTTCTCGCCCTCTGTTTCAGCCCCTCTGTTTCTCGCCCTCTGTTTCAGCCCCACTGTTTCAGCCCCTCTGTTTCTCGCCCTCTTTTTCTGCCCCACTGTCTCTCGCCCTCTGTTTCAGCCGCTCTGTTTCTCGCCCTCTGTTTCAGCCCCTCTGTTTCTCGCCCTCTGTTTCTGCCCTCCAGTTTCTCGCCCTCTGTTTCAGCCCCTCTGTTTCTCGCCTTCTATTTCAGCCCCTCTGATTCAGCCCCTCTGTTTCAGCCCCTCTGATTCAGCCCCTCTGTTTCAGCCCCTCTGTTTCAGCCCCTCTGTTTCAGCCCCTCTGTTTCATCCACTCTGTTTCTCGCCCTCTGTTTCTCACCCTCTGTTCCTCGCCCTCTGTTTCAGCCCCTCTGTTTCTCGACCTCTGTTTCAGCCCCTCTGTTTCAGCACCTCTATTTCTCGCCCTCTGTTTCAGCCCCTGTTTCTCGCCCTCTGTTTCAGCCCCTCTGTTTCTTGCCCTCTGTTTCAGCCCCGCTGATTCAGCCCCTCTGTTTCAGCCCCTCTGAATCAGCCCCTCTGATTCAGCCCCTCTGTTTCAGCGCCTCTGTCTCTCGCCCTCTGTTTCAGCCGCTCTGTTTCTCGCCCTCTGTTTCAGCCCCTCTGTTTCAGCCCCTCTGTTTCTCGCCCTCTGTTTCTGCCCTCCTGTTTCTGTCCCTCTGTTTCAGCCCCTCTGTTTCTCGCCTTCTATTTCAGCCCCTCTGATTCAGCCCCTCTGTTTCAGCCCCTCTGATTCAGCCCCTCTGTTTCAGCCCCTCTGTTTCAGCCCCTCTGTTTCAGCCCCTCTGTTTCATCCACTCTGTTTCTCGCCCTCTGTTTCTCACCCTCTGTTCCTCGCCCTCTGTTTCAGCCCCTCTGTTTCTCGCCCTCTGTTTCAGCCCCTCTGTTTCAGCACCTCTGTTTTGCACCCTCTGATACATCCCCTCTGATTCAGCCCCTCTGATTCAGCCACTCTGATTCAGCCCCTCTGTTACCCGCCCCTCTGTTTGAGCCCCTCTGTTTCTCGCCCTCTGTTTCAGCCCCTCTGTTTCTCTCCCTCTGTTTCAGCCCCTCTGTTTCAGCCCCACTGTTTCTCACCCTCTGTTTCAGCCCCTCTGTTTATCGCCCTCTGTTTCAGCCCCTCTGTTTCTCGCCCTCTGTTTCAGCCTCTCTGTTTCTCACCCTCTGTTTCAGCCCCTCTGTTTCAGCCCCTCTGTTTCAGTCCCTCTGTTTCAGCCCCTCTGTTTCTCGCCCTCTGTTTCAGCCCCTCTGTTTCTCGCCCTCTGTTTCAGCCCCTCAGTTTCTAGCCCTCTGTATCAGCCCCTCTGTTTCAGTCGCTCTGTTTCAGCCCCTCTTTTTCAGCCCCTCTGTTTCTCGCCCTCTGTTGCTCGCCGTCTTTTTCAGCCCCTTTGTTTCTCGCCCTCTGTTTCAGCCCCTCTGATTCAGCCCCTCTGTTTCAGCCCCTCTGTTTCAGCCCCTCTGTTTCATCCCCTCTGGTTCTCGCCCTCTGTTTCTCACCCTCTGTATCTCGCCCTGTGTTTCAGCCCCTCTGTTTTTCGCCCTCTATTTCAGCCCCTCTGTTTCAGCCCCTCTGTTTCTCGCCCTCTGTTTCTGCCCCTCTGTTTCTCGCCCTCTGTTTCAGCCCCCCTGTTTCTCGCCCTCTGTTTCAGCCCCTCTGATTCATCCACTCTGTTTCTCGCCCTCTGTTTCTCACCCTCTATTCCTCGCCCTCTGTTTCAGCCCCTCTGTTTCTCGCCCTCTGTTTCAGCCCCTCTGTTTCAGCCCCTCTGAATCAGCCCCTCTGATTCAGCCCCTCTGCTTCAGCCCCTCTCTTTCAGCCCCTCTGTTTCAGCCCCTCTGCTTCTCGCCCTCTGTTTCAGCCCCTCTGTTTCAGCCCCTCTGTTTCAGCCCCTCTGTTTCTCGCCCTCTGTTTCAGCCCCTCTGTTTCAGCCCCTCTGATTCAGCCCCTCGGTTTCAGCCCCTCTGTTTCTCGCCCTCTGTTTCAGCCCCTCTGTTTCTCGCCCTCTGTTTCAGCCACTCTGTTTCAGTCCCTCTGTTTCAGTCCCTCTGTTTCTCGCCCTCTGTTTCTCGCCCTCAGTTTCAGCCCCTCTGTTTCTCGCCCTCCGTTTCAGCCCCTCTGTTTCAGCCCCGCTGTTTCAGCCCCTCTGTTTCTCGCCCTCTGTTTCAGCCCCTCTTTTTATCGCCCTCTGTTTCAGCCCCTCTGTTTCTCGCCCTCTGTTTCAGCCTCTCTGTTTCTCACCCTCTGTTTCAGCGCCTCTGTTACAGCCCTTCTGTTTCAACCCCTCTGTTTCTCGCCCTCTGTTTCAGCCCCTCTGTTTCTCGCCCTCTGTTTCAACCCCTCTGTTTCTCGCCCTCTGTATCAGCCCCTCTGTTTCAGCCCCTCTGTTTCAGCCCCTCTGTTTCTCGCCTTCTGTTTCTCGCCCTCTGTTTCAGCCTCTTTGTTTCTCGCCCTCTGTTTCAGCCCCTCTGTTTCAGCCCCTCTGATTCAGCCCCTCTGATTCAGGCCCTCTGTTTCTCGCCCTCTGTTTCAGCCCCTCTGTTTCAGCCCTTCTGTTTCAGCCCCTCTGTTTCAGCCCCTCTGTTTCTCGCCCTCTGTTTCAGCCCCTCTGTTTCAGCCCTTCTGTTTCAGCCCCTCTGTTTCAGCCCCTCTGTTTCTCGCCCTCTGTTTCAGCCCCTCTGTTTCTCGCCCTCTGTTTCAGCCCCTCTGTTTCAGCCCCTCTGTTTCAGGCCCTCTGTTTCTCGCCCTCTGTTTCAGCCCATCTGTTTCTCGTCCTCTGTTTCTGCCCCTCTAATTTAGCCCCTCTGTTTCAGCCTCTCTGTTTTACGCTCTCTGTTTCAGCCCCTCTGATTCTGCCACTCTGTTTCTCGTCCTCTGTTTCTGCCCCTCTGCTTCTCGCCCTCTGTTTCAGCCCCTCTGATCCTCGCCCTCTGTATCAGCCGCTCTGATTCAGCCCCTCTGTTTCAGCCCCTCTGAATCAGCCCCTCTGATTCTGCCCCTCTGTTTCAGCCCCTCTGTTTCAGCCCCTCTGTTTCTCGCCCTCCGTTTCAGCCCCTCTGTTTCTCGCCCTCTGTTTCAGCCCCTGTGCTTCTCGCCCTCTGTTTCAGCCCCTCTGATTCAGCCCCTCTGTTTCTCGCCCTCTGTTTCTGCCCCACTGTTTCTCGCCCTCTGTTTCAGCCCCTCTGTTTGTCGCCCTCTGTTTCAGCCCCTCTGTTTCTCGCCCTCTGTTTCAGCCCCTCTGTTTCAGCCCCTCTGTTTCAGCCCCTCTGTTTCTCGCACGCTGTTTCAGCCCCTCTGTTTCAGCCCCTCTGTTTCAGCCCCTCTGTTTCAGCCCCTCTGTTTCTCGCCCTCTGTTTCAGCCCCTCTGTTTCTCGCCCTCTGTTTCAGCCCGTCTGTTTCTCGCCCTCTGTTTCAGCCTCTCTGTTTCTTGCCCTCTGTTTCAGCCCCTCTGTTTCAGCCCCTCTGTTTCAGCCCCTCTGTTTCTCGCCCTCTGTTTCAGCGACTCTGTTTCTCGCCCTCAGTTTCAGCCCCTCTGTTTCAGCCCCTCTGTTTCAGCCCCTCTGTTTCAGCCCCTCTGTTTCTCGCCCTCTGTATCAGCCACTCTGTTTCTCGCCCTCTGTTTCAGCCCCTCTGTTTCTCGCCCTCTGTTTCAGCCCCTCTGTTTCTCGCCCTCTGTTTCAGCCCCTCTGTTTCTCGCCCTCTGTTTCAGCTCCTCTGATTCAGCCCCTCTGTTTCAGCCCATCTGTTTCACCCCCTCTGTTTCAGCCCCTCTGTATCATCCCCTCGGTTTCTCGCCCTCTGTTTCTCACCCTCTTTTTCTCGCCCTCTGTTTCAGCCCCTCTGTTTTTCGCCCTCTGTTTCAGCCCCTCTGTTTCTCGCACTCTGTTTCAGGCTCTCTGTTTCAGCCTGTCTGTTTCAGCCCCTCTGTTTCAGCCCCTCTGTTTCAGTCCCTCTGTTTCTCGCCCGCTGTTTCAGCCCGTTTGTTTCTCGCCCTCTGTTTCAGCCCCTCTGTTCCAGCCCCTCTGATTCAGCCCCTCTGATTCCACCCCTCTGTTTCTCGCCCTCTGTTTCAGCCCCTCTGTTTCAGCCCCTCTGTTCAGTCCCTCTGTTTCAGCCGCTCTGTTTCTCGCCCTCTGTTACAGCGACTCTGTTTCTCGCCCTCAGTTTCAGCCCCTCTGTTTCAGCCCCTCTGTTTCAGCCCCTCTGTTTCTCGCCCTCTGTTTCAGCCACTCTGTTTCTCGCCCTCTGTTTCAGCCCCTCTGTTTCTGCCCCTCTGTTTCTCGCCCTCTGTTTAACCCCTTCTGTTTCTCGCCCTCTGTTTCAGCCCCTCTGTTTCAGCCCCTCTGTTTCTCGCCCTCTGTTTCAGCCCCTCTGTTTCTCGCCTTCTGTTTCAGCCCCTCTGATTCAACCCCTCTGTTTCAGCCCCTCTGTTTCAGCCCCTCTGTTTCAGCCCCTCTGTTTCATCCCCAATGTTTCTCGCCCTCTGTTTCTGCCCCTCTGTTTCTCGCCCTTTGTTTCAGCCCCTCTGTTTCTCGCCCTCTGTTTCAGCCCCTCTGATTCAGCCCCTCTGTTTCAGCCCCTCTGTTTCTCCCCCTCTGTTCCAGCCCCTCTGTTTCAGCCCCTCTGTTTCAGCCCCTCTGTTTCTCGCCCTCTGTTCCTCGCCCTCTGTTTCTCGCCCTCCGTTTCAGCCCCTCTGTTTCTCGCCATCTGTTTCAGCCCCTCTGTTTCAGCCCCTTTGTTTCAGCCCCTCTGTTTCAGCCCCTCGGTTTCTCGCCCTCTGTTTCAGCCCCTCTGTTTTTCGCCCTCTGTTTCAGCCCCTCTGTTTCTAACCCTGTTTCAGCCCCTCTGTTTCAGCCCGTCTGTTTCAGCCACTCTGTTTCTCGCCCTCTGTTTCAGCCCCTCTGTTTCTAACCCTCTGTTTCAGCCCCTCTGTTTCTCGCCTTCTATTTCAGCCACTCTGATTCAGCCCCTCTGTTTCAGCCCCTCTGATTCAGCCCCTCTGTTTCAGCCCCTCTGTTTCAGCCGCTCTGTTTCATCCACTCTGTTTCTCGCCCTCTGTTTTTAACCCTGTGTTCCTCGCCCTCTGTTTCAGCCCCTCTGTTTCTCGCCCTCTGTTTCAGCCCCTCTGTTTCAGCACCTCTATTTCTCGCCCTCTGTTTCAGCCCCTCTGTTTCTCGCCCTCTGTTTCAGCCCCTCTGTTTCTTGCCCTCTGTTTCAGCCCCGCTGATTCAGCCCCTCTGTTTCAGCCCCTCTGAATCAGCCCCTCTGATTCAGCCCCTCTGTTTCAGCCCCTCTGTTTCAGCCCATCTGTTTCTCGCCCTCTATTTCAGCCCCTCTGTTTCTCGCCCTCTGTTTCAGCCCCTCTATTTCTCGCCCTCTGTTTCAGCCCCTCTGATTCAGCCCCTCTGTTTCAGCCCCTCTGATTCAGCACCTCTGATTCAGCCCCTCTGATTCAGCCCCTCTGTTTCTCGCCCTCTGTTTCAGCCCCTCTGTTTCAGCCCCTCTGTTTCAGCCCCTCTGTTTTGCACCCTCTGATTCATCCCCTCTGATTCAGCCCCTCTGATTCAGCCACTCTTATTCAGCCTCTCTGTTTCCCGCCCCTCTGTTTCAGCCCCTCTGTTTCTCGCCCTCTGTTTCAGCCCCTCTGTTTCTCGCCCTCTGTTTCAGCCCCTGTTTCAGCCCCTCTGATTCAGCCCCTCGGTTTCAGCCACTCTGTTTCTCGCCCTCTGTTTCAGCCCCTCTGTTTCTCGCCCTCTGTTTCAGCCCCTCTGTTTCAGCCCCTCTGTTTCAGCCCCTCTGTTTCTCGCCCTCTGTTTCAGCCCCTCTGTTTATCGCCCTCTGTTTCAGCCCCTCTGTTTCTCGCCCTCTGTTTCAGACTCTCTGTTTCTCACCCTCTGTTTCAGCCCCTCTGTTTCAGCTCCTCTGTTTCAGCCCCTCTGTTTCAGCCCCTCTGTTTCTCGCCCCCTGTTTCAGCCCCTCTGTTTCTCGCCCTCTGTTTCAGCCCTTCAGTTTCTCGCCCTCTGTATCAGCCCCTCTGTTTCAGTCCCTCTGTTTCAGCCCCTCTTTTTCAGCCCCTCTGTTTCTCGCCCTCTGTTGCTCGCCCTCTTTTTCAGCCCCTTTGTTTCTCGCCCTCTGTTTCAGGCCCTCTGTTTCAGCCCCTCTGATTCAGCCCCTCTGATTCAGCCCCTCTGTTTCTCGCCCTCTGTTTCAGCCCCTCTGTTTCAGCCCTTCTGTTTCAGCGCCTCTTTTTCAGCCCCTCTGTTTCAGCCCCTCTGTTTCAGTCCCTCTGTTTCTCGCCCTCTGTTTCTCCCCCTCTGTTTCAGCCCCTCTGTTTCTCGCCCTCTGTTTCAGCCCCTCTGTTTCTCGCCCTCTGTTTCAGCCCCTCTGTTTCAGCCCCTCTGATTCAGCCCCTCGGTTTCAGCCCCTCTGTTTCTCGCCCTCTGTTTCAGCCCCTCTGTTTCTCGCCCTCTGTTTCAGCCCCTCTGTTTCAGTCCCTCTGTTTGAGTCCCTCTGTTTCTCGCCCTCTGTTTCTCGCCCTCTGTTTCAGCCCCTCTGTTTCTCGCCCTCCGTTTCAGCCCCTCTGTTTCAGCCCCGCTGTTTCAGCCCCTCTGTTTCTCGCCCTCTGTTTCAGCCCCTCTTTTTATCGCCCTCTGTTTCAGCCCCTCTGTTTCTCGCCCTCTGTTTCAGCCTCTCTGTTTCTCACCCTCTGTTTCAGCCCCTCTGTTACAGCCCTTCTGTTTCAGCCCCTCTGTTTCTCGCCCTCTGTTTCAGCCCCTCTGTTTCTCGCCCTCTGTTTCAGCCCCTCTGTTTCTCGCCCTCTGTATCAGCCCCTCTGTTTCAGCCCCTCTGTTTCAGCCCCTCTGTTTCTCGCCCTCTGTTTCTCGCCCTCTGTTTCAGCCTCTTTGTTTCTCGCCCTCTGTTTCAGCCCCTCTGTTTCAGCCCCTCTGATTCAGCCCCTCTGATTCAGGCCCTCTGTTTCTCGCCCTCTGTTTCAGCCCCTCTGTTTCAGCCCTTCTGTTTCAGCCCCTCTGTTTCAGCCCCTCTGTTTCACGCCCTCTGTTTCAGCCCCTCTGTTTCTCGCCCTCTGTTTCAGCCCCTCTGTTTCAGCAACTCTGTTTCAGCCCCTCTGTTTCTCGCCCTCTGTTTCAGCCCCTCTGTTTCTCGCCCTCTGTTTCTGCCCCTCTAATTTAGACCCTCTGTTTCAGCCCCTCTGTTTCACGCCCTCTGTTTCAGCCCCTCTGTTTCTCGCCCTCTGTTTCAGCCCCTCTGTTTCAGCAACTCTGTTTCAGCCCCTCTGTTTCTCGCCCTCTGTTTCAGCCCCTCTGTTTCTCGCCCTCTGTTTCTGCCCCTCTAATTTAGACCCTCTGATTCTGCCCCTCTGTTTCAGCCCCTCAGTTTCAGCCCCTCTGTTTCTCGCCCTCTGTTTCAGCCCCTCTGATTCAGCCCCTCTGTTTCTCGCCCTCTGTTTCAGCCCCTCTGTTTCTCGCCCTCTGTTTCAGCCCCTCTGTTTCAGCACCTCTATTTCTCGCCCTCTGTTTCAGCCCCTCTGTTTCTCGCCCTCTGTTTCAGCCCCTCTGTTTCTTGCCCTCTGTTTCAGCCCCGCTGATTCAGCCCCTCTGTTTCAGCCCCTCTGAATCAGCCCCTCTGATTCAGCCCCTCTGTTTCAGCCCCTCTGTTTCAGCCCATCTGTTTCTCGCCCTCTATTTCAGCCCCTCTGTTTCTCGCCCTCTGTTTCAGACCGTCTATTTCTCGCCCTCTGTTTCAGCCCCTCTGATTCAGCCCCTCTGTTTCAGCCCCTCTGATTCAGCACCTCTGATTCAGCCCCTCTGATTCAGCCCCTCTGTTTCTCGCCCTCTGTTTCAGCCCCTCTGTTTCAGCCCCTCTGTTTCAGCCCCTCTGTTTTGCACCCTCTGATTCATCCCCTCTGATTCAGCCCCTCTGATTCAGCCACTCTTATTCAGCCTCTCTGTTTCCCGCCCCTCTGTTTCAGCCCCTCTGTTTCTCGCCCTCTGTTTCAGCCCCTCTGTTTCTCGCCCTCTGTTTCAGCCCCTGTTTCAGCCCCTCTGATTCAGCCCCTCGGTTTCAGCCACTCTGTTTCTCGCCCTCTGTTTCAGCCCCTCTGTTTCTCGCCCTCTGTTTCAGCCCCTCTGTTTCAGCCCCTCTGTTTCAGCCCCTCTGTTTCTCGCCCTCTGTTTCAGCCCCTCTGTTTATCGCCCTCTGTTTCAGCCCCTCTGTTTCTCGCCCTCTGTTTCAGACTCTCTGTTTCTCACCCTCTGTTTCAGCCCCTCTGTTTCAGCTCCTCTGTTTCAGCCCCTCTGTTTCAGCCCCTCTGTTTCTCGCCCCCTGTTTCAGCCCCTCTGTTTCTCGCCCTCTGTTTCAGCCCTTCAGTTTCTCGCCCTCTGTATCAGCCCCTCTGTTTCAGTCCCTCTGTTTCAGCCCCTCTTTTTCAGCCCCTCTGTTTCTCGCCCTCTGTTGCTCGCCCTCTTTTTCAGCCCCTTTGTTTCTCGCCCTCTGTTTCAGGCCCTCTGTTTCAGCCCCTCTGATTCAGCCCCTCTGATTCAGCCCCTCTGTTTCTCGCCCTCTGTTTCAGCCCCTCTGTTTCAGCCCTTCTGTTTCAGCGCCTCTTTTTCAGCCCCTCTGTTTCAGCCCCTCTGTTTCAGTCCCTCTGTTTCTCGCCCTCTGTTTCTCCCCCTCTGTTTCAGCCCCTCTGTTTCTCGCCCTCTGTTTCAGCCCCTCTGTTTCTCGCCCTCTGTTTCAGCCCCTCTGTTTCAGCCCCTCTGATTCAGCCCCTCGGTTTCAGCCCCTCTGTTTCTCGCCCTCTGTTTCAGCCCCTCTGTTTCTCGCCCTCTGTTTCAGCCCCTCTGTTTCAGTCCCTCTGTTTGAGTCCCTCTGTTTCTCGCCCTCTGTTTCTCGCCCTCTGTTTCAGCCCCTCTGTTTCTCGCCCTCCGTTTCAGCCCCTCTGTTTCAGCCCCGCTGTTTCAGCCCCTCTGTTTCTCGCCCTCTGTTTCAGCCCCTCTTTTTATCGCCCTCTGTTTCAGCCCCTCTGTTTCTCGCCCTCTGTTTCAGCCTCTCTGTTTCTCACCCTCTGTTTCAGCCCCTCTGTTACAGCCCTTCTGTTTCAGCCCCTCTGTTTCTCGCCCTCTGTTTCAGCCCCTCTGTTTCTCGCCCTCTGTTTCAGCCCCTCTGTTTCTCGCCCTCTGTATCAGCCCCTCTGTTTCAGCCCCTCTGTTTCAGCCCCTCTGTTTCTCGCCCTCTGTTTCTCGCCCTCTGTTTCAGCCTCTTTGTTTCTCGCCCTCTGTTTCAGCCCCTCTGTTTCAGCCCCTCTGATTCAGCCCCTCTGATTCAGGCCCTCTGTTTCTCGCCCTCTGTTTCAGCCCCTCTGTTTCAGCCCTTCTGTTTCAGCCCCTCTGTTTCAGCCCCTCTGTTTCACGCCCTCTGTTTCAGCCCCTCTGTTTCTCGCCCTCTGTTTCAGCCCCTCTGTTTCAGCAACTCTGTTTCAGCCCCTCTGTTTCTCGCCCTCTGTTTCAGCCCCTCTGTTTCTCGCCCTCTGTTTCTGCCCCTCTAATTTAGACCCTCTGTTTCAGCCTCTCTGTTTTACGCTCTCTGTTTCAGCCCCTCTGTTTCTGCCACTCTGTTTCTCGCCCTCTGTTCCTGTCCCTCTGTTTCTCGCCCTCTGTTTCAGCCCCTCTGATCCTCGCCCTCTGTTTCACCCGCTCTGATTCAGCCCCTCTGTTTCAGCCCCTCTGAATCAGCCCCTCTGATTCTGCCCCTCTGTTTCAGCCCCTCAGTTTCAGCCCCTCTGTTTCTCGCCCTCTGTTTCAGCCCCTCTGATTCAGCCCCTCTGTTTCTCGCCCTCTGTTTCTGCCCCTCTGTTTCTCGCACTCTGTTTCAGCCCCTCTGTTTCAGCCCCTCTGTTTCAGCCCATCTGTTGCTCGCCCTCTGTTTCAGCCCCTCTGTTTCGCGCCCTCTGTTTCAGCCCCTCTATTTCTCGTCCTCTGTTTCAGCCCCTCTGTTTCAGCCCCTCTGTTTCACGCCCTCTGTTTCAGCCCCTCTGTTTGTCACCCTCTGTTTCAGCCCCTCTGTTTCTCGCCCTCTGTTTCAGCCCCTCTGTTTCAGCCCCTCTGTTTCAGTCCCTCTGTTTCTCGCCCTCTGTTTCTCCCCCTCTGTTTCAGCCCCTCTGTTTCTCGCCCTCTGTTTCAGCCCCTCTGTTTCTCGCACGCTGTTTCAGCCCCTCTGTTTCAGCCCCTCTGTTTCAGCCCCTCTGTTTCAGCCCCTCTGTTTCTCGCCCTCTGTTTCAGCCCCTCTGTTTCTCGCCCTCTGTTTCAGCCCGTCTGTTTCTCGCCCTCTGATTCAGCCTCTCTGTTTCTTGCTCTCTGTTTCAGCCCCTCTGTTTCAGCCCCTCTGTTTCAGCCCCTCTGTTTCTCGCCCTCTGTTTCAGCGACTCTGTTTCTCGCCCTCAGTTTCAGCCCCTCTGTTTCAGCCCCTCTGTTTCAGCCCCTCTGTTTCTCGCCCTCTGTATCAGCCACTCTGTTTCTCGCCCTCTGTTTCAGCCCCTCTGTTTCTCGCCCTCTGTTTCAGCTCCTCTGATTCAGCCCCTCTGTTTCAGCCCATCTGTTTCAGACCCTCTGTTTCAGCCCCTCTGTTTCATCCCCTCGGTTTCTCGCCCTCTGTTTCTCACCCTCTTTTTCTCGCCCTCTGTTTCAGCCCCTCTGTTTTTCGCCCTCTGTTTCAGCCCCTCTGTTTCTCGCACTCTGTTTCAGGCTCTCTGTTTCAGCCTGTCTGTTTCAGCCCCTCTGTTTCAGCCCCTCTGTTTCAGTCCCTCTGTTTCTCGCCCGCTGTTTCAGCCCCTCTGTTTCTCGCCCTCTGTTTCAGCCCTTCTGTTTCTCGGCCTCTGTTTCAGCCCCTCTGTTTCTCGCCCTCTGTTTCAGCCCCACTCTTTCAGCCCCTCTGTTTCAGCCCCTCTGTTTCAGCCCTTCTGTTTCTCGCCCTCTGTTTCAGCCCCTCTGTTTCTCGCCCTCTGTTTCAGCCCCACTGTTTCAGCCCCTCTGTTTCTCGCCCTCTTTTTCTGCCCCTCTGTCTCTCGCCCTCTGTTTCAGCCGCTCTGTTACTCGCCCTCTGTTTCAGCCCCTCTGTTTCAGCCTCTCTGTTTCTCGCCCTCTGTTTCTGCCCTCCTGTTTCTCGCCCTCTGTTTCAGCCCCTCTGTTTCTCGCCTTCTATTTCAGCCCCTCTGATTCAGCCCCTCTGTTTCAGCCACTCTGATTCAGCCCCTCTGTTTCAGCCCCTCTGTTTCAGCCGCTCTGTTTCATCCACTCTGTTTCTCGCCCTCTGTTTCTCACCCTGTATTCCTCGCCCTCTGTTTCAGCCCCTCTGTTTCTCGCCCTCTGTTTCAGCCCCTCTGTTTCAGCACCTCTATTTCTCGCCCTCTGTTTCAGCCCCTCTGTTTCTCGCCCTCTGTTTCAGCCCCTCTGTTTCTTGCCCTCTGTTTCAGCCCCGCTGATTCAGCCCCTCTGTTTCAGCCCCTCTGAATCAGCCCCTCTGATTCAGCCCCTCTGTTTCAGCCCCTCTGTTTCAGCCCATCTGTTTCTCGCCCTCTGTTTCAGCCCCTCTGTTTCTCGCCCTCTGTTTCAGCCCCTCTATATCTCGCCCTCTGTTTCAGCCCCTCTGATTCAGCCCCTCTGTTTCAGCCCCTCTGATTCAGCACCTCTGATTCAGCCCCTCTGATTCAGCCCCTCTGTTTCTCGCCCTCTGTTTCAGCCCCTCTGTTTCAGCCCCTCTGTTTCAGCCCCTCTGTTTTGCACCCTCTGATTCATCCCCTCTGATTCAGCCCCTCTGATTCAGCCACTCTGATTCAGCCTCTCTGTTTCCCGCCCCTCTGTTTCAGCCCCTCTGTTTCTCGCCCTCTGTTTCAGCCCCTCTGTTTCTCGCCCTCTGTTTCAGCCCCTCTGTTTCAGCCCCTCTGATTCAGCCCCTCGGTTTCAGCCACTCTGTTTCTCGCCCTCTGTTTCAGCCTCTCTGTTTCTCGCCCTCTGTTTCAGCCCCTCTGTTTCAGCCCCTCTGTTTCAGCCCCTCAATTTCTGGCCCTCGGTTTCAGCCCCTCTGTTTATCGCCCTCTGTTTCAGCCCCTCTGTTTCTCGCCCTCTGTTTCAGACTCTCTGTTTCTCACCCTCTGTTTCAGCCCCTCTGTTTCAGCTCCTCTGTTTCAGCCCCTCTGTTTCAGCCCCTCTGTTTCTCGCCCCCTGTTTCAGCCCCTCTGTTTCTCGCCCTCTGTTTCAGCCCTTCAGTTTCTCGCCCTCTGTATCAGCCCCTCTGTTTCAGTCCCTCTGTTTCAGCCCCTCTTTTTCAGCCCCTCTGTTTCTCGCCCTCTGTTGCTCGCCCTCTTTTTCAGCCCCTTTGTTTCTCGCCCTCTGTTTCAGGCCCTCTGTTTCAGCCCCTCTGATTCAGCCCCTCTGATTCAGCCCCTCTGTTTCTCGCCCTCTGTTTCAGCCCCTCTGTTTCAGCCCTTCTGTTTCAGCGCCTCTTTTTCAGCCCCTCTGTTTCAGCCCCTCTGTTTCAGTCCCTCTGTTTCTCGCCCTCTGTTTCTCCCCCTCTGTTTCAGCCCCTCTGTTTCTCGCCCTCTGTTTCAGCCCCTCTGTTTCTCGCCCTCTGTTTCAGCCCCTCTGTTTCAGCCCCTCTGATTCAGCCCCTCGGTTTCAGCCCCTCTGTTTCTCGCCCTCTGTTTCAGCCCATCTGTTTCTCGCCCTCTGTTTCAGCCCCTCTGTTTCAGTCCCTCTGTTTGAGTCCCTCTGTTTCTCGCCCTCTGTTTCTCGCCCTCTGTTTCAGCCCCTCTGTTTCTCGCCCTCCGTTTCAGCCCCTCTGTTTCAGCCCCGCTGTTTCAGCCCCTCTGTTTCTCGCCCTCTGTTTCAGCCCCTCTTTTTATCGCCCTCTGTTTCAGCCCCTCTGTTTCTCGCCCTCTGTTTCAGCCTCTCTGTTTCTCACCCTCTGTTTCAGCCCCTCTGTTACAGCCCTTCTGTTTCAGCCCCTCTGTTTCTCGCCCTCTGTTTCAGCCCCTCTGTTTCTCGCCCTCTGTTTCAGCCCCTCTGTTTCTCGCCCTCTGTTTCAGACCCTCTGTTTCAGCCCCTCTGTTTCAGCCCCTCTGTTTCTCGCCCTCTGTTTCTCGCCCTGTGTTTCAGCCTCTTTGTTTCTCGCCCTCTGTTTCAGCCCCTCTGTTTCAGCCCCTCTGATTCAGCCCCTCTGATTCAGGCCCTCTGTTTCTCGCCCTCTGTTTCAGCCCCTCTGTTTCAGCCATTCTGTTTCAGCCCCTCTGTTTCAGCCCCTCTGTTTCTCGCCCTCTGTTTCAGCCCCTCTGTTTCTCGCCCTCTGTTTCAGCCCCTCTGTTTCAGCAACTCTGTTTCAGCCCCTCTGTTTCTCGCCCTCTGTTTCAGCCCCTCTGTTTCTCGCTCTCTGTTTCTGCCCCTCTAATTTAGCCCCTCTGTTTCAGCCTCTCTGTTTTACGCTCTCTGTTTCAGCCCCTCTGTTTCTGCCACTCTGTTTCTCGCCCTCTGTTTCTGCCCCTCTGTTTCTCGCCCTCTGTTTCAGCCCCTCTGATCCTCGCCCTCTGTTTCACCCGCTCTGATTCAGCCCCTCTGTTTCAGCCCCTCTGAATCAGCCCCTCTGATTCTGCCCCTCTGTTTCAGCCCCTCAGTTTCAGCCCCTCTGTTTCTCGCCCTCTGTTTCAGCCCCTCTGATTCAGCCCCTCTGTTTCTCGCCCTCTGTTTCTGCCCCTCTGTTTCTCGCACTCTGTTTCAGCCCCTCTGTTTCAGCCCCTCTGTTTCAGCCCATCTGTTGCTCGCCCTCTGTTTCAGCCCCTCTGTTTCTCGCCCTCTGTTTCAGCCCCTCTATTTCTCGTCCTCTGTTTCAGCCCCTCTGTTTCAGCCCCTCTGTTTCACGCCCTCTGTTTCAGCCCCTCTGTTTGTCACCCTCTGTTTCAGCCCCTCTGTTTCTCGCCCTCTGTTTCAGCCCCTCTGTTTCAGCCCCTCTGTTTCAGTCCCTCTGTTTCTCGCCCTCTGTTTCTCCCCCTCTGTTTCAGCCCCTCTGTTTCTCGCCCTCTGTTTCAGCCCCTCTGTTTCTCGCACGCTGTTTCAGCCCCTCTGTTTCAGCCCCTCTGTTTCAGCCCCTCTGTTTCTCGCCCTCTGTTTCAGCCCCTCTGTTTCTCGCCCTCTGTTTCAGCCCGTCTGTTTCTCGCCCTCTGTTTCAGCCTCTCTGTTTCTTGCTCTCTGTTTCAGCCCCTCTGTTTCAGCCCCTCTGTTTCAGCCCCTCTGTTTCTCGCCCTCTGTTTCAGCGACTCTGTTTCTCGCCCTCAGTTTCAGCCCCTCTGTTTCAGCCCCTCTGTTTCAGCCCCTCTGTTTCTCGCCCTCTGTATCAGCCACTCTGTTTCTCGCCCTCTGTTTCAGCCCCTCTGTTTCTCGCCCTCTGTTTCAGCCCCTCTGTTTCTCGCCCTCTGTTTCAGCTCCTCTGATTCAGCCCCTCTGTTTCAGCCCATCTGTTTCAGCCCCTCTGTTTCAGCCCCTCTGTTTCATCCCCTCGGTTTCTCGCCCTCTGTTTCTCACCCTCTTTTTCTCGCCCTCTGTTTCAGCCCCTCTGTTTTTCGCCCTCTGTTTCAGCCCCTCTGTTTCTCGCACTCTGTTTCAGGCTCTCTGTTTCAGCCTGTCTGTTTCAGCCCCTCTGTTTCAGCCCCTCTGTTTCAGTCCCTCTGTTTCAGCCCCTCTGATTCAGCCCCTCTGATTCCACCCCTCTGTTTCTCGCCCTCTGTTTCAGCCCCTCTGTTTCAGCCCCTCAGTTTCAGTCCCTCTGTTTCAGCCGCTCTGTTTCTCGCCTTCTGTTTCAGCGACTCTGTTTCTCGCCCTCAGTGTCAGCCCCTCTGTTTCAGCCCCTCTGTTTCAGCCCCTCTGTTTCAGCCCCTCTGTTTCTCGCCCTCTGTTTCAGCCACTCTGTTTCTCGCCCTCTGTTTCTCACCCTCTGTTTCTCGCCCTGTGTTTCAGCCCCTCTGTTTCTCGCCCTCTGTTTCAGCCCCTCTGTTTCTCGCCCTCTGTTTCAGCCCCTCTGATTCAGCCCCTCTGTTTCAGCCCCTCTGTTTCTCCCCCTCTGTTCCAGCGCCTCTGTTTCAGCCCCTCTGTTTCAGCCACTCTGTGCCAGCCCCTCTGTTTCAGCCCCTTTGTTTCAGCCCCTCTGTTTCAGCCCCTCGGTTTCTCGCCCTCTGTTTCAGCCCCTCTGTTTTTCGCCCTCTGTTTCAGCCCCTCTGTTTCTAACCCTCTGTTTCAGACCCTCTGTTTCATCCTGTCTGTTTCAGCCACTCTGTTTCTCGCTCTCTGTTTCAGCCCCTCTGTTTCTAACCCTCTGTTTCAGCCCCTCTGATTCAGCCCCGCTGTTTCTCGCCCTCTGTTTCAGCCCCTCTGTTTCTTGCCCTCTGTTTCAGCCCCTCTGTTTCTCGCCCTCTGTTTCAGCCCCACTGTTTCAGCCCCTCTGTTTCAGCCCCTCTGTTTCAGCCCTTCTGTTTCTCGCCCTCTGTTTCAGCCCCTCTGTTTCTCGCCCTCTGTTTCAGCCCCACTGTTTCAGCCCCTCTGTTTCTCGCCCTCTTTTTCTGCCCCTCTGTCTCTCGCCCTCTGTTTCAGCCCCTCTGTTTCACGCCCTCTGTTTCAGCCCCTCTGTTTGTCACCCTCTGTTTCAGCCCCTCTGTTTCTCGCCCTCTGTTTCAGCCCCTCTGTTTCAGCCCCTCTGTTTCAGCCCCTCTGTTTCAGTCCCTCTGTTTCTCGCCCTCTGTTTCTCCCCCTCTGTTTCAGCCCCTCTGTTTCTCGCCCTCTGTTTCAGTCCCTCTGTTTCTCGCACGCTGTTTCAGCCCCTCTGTTTCAGCCCCTCTGTTTCAGCCCCTCTGTTTCAGCCCCTCTGTTTCTCGCCCTCTGTTTCAGCCCCTCTGTTTCTCGCCCTCTGTTTCAGCCCGTCTGTTTCTCGCCCTCTGTTTCAGCCTCTCTGTTTCTACCTCTCTGTTTCAGCCCCTCTGTTTCAGCCCCTCTGTTTCAGCCCCTCTGTTTCTCGCCCTCTGTTTCAGCGACTCTGTTTCTCGCCCTCAGTTTCAGCCCCTCTGTTTCAGCCCCTCTGTTTCAGCCCCTCTGTTTCAGCCCCTCTGTTTCTCGCCCTCTGTATCAGCCACTCTGTTTCTCGCCCTCTGTTTCAGCCCCTCTGTTTCTCGCCCTCTGTTTCAGCCCCTCTGTTTCTCGCCCTCTGTTTCAGCTCCTCTGATTCAGCCCCTCTGTTTCAGCCCATCTGTTTCAGCCCCTCTGTTTCAGCCCCTCTGTTTCATCCCCTCGGTTTCTCGCCCTCTGTTTCTCACCCTCTTTTTCTCGCCCTCTGTTTCAGCCCCTCTGTTTTTCGCCCTCTGTTTCAGCCCCTCTGTTTCTCGCACTCTGTTTCAGGCTCTCTGTTTCAGCCTGTCTGTTTCAGCCCCTCTGTTTCAGCCCCTCTGTTTCAGTCCCTCTGTTTCTCGCCCGCTGTTTCAGCCCGTTTGTTTCTCGCCCTCTGTTTCAGCCCCTCTGTTTCAGCCCCTCTGATTCAGCCCCTCTGATTCCACCCCTCTGTTTCTCGCCCTCTGTTTCAGCCCCTCAGTTTCAGTTCCTCTGTTTCAGCCACTCTGTTTCTCGCCTTCTGTTTCAGCGACTCTGTTTCTCGCCCTCAGTTTCAGCCCCTCTGTTTCAGCCCCTCTGTTTCAGCCCCTCTGTTTCAGCCCCTCTGTTTCTCGCCCTCTGTTTCAGCCACTCTGTTTCTCGCCCTCTGTTTCTCACCCTCTGTTTCTCGCCCTGTGTTTCAGCCCCTCTGTTTCTCGCCCTCTGTTTCAGCCCCTCTGTTTCTCGCCCTCTGTTTCAGCCCCTCTGATTCAGCCCCTCTGTTTCAGCCCATCTGTTTCAGCCCCTCTGTTTCAGCCCCTCTGTTTCATCCCCTCGGTTTCTCGCCCTCTGTTTCTCACCCTCTTTTTCTCGCCCTCTGTTTCAGCCCCTCTGTTTTTCGCCCTCTGTTTCAGCCCCTCTGTTTCTCGCACTCTGTTTCAGGCTCTCTGTTTCAGCCTGTCTGTTTCAGCCCCTCTGTTTCAGCCCCTCTGTTTCAGTCCCTCTGTTTCAGCCCCTCTGATTCAGCCCCTCTGATTCCACCCCTCTGTTTCTCGCCCTCTGTTTCAGCCCCTCTGTTTCAGCCCCTCAGTTTCAGTCCCTCTGTTTCAGCCGCTCTGTTTCTCGCCTTCTGTTTCAGCGACTCTGTTTCTCGCCCTCAGTGTCAGCCCCTCTGTTTCAGCCCCTCTGTTTCAGCCCCTCTGTTTCAGCCCCTCTGTTTCTCGCCCTCTGTTTCAGCCACTCTGTTTCTCGCCCTCTGTTTCTCACCCTCTGTTTCTCGCCCTGTGTTTCAGCCCCTCTGTTTCTCGCCCTCTGTTTCAGCCCCTCTGTTTCTCGCCCTCTGTTTCAGCCCCTCTGATTCAGCCCCTCTGTTTCAGCCCCTCTGTTTCTCCCCCTCTGTTCCAGCGCCTCTGTTTCAGCCCCTCTGTTTCAGCCACTCTGTGCCAGCCCCTCTGTTTCAGCCCCTTTGTTTCAGCCCCTCTGTTTCAGCCCCTCGGTTTCTCGCCCTCTGTTTCAGCCCCTCTGTTTTTCGCCCTCTGTTTCAGCCCCTCTGTTTCTAACCCTCTGTTTCAGACCCTCTGTTTCATCCTGTCTGTTTCAGCCACTCTGTTTCTCGCTCTCTGTTTCAGCCCCTCTGTTTCTAACCCTCTGTTTCAGCCCCTCTGATTCAGCCCCGCTGTTTCTCGCCCTCTGTTTCAGCCCCTCTGTTTCTTGCCCTCTGTTTCAGCCCCTCTGTTTCTCGCCCTCTGTTTCAGCCCCACTGTTTCAGCCCCTCGGTTTCAGCCCCTCTGTTTCAGCCCTTCTGTTTCTCGCCCTCTGTTTCAGCCCCTCTGTTTCTCGCCCTCTGTTTCAGCCCCACTGTTTCAGCCCCTCTGTTTCTCGCCCTCTTTTTCTGCCCCTCTGTCTCTCGCCCTCTGTTTCAGCCCCTCTGTTTCACGCCCTCTGTTTCAGCCCCTCTGTTTGTCACCCTCTGTTTCAGCCCCTCTGTTTCTCGCCCTCTGTTTCAGCCCCTCTGTTTCAGCCCCTCTGTTTCAGCCCCTCTGTTTCAGTCCCTCTGTTTCTCGCCCTCTGTTTCTCCCCCTCTGTTTCAGCCCCTCTGTTTCTCGCCCTCTGTTTCAGTCCCTCTGTTTCTCGCACGCTGTTTCAGCCCCTCTGTTTCAGCCCCTCTGTTTCAGCCCCTCTGTTTCAGCCCCTCTGTTTCTCGCCCTCTGTTTCAGCCCCTCTGTTTCTCGCCCTCTGTTTCAGCCCGTCTGTTTCTCGCCCTCTGTTTCAGCCTCTCTGTTTCTACCTCTCTGTTTCAGCCCCTCTGTTTCAGCCCCTCTGTTTCAGCCCCTCTGTTTCTCGCCCTCTGTTTCAGCGACTCTGTTTCTCGCCCTCAGTTTCAGCCCCTCTGTTTCAGCCCCTCTGTTTCAGCCCCTCTGTTTCAGCCCCTCTGTTTCTCGCCCTCTGTATCAGCCACTCTGTTTCTCGCCCTCTGTTTCAGCCCCTCTGTTTCTCGCCCTCTGTTTCAGCCCCTCTGTTTCTCGCCCTCTGTTTCAGCTCCTCTGATTCAGCCCCTCTGTTTCAGCCCATCTGTTTCAGCCCCTCTGTTTCAGCCCCTCTGTTTCATCCCCTCGGTTTCTCGCCCTCTGTTTCTCACCCTCTTTTTCTCGCCCTCTGTTTCAGCCCCTCTGTTTTTCGCCCTCTGTTTCAGCCCCTCTGTTTCTCGCACTCTGTTTCAGGCTCTCTGTTTCAGCCTGTCTGTTTCAGCCCCTCTGTTTCAGCCCCTCTGTTTCAGTCCCTCTGTTTCTCGCCCGCTGTTTCAGCCCGTTTGTTTCTCGCCCTCTGTTTCAGCCCCTCTGTTTCAGCCCCTCTGATTCAGCCCCTCTGATTCCACCCCTCTGTTTCTCGCCCTCTGTTTCAGCCCCTCTGTTTCAGCCCCTCAGTTTCAGTTCCTCTGTTTCAGCCACTCTGTTTCTCGCCTTCTGTTTCAGCGACTCTGTTTCTCGCCCTCAGTTTCAGCCCCTCTGTTTCAGCCCCTCTGTTTCAGCCCCTCTGTTTCAGCCCCTCTGTTTCTCGCCCTCTGTTTCAGCCACTCTGTTTCTCGCCCTCTGTTTCTCACCCTCTGTTTCTCGCCCTGTGTTTCAGCCCCTCTGTTTCTCGCCCTCTGTTTCAGCCCCTCTGTTTCTCGCCCTCTGTTTCAGCCCCTCTGATTCAGCCCCTCTGTTTCAGCCCCTCTGTTTCAGCCCCTCTGTTCCAGCGCCTCTGTTTCAGCCCCTCTGTTTCAGCCACTCTGTGCCAGCCCCTCTGTTTCAGCCCCTTTGTTTCAGCCCCTCTGTTTCAGCCCCTCTGTTTTTCGCCCTCTGTTTCAGCCCCTCTGTTTCTAACCCTCTGTTTCAGCCCCTCTGTTTCATCCCGTCTGTTTCAGCCACACTGTTTCTCGCCCTCTGTTTCAGCCCCTCTGTTTCTAACCCTCTGTTTCAGCCCCTCTGTTTCAGCCCCTCTGTTTCTCGCCCTCTGTTTCAGCCCCTCTGTTTCTCGCCCTCTGTTTCAGCCCCTCTGTTTCTCGCCCTCTGTTTCAGCCCCACTGTTTCAGCCCCTCTGTTTCAGCCCCTCTGTTTCAGCCCTTCTGTTTCTCGCCCTCTGTTTCAGCCCCTCTGTTTCTCGCCCTCTGTTTCAGCCCCACTGTTTCAGCCCCTCTGTTTCTCGCCCTCTTTTTCTGCCCCTCTCTCTCTCGCCCTCTGTTTCAGCCGCTCTGTTTCTCGCCCTCTGTTTCAGCCCCTCTGTTTCAGCCCCTCTGTTTCTCGCCCTCTGTTTCTGCCCTCCTGTTTCTCGCCCTCTGTTTCAGCCCCTCTGTTTCTCGCCTTCTATTTCAGCCCCTCTGATTCAGCCCCTCTGTTTCAGCCCCTCTGATTCAGCCCCTCTGTTTCAGCCCCTCTGTTTCAGCCCCTCTGTTTCATCCACTCTGTTTCTCGCCCTCTGTTTCTCACACTCTGTTCCTCGCCCTCTGTTTCAGCCCCTCTGTTTCTCGCCCTCTGTTTCAGCCCCTCTGTTTCAGCACCTCTATTTCTCGCCCTCTGTTTCAGCCCCTCTGTTTCTCGCCCTCTGTTTCAGCCCCGCTGTTTCTTGCCCTCTGTTTCAGCCCCGCTGATTCAGCCCCTCTGTTTCAGCCCCTCTGAATCAGCCCATCTGTTTCTCGCCCTCTGTTTCAGCCCCTCTGTTTCTCGCCCTCTGTTTCAGCCCCTCTATTTCTCGCCCTCTGTTTCAGCCCCTCTGATTCAGCCCCTCTGTTTCAGCCCCTCTGATTCAGCACCTCTGATTCAGCCCCTCTGATTCAGCCCCTCTGTTTCAGCCCATCTGTTTCTCGCCCTCTGTTTCAGCCCCTCTGTTTCTCGCCCTCTGTTTCAGCCCCTCTATTTCTCGCCCTCTGTTTCAGCCCCTCTGATTCAGCCCCTCTGTTTCAGCCACTCTGATTCAGCACCTCTGATTCAGCCCCTCTGATTCAGCCCCTCTGTTTCTCGCCCTCTGTTTCAGCCCCTCTGTTTCAGCCCCTCTGTTTCAGCCCTCTGTTTTGCACCCTCTGATTCATCCCCTCTGATTCAGCCCCTCTGATTCAGCCACTCTGTTTCAGCCCCTCTGTTTCTCGCCCTCTGTTTCAGCCCCTCTGTTTCTCGCACTCTGTTTCAGGCTCTCTGTTTCAGCCTGTCTGTTTCAGCCCCTCTGTTTCAGCCCCTCTGTTTCAGTCCCTCTGTTTCTCGCCCGCTGTTTCAGCCCGTTTGTTTCTCGCCCTCTGTTTCAGCCCCTCTGTTTCAGCCCCTCTGATTCAGCCCCTCTGATTCCACCCCTCTGTTTCTCGCCCTCTGTTTCAGCCCCTCTGTTTCAGCCCCTCTGTTTCAGTCCCTCTGTTTCAGCCGCTCTGTTTCTCGCCTTCTGTTTCAGCGACTCTGTTTCTCGCCCTCAGTTTCAGCCCCTCTGTTTCAGCCCCTCTGTTTCAGCCCCTCTGTTTCAGCCCCTCTGTTTCTCGCCCTCTGTTTCAGCCACTCTGTTTCTCGCCCTCTGTTTCTCACCCTCTGTTTCTCGCCCTGTGTTTCAGCCCCTCTGTTTCTCGCCCTCTGTTTCAGCCCCTCTGTTTCTCGCCCTCTGTTTCAGCCCCTCTGATTCAGCCCCTCTGTTTCAGCCCCTCTGTTTCTCCCCCTCTGTTCCAGCGCCTCTGTTTCAGCCCCTCTGTTTCAGCCACTCTGTGCCAGCCCCTCTGTTTCAGCCCCTTTGTTTCAGCCCCTCTGTTTCAGCCCCTCGGTTTCTCGCCCTCTGTTTCAGCCCCTCTGTTTTTCGCCCTCTGTTTCAGCCCCTCTGTTTCTAACCCTCTGTTTCAGCCCCTCTGTTTCATCCCGTCTGTTTCAGCCACTCTGTTTCTCGCCCTCTGTTTCAGCCCCTCTGTTTCAGCCCCTCTGTTTCTCACCCTCTGTTCCTCGCCCTCTGTTTCAGCCACTCTGTTTCTCGCCCTCTGTTTCAGCCCCTCTGTTTCAGCACCTCTATTTCTCGCCCTCTGTTTCAGCCCCTCTGTTTCTCGCCCTCTGTTTCAGCCCCGCTGTTTCTTGCCCTCTGTTTCAGCCCCGCTGATTCAGCCCCTCTGTTTCAGCCCCTCTGAATCAGCCCATCTGTTTCTCGCCCTCTGTTTCAGCCCCTCTGTTTCTCGCCCTCTGTTTCAGCCCCTCTATTTCTCGCCCTCTGTTTCAGCCCCTCTGATTCAGCCCCTCTGTTTCAGCCCCTCTGATTCAGCACCTCTGATTCAGCCCCTCTGATTCAGCCCCTCTGTTTCAGCCCATCTGTTTCTCGCCCTCTGTTTCAGCCCCTCTGTTTCTCGCCCTCTGTTTCATCCCCTCTATTTCTCGCCCTCTGTTTCAGCCCCTCTGATTCAGCCCCTCTGTTTCAGCCCCTCTGATTCAGCACCTCTGATTCAGCCCCTCTGATTCAGCCCCTCTGTTTCTCCCCCTCTGTTTCAGCACCTCTGTTTCTCGCCCTCTGTTTCAGCCCCTCTGTTTCTCGCACGCTGTTTCAGCCCCTCTGTTTCAGCCCCTCTGTTTCAGCCCCTCTGTTTCAGTCCCTCTGTTTCTCGCCCTCTGTTTCTCCCCCTCTGTTTCAGCCCCTCTGTTTCTCGCCCTCTTTTTCTCGCCCTCTGTTTCAGCCCCTCTGTTTCTCGCCCTCTGTTTCAGCCACTCGGTTTCTCGCCCTCTGTTTCAGCCCCTCTGTTTCTCGCCCTCTGTTTCAGCCCCTCTGTTTCTCGCCCTCTGTTTCAGCCCGTCTGTTTCTCGCCCTCTGTTTCAGCCTCTCTGTTTCTTGCTCTCTGTTTCAGCCCCTCTGTTTCAGCCCCTCTGTTTCAGCCCCTCTGTTTCTCGCCCTCTGTTTCAGCGACTCTGTTTCTCGCCCTCAGTTTCAGCCCCTCTGTTTCAGCCCCTCTGTTTCAGCCCCTCTGTTTCAGCCCCTCTGTTTCTCGCCCTCTGTATCAGCCACTCTGTTTCTCGCCCTCTGTTTCAGCCCCTCTGTTTCTCGCACTCTGTTTCAGCCCCTCTGTTTCTCGCCCTCTGTTTCAGCTCCTCTGATTCAGCCCCTCTGTTTCAGCCCATCTGTTTCAGCCCCTCTGTTTCAGCCCCTCTGTTTCATCCCCTCGGTTTCTCGCCCTCTGTTTCTCACCCTCTTTTTCTCGCCCTCTGTTTCAGCCCCTCTGTTTTTCGCCCTCTGTTTCAGCCCCTCTGTTTCTCGCACTCTGTTTCAGGCTCTCTGTTTCAGCCTGTCTGTTTCAGCCCCTCTGTTTCAGCCCCTCTGTTTCAGTCCCTCTGTTTCTCGCCCGCTGTTTCAGCCCGTTTGTTTCTCGCCCTCTGTTTCAGCCCCTCTGTTTCAGCCCCTCTGATTCAGCCCCTCTGATTCCACCCCTCTGTTTCTCGCCCTCTGTTTCAGCCCCTCTGTTTCAGCCCCTCAGTTTCAGTCCCTCTGTTTCAGCCGCTCTGTTTCTCGCCTTCTGTTTCAGCGACTCTGTTTCTCGCCCTCAGTTTCAGCCCCTCTGTTTCAGCCCCTCTGTTTCAGCCCCTCTGTTTCAGCCCCTCTGTTTCTCGCCCTCTGTTTCAGCCACTCTGTTTCTCGCCCTCTGTTTCTCACCCTCTGTTTCTCGCCCTGTGTTTCAGCCCCTCTGTTTCTCGCCCTCTGTTTCAGCCCCTCTGTTTCTCGCCCTCTGTTTCAGCCCCTCTGATTCAGCCCCTCTGTTTCAGCCCCTCTGTTTCTCCCCCTCTGTTCCAGCGCCTCTGTTTCAGCCCCTCTGTTTCAGCCACTCTGTGCCAGCCCCTCTGTTTCAGCCCCTTTGTTTCAGCCCCTCTGTTTCAGCCCCTCGGTTTCTCGCCCTCTGTTTCAGCCCCTCTGTTTTTCGCCCTCTGTTTCAGCCCCTCTGTTTCTAACCCTCTGTTTCAGCCCCTCTGTTTCATCCCGTCTGTTTCAGCCACTCTGTTTCTCGCCCTCTGTTTCAGCCCCTCTGTTTCTAACCCTCTGTTTCAGCCCCTCTGATTCAGCCCCTCTGTTTCTCGCCCTCTGTTTCAGCCCCTCTGTTTCTCGCCCTCTGTTTCAGCCCCTCTGTTTCTCGCCCTCTGTTTCAGCCCCACTGTTTCAGCCCCTCTGTTTCAGCCCCTCTGTTTCAGCCCTTCTGTTTCTCGCCCTCTGTTTCAGCCCCTCTGTTTCTCGCCCTCTGTTTCAGCCCCACTGTTTCAGCCCCTCTGTTTCTCGCCCTCTTTTTCTGCCCCTCTGTCTCTCGCCCTCTGTTTCAGCCGCTCTGTTTCTCGCCCTCTGTTTCAGCCCCTCTGTTTCAGCCCCTCTGTTTCTCGCCCTCTGTTTCTGCCCTCCTGTTTCTCGCCCTCTGTTTCAGCCCCTCTGTTTCTCGCCTTCTATTTCAGCCCCTCTGATTCAGCCCCTCTGTTTCAGCCCCTCTGATTCAGCCCCTCTGTTTCAGCCCCTCTGTTTCAGCCCCTCTGTTTCAGCCCCTCTGTTTCATCCACTCTGTTTCTCGCCCTCTGTTTCTCACCCTCTGTTCCTCGCCCTCTGTTTCAGCCCCTCTGTTTCTCGCCCTCTGTTTCAGCCCCTCGGTTTCAGCACCTCTATTTCTCGCCCTCTGTTTCAGCCCCTCTGTTTCTCGCCCTCTGTTTCAGCCCCGCTGTTTCTTGCCCTCTGTTTCAGCCCCGCTGATTCAGCCCCTCTGTTTCAGCCCCTCTGAATCAGCCCATCTGTTTCTCGCCCTCTGTTTCAGCCCCTCTGTTTCTCGCCCTCTGTTTCAGCCCCTCTATTTCTCGCCCTCTGTTTCAGCCCCTCTGATTCAGCCCCTCTGTTTCAGCCCCTCTGATTCAGCACCTCTGATTCAGCCCCTCTGATTCAGCCCCTCTGTTTCAGCCCATCTGTTTCTCGCCCTCTGTTTCAGCCCCTCTGTTTCTCGCCCTCTGTTTCAGCCCCTCTATTTCTCGCCCTCTGTTTCAGCCCCTCTGATTCAGCCCCTCTGTTTCAGCCACTCTGATTCAGCACCTCTGATTCAGCCCCTCTGATTCAGCCCCTCTGTTTCTCGCCCTCTGTTTCAGCCCCTCTGTTTCAGCCCCTCTGTTTCAGCCCCTCTGTTTTGCACCCTCTGGTTCATCCACTCTGATTCAGCCCCTCTGATTCAGCCACTCTGTTTCAGCCCCTCTGTTTCTCGCCCTCTGTTTCAGCCCCTCTGTTTCTCGCACTCTGTTTCAGGCTCTCTGTTTCAGCCTGTCTGTTTCAGCCCCTCTGTTTCAGCCCCTCTGTTTCAGTCCCTCTGTTTCTCGCCCGCTGTTTCAGCCCGTTTGTTTCTCGCCCTCTGTTTCAGCCCCTCTGTTTCAGCCCCTCTGATTCAGCCCCTCTGATTCCACCCCTCTGTTTCTCGCCCTCTGTTTCAGCCCCTCTGTTTCAGCCCCTCTGTTTCAGTCCCTCTGTTTCTCGCCCGCTGTTTCAGCCCGTTTGTTTCTCGCCCTCTGTTTCAGCCCCTCTGTTTCAGCCCCTCTGATTCAGCCCCTCTGATTCCACCCCTCTGTTTCTCGCCCTCTGTTTCAGCCCCTCTGTTTCAGCCCCTCTGTTTCAGTCCCTCTGTTTCAGCCGCTCTGTTTCTCGCCTTCTGTTTCAGCGACTCTGTTTCTCGCCCTCAGTTTCAGCCCCTCTGTTTCAGCCCCTCTGTTTCAGCCCCTCTGTTTCAGCCCCTCTGTTTCTCGCCCTCTGTTTCAGCCACTCTGTTTCTCGCCCTCTGTTTCTCACCCTCTGTTTCTCGCCCTGTGTTTCAGCCCCTCTGTTTCTCGCCCTCTGTTTCAGCCCCTCTGTTTCTCGCCCTCTGTTTCAGCCCCTCTGATTCAGCCCCTCTGTTTCAGCCCCTCTGTTTCTCCCCCTCTGTTCCAGCGCCTCTGTTTCAGCCCCTCTGTTTCAGCCACTCTGTGCCAGCCCCTCTGTTTCAGCCCCTTTGTTTCAGCCCCTCTGTTTCAGCCCCTCGGTTTCTCGCCCTCTGTTTCAGCCCCTCTGTTTTTCGCCCTCTGTTTCAGCCCCTCTGTTTCTAACCCTCTGTTTCAGCCCCTCTGTTTCATCCCGTCTGTTTCAGCCACTCTGTTTCTCGCCCTCTGTTTCAGCCCCTCTGTTTCTAACCCTCTGTTTCAGCCCCTCTGATTCAGCCCCTCTGTTTCTCGCCCTCTGTTTTAGCCCCTCTGTTTCTCACCCTCTGTTTCAGCCCCTCTGTTTCTCGCCCTCTGTTTCAGCCCCACTGTTTCAGCCCCTCTGTTTCAGCCCCTCTGTTTCAGCCCTTCTGTTTCTCGCCCTCTGTTTCAGCCCCTCTGTTTCTCGCCCTCTGTTTCAGCCCCACTGTTTCAGCCCCTCTGTTTCTCGCCCTCTTTTTCTGCCCCTCTGTCTCTCGCCCTCTGTTTCAGCCGCTCTGTTTCTCGCCCTCTGTTTCAGCACCTCTGTTTCAGCCCCTCTGTTTCTCGCCCTCTGTTTCTGCCCTCCTGTTTCTCGCCCTCTGTTTCAGCCCCTCTGTTTCTCGCCTTCTATTTCAGCCCCTCTGATTCAGCCCCTCTGTTTCAGCCCCTCTGATTCAGCCCCTCTGTTTCAGCCCCTCTGTTTCAGCCCCTCTGTTTCAGCCCCTCTGTTTCATCCACTCTTTTTCTCGCCCTCTGTTTCTCACCCTCTGTTCCTCGCCCTCTGTTTCAGCCTCTCTGTTTCTCGCCCTCTGTTTCAGCCCCTCTGTTTCAGCACCTCTATTTCTCGCCCTCTGTTTCAGCCCCTCTGTTTCTCGCCCTCTGTTTCAGCCCCGCTGTTTCTTGCCCTCTGTTTCAGCCCCGCTGATTCAGCCCCTCTGTTTCAGCCCCTCTGAATCAGCCCATCTGTTTCTCGCCCTCTGTTTCAGCCCCTCTGTTTCTCGCCCTCTGTTTCAGCCCCTCTATTTCTCGCCCTCTGTTTCAGCCCCTCTGATTCAGCCCCTCTGTTTCAGCCCCTCTGATTCAGCACCTCTGATTCAGCCCCTCTGATTCAGCCCCTCTGTTTCAGCCCATCTGTTTCTCGCCCTCTGTTTCAGCCCCTCTGTTTCTCGCCCTCTGTTTCAGCCCCTCTATTTCTCGCCCTCTGTTTCAGCCCCTCTGATTCAGCCCCTCTGTTTCAGCCCCTCTGATTCAGCACCTCTGATTCAGCCCCTCTGATTCAGCCCCTCTGTTTCTCGCCCTCTGTTTCAGCCCCTCTGTTTCAGCCCCTCTGTTTCAGCCCCTCTGTTTTGCACCCTCTGGTTCATCCCCTCTGATTCAGCCCCTCTGATTCAGCCACTCTGTTTCAGCCCCTCTGTTTCTCGCCCTCTGTTTCAGCCCCTCTGTTTCTCGCACTCTGTTTCAGGCTCTCTGTTTCAGCCTGTCTGTTTCAGCCCCTCTGTTTCAGCCCCTCTGTTTCAGTCCCTCTGTTTCTCGCCCGCTGTTTCAGCCCGTTTGTTTCTCGCCCTCTGTTTCAGCCCCACTGTTTCAGCCCCTCTGATTCAGCCCCTCTGATTCCACCCCTCTGTTTCTCGCCCTCTGTTTCAGCCCCTCTGTTTCAGCCCCTCTGTTTCAGTCCCTCTGTTTCAGCCGCTCTGTTTCTCGCCTTCTGTTTCAGCGACTCTGTTTCTCGCCCTCAGTTTCAGCCCCTCTGTTTCAGCCCCTCTGTTTCAGCCCCTCTGTTTCAGCCCCTCTGTTTCTCGCCCTCTGTTTCAGCCACTCTGTTTCTCGCCCTCTGTTTCTCACCCTCTGTTTCTCGCCCTGTGTTTCAGCCCCTCTGTTTCTCGCCCTCTGTTTCAGCCCCTCTGTTTCTCGCCCTCTGTTCCAGCCCCTCTGATTCAGCCCCTCTGTTTCAGCCCCTCTGTTTCTCCCCCTCTGTTCCAGCGCCTCTGTTTCAGCCCCTCTGTTTCAGCCACTCTGTGCCAGCCCCTCTGTTTCAGCCCCTTGGTTTCAGCCCCTCTGTTTCAGCCCCTCGGTTTCACGCCCTCTGTTTCAGCCCCTCTGTTTTTCGCCCTCTGTTTCAGCCCCTCTGTTTCTAACCCTCTGTTTCAGCCCCTCTGTTTCAGCCCGTCTGTTTCAGCCACTCTGTTTCTCGCCCTCTGTTTCAGCCCCTCTGTTTCTAACCCTCTGTTTCAGCCCCTCTGATTCAGCCCCTCTGTTTCTCGCCCTCTGTTTCAGCCCCTCTGTTTCTCGCCCTCTGTTTCAGCCCCTCTGTTTCTCGCCCTCTGTTTCAGCCCCACTGTTTCAGCCCCTCTGTTTCAGCCCCTCTGTTTCAGCCCTTCTGTTTCTCGCCCTCTGTTTCAGCACCTCTGTTTCTCGCCCTCTGTTTCAGCCCCACTGTTTCAGCCCCTCTGTTTCTCGCCCTCTTTTTCTGCCCCACTGTCTCTCGCCCTCTGTTTCAGCCGCTCTGTTTCTCGCCCTCTGTTTCACCCCCTCTGTTTCAGCCCCTCTGTTTCTCGCCCTCTGTTTCTGCCCTCCTGTTTCTCGCCCTCTGTTTCAGCCCCTCTGTTTCTCGCCTTCTATTTCAGCCCCTCTGATTCAGCCCTTCTGTTTCAGCCCCTCTGATTCAGCCCCTCTGTTTCAGCCCCTCTGTTTCAGCCCCTCTGTTTCAGCCCCTCTGTTTCATCCACTCTGTTTCTCGCCCTCTGTTTCTCACCCTCTGTTCCTCGCCCTCTGTTTCAGCCCCTCTGTTTCTCGCCCTCTGTTTCAGCCCCTCTGTTTCAGCACCTCTATTTCTCGCCCTCTGTTTCAGCCCCTCTGTATCTCGCCCTCTGTTTCAGCCCCGCTGTTTCTTGCCCTCTGTTTCAGCCCCGCTGATTCAGCCCCTCTGTTTCAGCCCCTCTGAATCAGCCCCTCTGATTCAGCCCCTCTGTTTCAGCCCCTCTGTTTCAGCCCATCAGTTTCTCGCCCTCTGTTTCAGCCCCTCTGTTTCTCGCCCTCTGTTTCAGCCCCTCTATTTCTCGCCCTCTGTTTCAGCCCCTCTGATTCAGCCCCTCTGTTTCAGCCCCTCTGATTCAGCACCTCTGATTCAGCCCCTCTGATTCAGCCCCTCTGTTTCAGCCCATCTGTTTCTCGCCCTCTGTTTCAGCCCCTCTGTTTCTCGCCCTCTGTTTCAGCCCCTCTATTTCTCGCCCTCTGTTTCAGCCCCTCTGATTCAGCCCCTCTGTTTCAGCCCCTCTGATTCAGCACCTCTGATTCAGCCCCTCTGATTCAGCCCCTCTGTTTCTCGCCCTCTGTTTCAGCCCCTCTGTTTCAGCCCCTCTGTTTTGCACCCTCTGATTCATCCCCTCTGATTCAGCCCCTCTGATTCAAACACTCTGTTTCAGCCCCTCTGTTTCTCGCCCTCTGTTTCAGCCCCTCTGTTTCTCGCCCTCTGTTTCAGCCCCTCTGTTTCAGCCCCTCTGATTCAGCCCCTCGGTTTCAGCCACTCTGTTTCTCGCCCTCTGTTTCAGCCACTCTGTTTCTCGCCCTCTGTTTCAGCCCCTCTGTTTCAGCCCCTCTGTTTCAGCCCCTCTGTTTCTCGCCCTCTGTTTCAGCCCCTCTGTTTATCGCCCTCTGTTTCAGCCCCTCTGTTTCTCGCCCTCTGTTTCAGCCTCTCTGTTTCTCACCCTCTGTTTCAGCCCCTCTGTTTCAGCCCCTCTGTTTCAGCCCCTCTGTTTCAGCCCCTCTGTTTCTCGCCCTCTGTTTCAGCCCCTCTGTTTCTCGCCCTCTGTTTCAGCCCTTCAGGTTCTCGCACTCTGTATCAGCCCCTCTGTTTCAGTCCCTCTGTTTCAGCCCCTCTTTTTCAGCCCCTCTGTTTCTCGCCCTCTGTTGCTCGCCCTCTTTTTCAGCCCCTTTGTTTCTCGCCCTCTGTTTCAGGCCCTCTGTTTCAGCCCCTCTGATTCAGCCCCTCTGATTCAGCCCCTCTGTTTCTCGCCCTCTGTTTCAGCCCCTCTGTTTCAGCTCTTCTGTTTCAGCGCCTCTGTTTCAGCCCCTCTGTTTCAGCCCCTCTGTTTCAGTCCCTCTGTTTCTCGCCCTCGGTTTCTCCGCCTCTGTTTCAGCCCCTCTGTTTCTCGCCCTCTGTTTCAGCCCCTCTGTTTCAGCCCGTCTGTTTCAGCCACTCTGTTTCTCGCCCTCTGTTTCAGCCCCTCTGTTTCTAACCCTCTGTTTCAGCCCCTCTGATTCAGCCCCTCTGTTTCTCGCCCTCTGTTTCAGCCCCTCTGTTTCTCGCCCTCTGTTTCAGCCCCTCTGTTTCTCGCCCTCTGTTTCAGCCCCACTGTTTCAGCCGCTCTGTTTCAGCCCCTCTGTTTCAGCCCTTCTGTTTCTCGCCCTCTGTTTCAGCACCTCTGTTTCTCGCCCTCTGTTTCAGCCCCACTGTTTCAGCCCCTCTGTTTCTCGCCCTCTTTTTCTGCCCCACTGTCTCTCGCCCTCTGTTTCAGCCGCTCTGTTTCTCGCCCTCTGTTTCACCCCCTCTGTTTCAGCCCCTCTGTTTCTCGCCCTCTGTTTCTGCCCTCCTGTTTCTCGCCCTCTGTTTCAGCCCCTCTGTTTCTCGCCTTCTATTTCAGCCCCTCTGATTCAGCCCCTCTGTTTCAGCCCCTCTGATTCAGCCCCTCTGTTTCAGCCCCTCTGTTTCAGCCCCTCTGTTTCAGCCCCTCTGTTTCATCCACTCTGTTTCTCGCCCTCTGTTTCTCACCCTCTGTTCCTCGCCCTCTGTTTCAGCCCCTCTGTTTCTCGCCCTCTGTTTCAGCCCCTCTGTTTCAGCACCTCTATTTCTCGCCCTCTGTTTCAGCCCCTCTGTATCTCGCCCTCTGTTTCAGCCCCGCTGTTTCTTGCCCTCTGTTTCAGCCCCGCTGATTCAGCCCCTCTGTTTCAGCCCCTCTGAATCAGCCCCTCTGATTCAGCCCCTCTGTTTCAGCCCCTCTGTTTCAGCCCATCAGTTTCTCGCCCTCTGTTTCAGCCCCTCTGTTTCTCGCCCTCTGTTTCAGCCCCTCTATTTCTCGCCCTCTGTTTCAGCCCCTCTGATTCAGCCCCTCTGTTTCAGCCCCTCTGATTCAGCACCTCTGATTCAGCCCCTCTGATTCAGCCCCTCTGTTTCAGCCCATCTGTTTCTCGCCCTCTGTTTCAGCCCCTCTGTTTCTCGCCCTCTGTTTCAGCCCCTCTATTTCTCGCCCTCTGTTTCAGCCCCTCTGATTCAGCCCCTCTGTTTCAGCCCCTCTGATTCAGCACCTCTGATTCAGCCCCTCTGATTCAGCCCCTCTGTTTCTCGCCCTCTGTTTCAGCCCCTCTGTTTCAGCCCCTCTGTTTTGCACCCTCTGATTCATCCCCTCTGATTCAGCCCCTCTGATTCAAACACTCTGTTTCAGCCCCTCTGTTTCTCGCCCTCTGTTTCAGCCCCTCTGTTTCTCGCCCTCTGTTTCAGCCCCTCTGTTTCAGCCCCTCTGATTCAGCCCCTCGGTTTCAGCCACTCTGTTTCTCGCCCTCTGTTTCAGCCCCTCTGTTCCTCTCCCTCTGTTTCAGCCCCTCTGTTTCTCGCCCACTGTTTCAGCCCCTCTGTTTCTCGCCCTCTGTTTCAGACTCTCTGTTTCTTGCCCTCTGTTTCTGCCCCTCTGTTTCAGCCCCTCTGTTTCAGCCCCTCTGTTTCAGCCCCTCTGTATCTCGCCCTCTGTTTCAGCCCCGCTGTTTCTTGCCCTCTGTTTCAGCCCCGCTGATTCAGCCCCTCTGTTTCAGCCCCTCTGAATCAGCCCCTCTGATTCAGCCCCTCTGTTTCAGCCCCTCTGTTTCAGCCCATCAGTTTCTCGCCCTCTGTTTCAGCCCCTCTGTTTCTCGCCCTCTGTTTCAGCCCCTCTATTTCTCGCCCTCTGTTTCAGCCCCTCTGATTCAGCCCCTCTGTTTCAGCCCCTCTGATTCAGCACCTCTGATTCAGCCCCTCTGATTCAGCCCCTCTGTTTCAGCCCATCTGTTTCTCGCCCTCTGTTTCAGCCCCTCTGTTTCTCGCCCTCTGTTTCAGCCCCTCTATTTCTCGCCCTCTGTTTCAGCCCCTCTGATTCAGCCCCTCTGTTTCAGCCCCTCTGATTCAGCACCTCTGATTCAGCCCCTCTGATTCAGCCCCTCTGTTTCTCGCCCTCTGTTTCAGCCCCTCTGTTTCAGCCCCTCTGTTTTGCACCCTCTGATTCATCCCCTCTGATTCAGCCCCTCTGATTCAAACACTCTGTTTCAGCCCCTCTGTTTCTCGCCCTCTGTTTCAGCCCCTCTGTTTCTCGCCCTCTGTTTCAGCCCCTCTGTTTCAGCCCCTCTGATTCAGCCCCTCGGTTTCAGCCACTCTGTTTCTCGCCCTCTGTTTCAGCCACTCTGTTTCTCGCCCTCTGTTTCAGCCCCTCTGTTTCAGCCCCTCTGTTTCAGCCCCTCTGTTTCTCGCCCTCTGTTTCAGCCCCTCTGTTTATCGCCCTCTGTTTCAGCCCCTCTGTTTCTCGCCCTCTGTTTCAGCCTCTCTGTTTCTCACCCTCTGTTTCAGCCCCTCTGTTTCAGCCCCTCTGTTTCAGCCCCTCTGTTTCAGCCCCTCTGTTTCTCGCCCTCTGTTTCAGCCCCTCTGTTTCTCGCCCTCTGTTTCAGCCCTTCAGGTTCTCGCCCTCTGTATCAGCCCCTCTGTTTCAGTCCCTCTGTTTCAGCCCCTCTTTTTCAGCCCCTCTGTTTCTCGCCCTCTGTTGCTCGCCCTCTTTTTCAGCCCCTTTGTTTCTCGCCCTCTGTTTCAGGCCCTCTGTTTCAGCCCCTCTGATTCAGCCCCTCTGATTCAGCCCCTCTGTTTCTCGCCCTCTGTTTCAGCCCCTCTGTTTCAGCTCTTCTGTTTCAGCGCCTCTGTTTCAGCCCCTCTGTTTCAGCCCCTCTGTTTCAGTCCCTCTGTTTCTCGCCCTCGGTTTCTCCGCCTCTGTTTCAGCCCCTCTGTTTCTCGCCCTCTGTTTCAGCCCCTCTGTTTCAGCCCGTCTGTTTCAGCCACTCTGTTTCTCGCCCTCTGTTTCAGCCCCTCTGTTTCTAACCCTCTGTTTCAGCCCCTCTGATTCAGCCCCTCTGTTTCTCGCCCTCTGTTTCAGCCCCTCTGTTTCTCGCCCTCTGTTTCAGCCCCTCTGTTTCTCGCCCTCTGTTTCAGCCCCACTGTTTCAGCCGCTCTGTTTCAGCCCCTCTGTTTCAGCCCTTCTGTTTCTCGCCCTCTGTTTCAGCACCTCTGTTTCTCGCCCTCTGTTTCAGCCCCACTGTTTCAGCCCCTCTGTTTCTCGCCCTCTTTTTCTGCCCCACTGTCTCTCGCCCTCTGTTTCAGCCGCTCTGTTTCTCGCCCTCTGTTTCACCCCCTCTGTTTCAGCCCCTCTGTTTCTCGCCCTCTGTTTCTGCCCTCCTGTTTCTCGCCCTCTGTTTCAGCCCCTCTGTTTCTCGCCTTCTATTTCAGCCCCTCTGATTCAGCCCCTCTGTTTCAGCCCCTCTGATTCAGCCCCTCTGTTTCAGCCCCTCTGTTTCAGCCCCTCTGTTTCAGCCCCTCTGTTTCATCCACTCTGTTTCTCGCCCTCTGTTTCTCACCCTCTGTTCCTCGCCCTCTGTTTCAGCCCCTCTGTTTCTCGCCCTCTGTTTCAGCCCCTCTGTTTCAGCACCTCTATTTCTCGCCCTCTGTTTCAGCCCCTCTGTATCTCGCCCTCTGTTTCAGCCCCGCTGTTTCTTGCCCTCTGTTTCAGCCCCGCTGATTCAGCCCCTCTGTTTCAGCCCCTCTGAATCAGCCCCTCTGATTCAGCCCCTCTGTTTCAGCCCCTCTGTTTCAGCCCATCAGTTTCTCGCCCTCTGTTTCAGCCCCTCTGTTTCTCGCCCTCTGTTTCAGCCCCTCTATTTCTCGCCCTCTGTTTCAGCCCCTCTGATTCAGCCCCTCTGTTTCAGCCCCTCTGATTCAGCACCTCTGATTCAGCCCCTCTGATTCAGCCCCTCTGTTTCAGCCCATCTGTTTCTCGCCCTCTGTTTCAGCCCCTCTGTTTCTCGCCCTCTGTTTCAGCCCCTCTATTTCTCGCCCTCTGTTTCAGCCCCTCTGATTCAGCCCCTCTGTTTCAGCCCCTCTGATTCAGCACCTCTGATTCAGCCCCTCTGATTCAGCCCCTCTGTTTCTCGCCCTCTGTTTCAGCCCCTCTGTTTCAGCCCCTCTGTTTTGCACCCTCTGATTCATCCCCTCTGATTCAGCCCCTCTGATTCAAACACTCTGTTTCAGCCCCTCTGTTTCTCGCCCTCTGTTTCAGCCCCTCTGTTTCTCGCCCTCTGTTTCAGCCCCTCTGTTTCAGCCCCTCTGATTCAGCCCCTCGGTTTCAGCCACTCTGTTTCTCGCCCTCTGTTTCAGCCCCTCTGTTCCTCTCCCTCTGTTTCAGCCCCTCTGTTTCTCGCCCACTGTTTCAGCCCCTCTGTTTCTCGCCCTCTGTTTCAGACTCTCTGTTTCTTGCCCTCTGTTTCTGCCCCTCTGTTTCAGCCCCTCTGTTTCAGCCCCTCTGTTTCAGCCCCTCTGTTTCTCACCCTCTGTTTCAGCCCCTCTGTTTCTCGCCCTCTTTGTCAGCCCCTCTGTTTCTCGCCCTCTGTTTCAGTTCCTCTGATTCAGCCCCTCTGTTTCAGCCCATCTGTTTCAGCCCCTCTGTTTCAGCCCCTCTGTATCATCCCCTCGGTTTCTCGCCCTCTGTTTCTCACCCTCTGTTTCTCGCCCTCTGTTTCAGCCCCTCTGTTTTTCGCCCTCTGTTTCCGCCCCTCTGTTTCTCGCACTCTGTTTCAGGCTCTCTGTTTCAGCCTGTCTGTTTCAGCCACTCTGTTTCAGCCCCTCTGTTTCAGTCCCTCTGTTTCTCGCACGCTGTTTCAGCCCGTTTGTTTCTCGCCCTCTATTTCAGCCCCTCTGTTTCAGCCCCTCTGTTTCAGCCCCTCTGTTTCAGCCCCTCTGTTTCTCGCCCTCTGTTTCAGCCCCTCTGTTTCTCGCCCTCAGTTTCAGCCACTCTCTTTCAGCCCCTCTGTTTCAGCCCCTCTTTTTCTCGCCCTCTGTTTCAGCCCCTCTGTTTCTCGCCCTCTGTTTCAGCCCCTCTGTTTCAGACCCTCTGTTTCAGCCCCTCTGTTTCTCGCCCTCTGTTTCAGCCCCTCTGTTTCTCGCCCTCTGTTTCAGCCCCTCTGTTTCTCGCCCTCTATTTCAGCCCCTCTGTTTCAGCCCCTCTGTTTCAGCCCCTCTGTTTCAGCCCCTCTGTTTCTCGCCCTCTGTTTCAGCCCCTCTGTTTCTCGCCCTCAGTTTCAGCCACTCTCTTTCAGCCCCTCTGTTTCAGCCCCTCTTTTTCTCGCCCTCTGTTTCAGCCCCTCTGTTTCTCGCCCTCTGTTTCAGCCCCTCTGTTTCAGACCCTCTGTTTCAGCCCCTCTGTTTCTCGCCCTCTGTTTCAGCCCCTCTGTTTCTCGCCCTCTGTTTCAGCCCCTCTGTTTCAGCCCCTCTGTTTCTCGCCCTCTGTTTCAGCCCCTCTGTTTCTCGCCTTCTGTTTCAGCCCCTCTGATTCAGCCCCTCTGTTTCAGCCCCTCTGTTTCAGTCCCTCTGTTTCAGCCCCTCTGTTTCATCCCCTCTGTTTCTCGCCCTCTGTTTCTCACCCACTGTTTCTCGCCCTGTGTTTCAGCCCCTCTGTTTTTCGCCCTCTATTTCAGCCCCTCTGTTTCAGCCCCTCTGTTTCTCGCCCTCTGTTTCTGCCCCTCTGTTTCTCGCCCTCTGTTTCAGCCCCTCTGTTTCTCGCCCTCTGTTTCAGCCCCTGTGATTCAGCCGCTCTGTTTCAGCCCCTCTGTTTCTCCCCCTCTGTTTCAGCCCCTCTGTTTCAGCCCCTCTGTTTCTCACCCACTGTTTCAGCCCCTCTGTTTCTCGCCCTCTGTTTCAGACTCTCTGTTTCTTGCCCTCTGTTTCAGCCCCTCTGTTTCAGCCCCTCTGTTTCAGCCTCTCTGTTTCAGCCCCTCTGTTTCGGCCCCTGTGTTTCTCGCCCTCTTTGTCAGCCCCTCTGTTTCTCGCCCTCTGTTTCAGCTCCTCTGATTCAACCCCTCTGTTTCAGCCCATCTGTTTCAGCCCCTCTGTTTCAGCCCCTCTGTATCATCCCCTCGGTTTCTCGCCCTCTGTTTCTCACCCTCTGTTTCTCGCCCTCTGTTTCAGCCCCTCTGTTTTTCGCCCTCTGTTTCCGCCCCTCTGTTTCTCGCCCTCTGTTTCAGCCCCTCTGTTTCTCGCCCTCTGTTCCAGCCCCTCTGATTCAGCCCCTCTGTTTCAGCCCCTCTGTTTCTCCCCCTCTGTTCCAGCGCCTCTGTTTCAGCCCCTCTGTTTCAGCCACTCTGTGCCAGCCCCTCTGTTTCAGCCCCTTTGTTTCAGCCCCTCTGTTTCAGCCCCTCGGTTTCACGCCCTCTGTTTCAGCCCCTCTGTTTTTCGCCCTCTGTTTCAGCCCCTCTGTTTCTAACCCTCTGTTTCAGCCCCTCTGTTTCAGCCCGTCTGTTTCAGCCACTCTGTTTCTCGCCCTCTGTTTCAGCCCCTCTGTTTCTAACCCTCTGTTTCAGCCCCTCTGATTCAGCCCCTCTGTTTCTCGCCCTCTGTTTCAGCCCCTCTGTTTCTCGCCCTCTGTTTCAGCCCCTCTGTTTCTCGCCCTCTGTTTCAGCCCCACTGTTTCAGCCCCTCTGTTTCAGCCCCTCTGTTTCAGCCCTTCTGTTTCTCGCCCTCTGTTTCAGCACCTCTGTTTCTCGCCCTCTGTTTCAGCCCCACTGTTTCAGCCCCTCTGTTTCTCGCCCTCTTTTTCTGCCCCACTGTCTCTCGCCCTCTGTTTCAGCCGCTCTGTTTCTCGCCCTCTGTTTCACCCCCTCTGTTTCAGCCCCTCTGTTTCTCGCCCTCTGTTTCTGCCCTCCTGTTTCTCGCCCTCTGTTTCAGCCCCTCTGTTTCTCGCCTTCTATTTCAGCCCCTCTGATTCAGCCCCTCTGTTTCAGCCCCTCTGATTCAGCCCCTCTGTTTCAGCCCCTCTGTTTCAGCCCCTCTGTTTCAGCCCCTCTGTTTCATCCACTCTGTTTCTCGCCCTCTGTTTCTCACCCTCTGTTCCTCGCCCTCTGTTTCAGCCCCTCTGTTTCTCGCCCTCTGTTTCAGCCCCTCTGTTTCAGCACCTCTATTTCTCGCCCTCTGTTTCAGCCCCTCTGTATCTCGCCCTCTGTTTCAGCCCCGCTGTTTCTTGCCCTCTGTTTCAGCCCCGCTGATTCAGCCCCTCTGTTTCAGCCCCTCTGAATCAGCCCCTCTGATTCAGCCCCTCTGTTTCAGCCCCTCTGTTTCAGCCCATCAGTTTCTCGCCCTCTGTTTCAGCCCCTCTGTTTCTCGCCCTCTGTTTCAGCCCCTCTATTTCTCGCCCCCTGTTTCAGCCCCTCTGATTCAGCCCCTCTGTTTCAGCCCCTCTGATTCAGCACCTCTGATTCAGCCCCTCTGATTCAGCCCCTCTGTTTCAGCCCATCTGTTTCTCGCCCTCTGTTTCAGCCCCTCTGTTTCTCGCCCTCTGTTTCAGCCCCTCTATTTCTTGCCCTCTGTTTCAGCCCCTCTGATTCAGCCCCTCTGTTTCAGCCCCTCTGATTCAGCACCTCTGATTCAGCCCCTCTGATTCAGCCCCTCTGTTTCTCGCCCTCTGTTTCAGCCCCTCTGTTTCAGCCCCTCTGTTTTGCACCCTCTGATTCATCCCCTCTGATTCAGCCCCTCTGATTCAAACACTCTGTTTCAGCCCCTCTGTTTCTCGCCCTCTGTTTCAGCCCCTCTGTTTCTCGCCCTCTGTTTCAGCCCCTCTGTTTCAGCCCCTCTGATTCAGCCCCTCGGTTTCAGCCACTCTGTTTCTCGCCCTCTGTTTCAGCCACTCTGTTTCTCGCCCTCTGTTTCAGCCCCTCTGTTTCAGCCCCTCTGTTTCAGCCCCTCTGTTTCTCGCCCTCTGTTTCAGCCCCTCTGTTTATCGCCCTCTGTTTCAGCCCCTCTGTTTCTCGCCCTCTGTTTCAGCCTCTCTGTTTCTCACCCTCTGTTTCAGCCCCTCTGTTTCAGCCCCTCTGTTTCAGCCCCTCTGTTTCAGCCCCTCTGTTTCTCGCCCTCTGTTTCAGCCCCTCTGTTTCTCGCCCTCTGTTTCAGCCCTTCAGGTTCTCGCCCTCTGTATCAGCCCCTCTGTTTCAGTCCCTCTGTTTCAGCCCCTCTTTTTCAGCCCCTCTGTTTCTCGCCCTCTGTTGCTCGCCCTCTTTTTCAGACCCTTTGTTTCTCGCCCTCTGTTTCAGGCCCTCTGTTTCAGCCCCTCTGATTCAGCCCCTCTGATTCAGCCCCTCTGTTTCTCGCCCTCTGTTTCAGCCCCTCTGTTTCAGCTCTTCTGTTTCAGCGCCTCTGTTTCAGCCCCTCTGTTTCAGCCCCTCTGTTTCAGTCCCTCTGTTTCTCGCCCTCGGTTTCTCCGCCTCTGTTTCAGCCCCTCTGTTTCTCGCCCTCTGTTTCAGCCCCTCTTTTTCTCGCACGCTGTTTCAGCCCCTCTGTTTCAGCCCCTCTGTTTCAGCCCCTCTGTTCCTCTCCCTCTGTTTCAGCCCCTCTGTTTCTCGCCCACTGTTTCAGCCCCTCTGTTTCTCGCCCTCTGTTTCAGACTCTCTGTTTCTTGCCCTCTGTTTCTGCCCCTCTGTTTCAGCCCCTCTGTTTCAGCCCCTCTGTTTCAGCCCCTCTGTTTCTCACCCTCTGTTTCAGCCCCTCTGTTTCTCGCCCTCTTTGTCAGCCCCTCTGTTTCTCGCCCTCTGTTTCAGTTCCTCTGATTCAGCCCCTCTGTTTCAGCCCATCTGTTTCAGCCCCTCTGTTTCAGCCCCTCTGTATCATCCCCTCGGTTTCTCGCCCTCTGTTTCTCACCCTCTGTTTCTCGCCCTCTGTTTCAGCCCCTCTGTTTTTCGCCCTCTGTTTCCGCCCCTCTGTTTCTCGCACTCTGTTTCAGGCTCTCTGTTTCAGCCTGTCTGTTTCAGCCACTCTGTTTCAGCCCCTCTGTTTCAGTCCCTCTGTTTCTCGCACGCTGTTTCAGCCCGTTTGTTTCTCGCCCTCTATTTCAGCCCCTCTGTTTCAGCCCCTCTGTTTCAGCCCTTCTGTTTCTCGCCCTCAGTTTCAGCCACTCTCTTTCAGCCCCTCTGTTTCAGCCCCTCTTTTTCTCGCCCTCTGTTTCAGCCCCTCTGTTTCTCGCCCTCTGTTTCAGCCCCTCTGTTTCAGACCCTCTGTTTCAGCCCCTCTGTTTCTCGCCCTCTGTTTCAGCCCCTCTGTTTCTCGCCCTCTGTTTCAGCCCCTCTGTTTCTCGCCCTCTATTTCAGCCCCTCTGTTTCAGCCCCTCTGTTTCAGCCCCTCTGTTTCAGCCCCTCTGTTTCTCGCCCTCTGTTTCAGCCCCTCTGTTTCTCGCCCTCAGTTTCAGCCACTCTCTTTCAGCCCCTCTGTTTCAGCCCCTCTTTTTCTCGCCCTCTGTTTCAGCCCCTCTGTTTCTCGCCCTCTGTTTCAGCCCCTCTGTTTCAGACCCTCTGTTTCAGCCCCTCTGTTTCTCGCCCTCTGTTTCAGCCCCTCTGTTTCTCGCCCTCTGTTTCAGCCCCTCTGTTTCAGCCCCTCTGTTTCTCGCCCTCTGTTTCAGCCCCTCTGTTTCTCGCCTTCTGTTTCAGCCCCTCTGATTCAGCCCCTCTGTTTCAGCCCCTCTGTTTCAGCCCGTCTGTTTCAGCCACTCTGTTTCTCGCCCTCTGTTTCAGCCCCTCTGTTTCTAACCCTCTGTTTCAGCCCCTCTGATTCAGCCCCTCTGTTTCTCGCCCTCTGTTTCAGCCCCTCTGTTTCTCGCCCTCTGTTTCAGCCCCTCTGTTTCTCGCCCTCTGTTTCAGCCCCACTGTTTCAGCCCCTCTGTTTCAGCCCCTCTGTTTCAGCCCTTCTGTTTCTCGCCCTCTGTTTCAGCACCTCTGTTTCTCGCCCTCTGTTTCAGCCCCACTGTTTCAGCCCCTCTGTTTCTCGCCCTCTTTTTCTGCCCCACTGTCTCTCGCCCTCTGTTTCAGCCGCTCTGTTTCTCGCCCTCTGTTTCACCCCCTCTGTTTCAGCCCCTCTGTTTCTCGCCCTCTGTTTCTGCCCTCCTGTTTCTCGCCCTCTGTTTCAGCCCCTCTGTTTCTCGCCTTCTATTTCAGCCCCTCTGATTCAGCCCCTCTGTTTCAGCCCCTCTGATTCAGCCCCTCTGTTTCAGCCCCTCTGTTTCAGCCCCGCTGATTGAGCCCCTCTGTTTCAGCCCCTCTGAATCAGCCCCTCTGATTCAGCCCCTCTGTTTCAGCCCCTCTGTTTCAGCCCATCAGTTTCTCGCCCTCTGTTTCAGCCCCTCTGTTTCTCGCCCTCTGTTTCAGCCCCTCTATTTCTCGCCCCCTGTTTCAGCCCCTCTGATTCAGCCCCTCTGTTTCAGCCCCTCTGATTCAGCACCTCTGATTCAGCCCCTCTGATTCAGCCCCTCTGTTTCAGCCCATCTGTTTCTCGCCCTCTGTTTCAGCCCCTCTGTTTCTCGCCCTCTGTTTCAGCCCCTCTATTTCTTGCCCTCTGTTTCAGCCCCTCTGATTCAGCCCCTCTGTTTCAGCCCCTCTGATTCAGCACCTCTGATTCAGCCCCTCTGATTCAGCCCCTCTGTTTCTCGCCCTCTGTTTCAGCCCCTCTGTTTCAGCCCCTCTGTTTTGCACCCTCTGATTCATCCCCTCTGATTCAGCCCCTCTGATTCAAACACTCTGTTTCAGCCCCTCTGTTTCTCGCCCTCTGTTTCAGCCCCTCTGTTTCTCGCCCTCTGTTTCAGCCCCTCTGTTTCAGCCCCTCTGATTCAGCCCCTCGGTTTCAGCCACTCTGTTTCTCGCCCTCTGTTTCAGCCACTCTGTTTCTCGCCCTCTGTTTCAGCCCCTCTGTTTCAGCCCCTCTGTTTCAGCCCCTCTGTTTCTCGCCCTCTGTTTCAGCCCCTCTGTTTATCGCCCTCTGTTTCAGCCCCTCTGTTTCTCGCCCTCTGTTTCAGCCTCTCTGTTTCTCACCCTCTGTTTCAGCCCCTCTGTTTCAGCCCCTCTGTTTCAGCCCCTCTGTTTCAGCCCCTCTGTTTCTCGCCCTCTGTTTCAGCCCCTCTGTTTCTCGCCCTCTGTTTCAGCCCTTCAGGTTCTCGCCCTCTGTATCAGCCCCTCTGTTTCAGTCCCTCTGTTTCAGCCCCTCTTTTTCAGCCCCTCTGTTTCTCGCCCTCTGTTGCTCGCCCTCTTTTTCAGACCCTTTGTTTCTCGCCCTCTGTTTCAGGCCCTCTGTTTCAGCCCCTCTGATTCAGCCCCTCTGATTCAGCCCCTCTGTTTCTCGCCCTCTGTTTCAGCCCCTCTGTTTCAGCTCTTCTGTTTCAGCGCCTCTGTTTCAGCCCCTCTGTTTCAGCCCCTCTGTTTCAGTCCCTCTGTTTCTCGCCCTCGGTTTCTCCGCCTCTGTTTCAGCCCCTCTGTTTCTCGCCCTCTGTTTCAGCCCCTCTTTTTCTCGCACGCTGTTTCAGCCCCTCTGTTTCAGCCCCTCTGTTTCAGCCCCTCTGTTCCTCTCCCTCTGTTTCAGCCCCTCTGTTTCTCGCCCACTGTTTCAGCCCCTCTGTTTCTCGCCCTCTGTTTCAGACTCTCTGTTTCTTGCCCTCTGTTTCTGCCCCTCTGTTTCAGCCCCTCTGTTTCAGCCCCTCTGTTTCAGCCCCTCTGTTTCTCACCCTCTGTTTCAGCCCCTCTGTTTCTCGCCCTCTTTGTCAGCCCCTCTGTTTCTCGCCCTCTGTTTCAGTTCCTCTGATTCAGCCCCTCTGTTTCAGCCCATCTGTTTCAGCCCCTCTGTTTCAGCCCCTCTGTATCATCCCCTCGGTTTCTCGCCCTCTGTTTCTCACCCTCTGTTTCTCGCCCTCTGTTTCAGCCCCTCTGTTTTTCGCCCTCTGTTTCCGCCCCTCTGTTTCTCGCACTCTGTTTCAGGCTCTCTGTTTCAGCCTGTCTGTTTCAGCCACTCTGTTTCAGCCCCTCTGTTTCAGTCCCTCTGTTTCTCGCACGCTGTTTCAGCCCGTTTGTTTCTCGCCCTCTATTTCAGCCCCTCTGTTTCAGCCCCTCTGTTTCAGCCCTTCTGTTTCTCGCCCTCAGTTTCAGCCACTCTCTTTCAGCCCCTCTGTTTCAGCCCCTCTTTTTCTCGCCCTCTGTTTCAGCCCCTCTGTTTCTCGCCCTCTGTTTCAGCCCCTCTGTTTCAGACCCTCTGTTTCAGCCCCTCTGTTTCTCGCCCTCTGTTTCAGCCCCTCTGTTTCTCGCCCTCTGTTTCAGCCCCTCTGTTTCTCGCCCTCTATTTCAGCCCCTCTGTTTCAGCCCCTCTGTTTCAGCCCCTCTGTTTCAGCCCCTCTGTTTCTCGCCCTCTGTTTCAGCCCCTCTGTTTCTCGCCCTCAGTTTCAGCCACTCTCTTTCAGCCCCTCTGTTTCAGCCCCTCTTTTTCTCGCCCTCTGTTTCAGCCCCTCTGTTTCTCGCCCTCTGTTTCAGCCCCTCTGTTTCAGACCCTCTGTTTCAGCCCCTCTGTTTCTCGCCCTCTGTTTCAGCCCCTCTGTTTCTCGCCCTCTGTTTCAGCCCCTCTGTTTCAGCCCCTCTGTTTCTCGCCCTCTGTTTCAGCCCCTCTGTTTCTCGCCTTCTGTTTCAGCCCCTCTGATTCAGCCCCTCTGTTTCAGCCCCTCTGTTTCAGCCCGTCTGTTTCAGCCACTCTGTTTCTCGCCCTCTGTTTCAGCCCCTCTGTTTCTAACCCTCTGTTTCAGCCCCTCTGATTCAGCCCCTCTGTTTCTCGCCCTCTGTTTCAGCCCCTCTGTTTCTCGCCCTCTGTTTCAGCCCCTCTGTTTCTCGCCCTCTGTTTCAGCCCCACTGTTTCAGCCCCTCTGTTTCAGCCCCTCTGTTTCAGCCCTTCTGTTTCTCGCCCTCTGTTTCAGCACCTCTGTTTCTCGCCCTCTGTTTCAGCCCCACTGTTTCAGCCCCTCTGTTTCTCGCCCTCTTTTTCTGCCCCACTGTCTCTCGCCCTCTGTTTCAGCCGCTCTGTTTCTCGCCCTCTGTTTCACCCCCTCTGTTTCAGCCCCTCTGTTTCTCGCCCTCTGTTTCTGCCCTCCTGTTTCTCGCCCTCTGTTTCAGCCCCTCTGTTTCTCGCCTTCTATTTCAGCCCCTCTGATTCAGCCCCTCTGTTTCAGCCCCTCTGATTCAGCCCCTCTGTTTCAGCCCCTCTGTTTCAGCCCCTCTGTTTCAGCCCCTCTGTTTCATCCACTCTGTTTCTCGCCCTCTGTTTCTCACCCTCTGTTCCTCGCCCTCTGTTTCAGCCCCTCTGTTTCTCGCCCTCTGTTTCAGCCCCTCTGTTTCAGCACCTCTATTTCTCGCCCTCTGTTTCAGCCCCTCTGTATCTCGCCCTCTGTTTCAGCCCCGCTGTTTCTTGCCCTCTGTTTCAGCCCCGCTGATTCAGCCCCTCTGTTTCAGCCCCTCTGAATCAGCCCCTCTGATTCAGCCCCTCTGTTTCAGCCCCTCTGTTTCAGCCCATCAGTTTCTCGCCCTCTGTTTCAGCCCCTCTGTTTCTCGCCCTCTGTTTCAGCCCCTCTATTTCTCGCCCCCTGTTTCAGCCCCTCTGATTCAGCCCCTCTGTTTCAGCCCCTCTGATTCAGCACCTCTGATTCAGCCCCTCTGATTCAGCCCCTCTGTTTCAGCCCATCTGTTTCTCGCCCTCTGTTTCAGCCCCTCTGTTTCTCGCCCTCTGTTTCAGCCCCTCTATTTCTTGCCCTCTGTTTCAGCCCCTCTGATTCAGCCCCTCTGTTTCAGCCCCTCTGATTCAGCACCTCTGATTCAGCCCCTCTGATTCAGCCCCTCTGTTTCTCGCCCTCTGTTTCAGCCCCTCTGTTTCAGCCCCTCTGTTTTGCACCCTCTGATTCATCCCCTCTGATTCAGCCCCTCTGATTCAAACACTCTGTTTCAGCCCCTCTGTTTCTCGCCCTCTGTTTCAGCCCCTCTGTTTCTCGCCCTCTGTTTCAGCCCCTCTGTTTCAGCCCCTCTGATTCAGCCCCTCGGTTTCAGCCACTCTGTTTCTCGCCCTCTGTTTCAGCCACTCTGTTTCTCGCCCTCTGTTTCAGCCCCTCTGTTTCAGCCCCTCTGTTTCAGCCCCTCTGTTTCTCGCCCTCTGTTTCAGCCCCTCTGTTTATCGCCCTCTGTTTCAGCCCCTCTGTTTCTCGCCCTCTGTTTCAGCCTCTCTGTTTCTCACCCTCTGTTTCAGCCCCTCTGTTTCAGCCCCTCTGTTTCTCGCCCTCTGTTTCAGCCCTTCAGGTTCTCGCCCTCTGTATCAGCCCCTCTGTTTCAGTCCCTCTGTTTCAGCCCCTCTTTTTCAGCCCCTCTGTTTCTCGCCCTCTGTTGCTCGCCCTCTTTTTCAGACCCTTTGTTTCTCGCCCTCTGTTTCAGGCCCTCTGTTTCAGCCCCTCTGATTCAGCCCCTCTGATTCAGCCCCTCTGTTTCTCGCCCTCTGTTTCAGCCCCTCTGTTTCAGCTCTTCTGTTTCAGCGCCTCTGTTTCAGCCCCTCTGTTTCAGCCCCTCTGTTTCAGTCCCTCTGTTTCTCGCCCTCGGTTTCTCCGCCTCTGTTTCAGCCCCTCTGTTTCTCGCCCTCTGTTTCAGCCCCTCTTTTTCTCGCACGCTGTTTCAGCCCCTCTGTTTCAGCCCCTCTGTTTCAGCCCCTCTGTTCCTCTCCCTCTGTTTCAGCCCCTCTGTTTCTCGCCCACTGTTTCAGCCCCTCTGTTTCTCGCCCTCTGTTTCAGACTCTCTGTTTCTTGCCCTCTGTTTCTGCCCCTCTGTTTCAGCCCCTCTGTTTCAGCCCCTCTGTTTCAGCCCCTCTGTTTCTCACCCTCTGTTTCAGCCCCTCTGTTTCTCGCCCTCTTTGTCAGCCCCTCTGTTTCTCGCCCTCTGTTTCAGTTCCTCTGATTCAGCCCCTCTGTTTCAGCCCATCTGTTTCAGCCCCTCTGTTTCAGCCCCTCTGTATCATCCCCTCGGTTTCTCGCCCTCTGTTTCTCACCCTCTGTTTCTCGCCCTCTGTTTCAGCCCCTCTGTTTTTCGCCCTCTGTTTCCGCCCCTCTGTTTCTCGCACTCTGTTTCAGGCTCTCTGTTTCAGCCTGTCTGTTTCAGCCACTCTGTTTCAGCCCCTCTGTTTCAGTCCCTCTGTTTCTCGCACGCTGTTTCAGCCCGTTTGTTTCTCGCCCTCTATTTCAGCCCCTCTGTTTCAGCCCCTCTGTTTCAGCCCTTCTGTTTCTCGCCCTCAGTTTCAGCCACTCTCTTTCAGCCCCTCTGTTTCAGCCCCTCTTTTTCTCGCCCTCTGTTTCAGCCCCTCTGTTTCTCGCCCTCTGTTTCAGCCCCTCTGTTTCAGACCCTCTGTTTCAGCCCCTCTGTTTCTCGCCCTCTGTTTCAGCCCCTCTGTTTCTCGCCCTCTGTTTCAGCCCCTCTGTTTCTCGCCCTCTATTTCAGCCCCTCTGTTTCAGCCCCTCTGTTTCAGCCCCTCTGTTTCAGCCCCTCTGTTTCTCGCCCTCTGTTTCAGCCCCTCTGTTTCTCGCCCTCAGTTTCAGCCACTCTCTTTCAGCCCCTCTGTTTCAGCCCCTCTTTTTCTCGCCCTCTGTTTCAGCCCCTCTGTTTCTCGCCCTCTGTTTCAGCCCCTCTGTTTCAGACCCTCTGTTTCAGCCCCTCTGTTTCTCGCCCTCTGTTTCAGCCCCTCTGTTTCTCGCCCTCTGTTTCAGCCCCTCTGTTTCAGCCCCTCTGTTTCTCGCCCTCTGTTTCAGCCCCTCTGTTTCTCGCCTTCTGTTTCAGCCCCTCTGATTCAGCCCCTCTGTTTCAGCCCCTCTGTTTCAGTCCCTCTGTTTCAGCCCCTCTGTTTCATCCCCTCTGTTTCTCGCCCTCTGTTTCTCACCCACTGTTTCTCGCCCTGTGTTTCAGCCCCTCTGTTTTTCGCCCTCTATTTCAGCCCCTCTGTTTCAGCCTGTCTGTTTCTCGCCCTCTGTTTCAGCCCCTCTGTTTCTCGCCTTCTGTTTCAGCCCCTCTGATTCAGCCCCTCTGTTTCAGCCCCTCTGTTTCAGTCCCTCTGTTTCAGCCCCTCTGTTTCATCCCCTCTGTTTCTCGCCCTCTGTTTCTCACCCACTGTTTCTCGCCCTGTGTTTCAGCCCCTCTGTTTTTCGCCCTCTATTTCAGCCCCTCTGTTTCAGCCCCTCTGTTTCTCGCCCTCTGTTTCTGCCCCTCTGTTTCTCGCCCTCTGTTTCAGCCCCTCTGTTTCTCGCCCTCTGTTTCAGCCCCTGTGATTCAGCCGCTCTGTTTCAGCCCCTCTGTTTCTCCCCCTCTGTTCCAGCCCCTCTGTTTCAGCCCCTCTGTTTCTCACCCACTGTTTCAGCCCCTCTGTTTCTCGCCCTCTGTTTCAGACTCTCTGTTTCTTGCCCTCTGTTTCAGCCCCTCTGTTTCAGCCCCTCTGTTTCAGCCTCTCTGTTTCAGCCCCTCTGTTTCTCACCCTCTGTTTCGGCCCCTCTGTTTCTCGCCCTCTTTGTCAGCCCCTCTGTTTCTCGCCCTCTGTTTCAGCTCCTCTGATTCAACCCCTCTGTTTCAGCCCATCTGTTTCAGCCCCTCTGTTTCAGCCCCTCTGTATCATCCCCTCGGTTTCTCGCCCTCTGTTTCTCACCCTCTGTTTCTCGCCCTCTGTTTCAGCCCCTCTGTTTTTCGCCCTCTGTTTCCGCCCCTCTGTTTCTCGCCCTCTGTTTCAGCCCCTCTGTTTCTCGCCCTCTGTTCCAGCCCCTCTGATTCAGCCCCTCTGTTTCAGCCCCTCTGTTTCTCCCCCTCTGTTCCAGCGCCTCTGTTTCAGCCCCTCTGTTTCAGCCACTCTGTGCCAGCCCCTCTGTTTCAGCCCCTTTGTTTCAGCCCCTCTGTTTCAGCCCCTCGGTTTCACGCCCTCTGTTTCAGCCCCTCTGTTTTTCGCCCTCTGTTTCAGCCCCTCTGTTTCTAACCCTCTGTTTCAGCCCCTCTGTTTCAGCCCGTCTGTTTCAGCCACTCTGTTTCTCGCCCTCTGTTTCAGCCCCTCTGTTTCTAACCCTCTGTTTCAGCCCCTCTGATTCAGCCCCTCTGTTTCAGCCCTTCTGTTTCTCGCCCTCTGTTTCAGCACCTCTGTTTCTCGCCCTCTGTTTCAGCCCCACTGTTTCAGCCCCTCTGTTTCTCGCCCTCTCTTTCTGCCCCACTGTCTCTCGCCCTCTGTTTCAGCCGCTCTGTTTCTCGCCCTCTGTTTCACCCCCTCTGTTTCAGCCCCTCTGTTTCTCGCCCTCTGTTTCTGCCCTCCTGTTTCTCGCCCTCTGTTTCAGCCCCTCTGTTTCTCGCCTTCTATTTCAGCCCCTCTGATTCAGCCCCTCTGTTTCAGCCCCTCTGATTCAGCCCCTCTGTTTCAGCCCCTCTGTTTCAGCCCCTCTGTTTCAGCCCCTCTGTTTCATCCACTCTGTTTCTCGCCCTCTGTTTCTCACCCTCTGTTCCTCGCCCTCTGTTTCAGCCCCTCTGTTTCTCGCCCTCTGTTTCAGCCCCTCTGTTTCAGCACCTCTATTTCTCGCCCTCTGTTTCAGCCCCTCTGTATCTCGCCCTCTGTTTCAGCCCCGCTGTTTCTTGCCCTCTGTTTCAGCCCCGCTGATTCAGCCCCTCTGTTTCAGCCCCTCTGAATCAGCCCCTCTGATTCAGCCCCTCTGTTTCAGCCCCTCTGTTTCAGCCCATCAGTTTCTCGCCCTCTGTTTCAGCGCCTCTGTTTCTCGCCCTCTGTTTCAGCCCCTCTATTTCTCGCCCTCTGTTTCAGCCCCTCTGATTCAGCCCCTCTGTTTCAGCCCCTCTGATTCAGCACCTCTGATTCAGCCCCTCTGATTCAGCCCCTCTGTTTCAGCCCATCTGTTTCTCGCCCTCTGTTTCAGCCCCTCTGTTTCTCGCCCTCTGTTTCAGCCCCTCTATTTCTTGCCCTCTGTTTCAGCCCCTCTGATTCAGCCCCTCTGTTTCAGCCCCTCTGATTCAGCACCTCTGATTCAGCCCCTCTGATTCAGCCCCTCTGTTTCTCGCCCTCTGTTTCAGCCCCTCTGTTTCAGCCCCTCTGTTTTGCACCCTCTGATTCATCCCCTCTGATTCAGCCCCTCTGATTCAAACACTCTGTTTCAGCCCCTCTGTTTCTCGCCCTCTGTTTCAGCCCCTCTGTTTCTCGCCCTCTGTTTCAGCCCCTCTGTTTCAGCCCCTCTGATTCAGCCCCTCGGTTTCAGCCACTCTGTTTCTCGCCCTCTGTTTCAGCCACTCTGTTTCTCGCCCTCTGTTTCAGCCCCTCTGTTTCAGCCCCTCTGTTTCAGCCCCTCTGTTTCTCGCCCTCTGTTTCAGCCCCTCTGTTTATCGCCCTCTGTTTCAGCCCCTCTGTTTCTCGCCCTCTGTTTCAGCCTCTCTGTTTCTCACCCTCTGTTTCAGCCCCTCTGTTTCAGCCCCTCTGTTTCAGCCCCTCTGTTTCAGCCCCTCTGTTTCTCGCCCTCTGTTTCAGCCCCTCTGTTTCTCGCCCTCTGTTTCAGCCCTTCAGGTTCTCGCCCTCTGTATCAGCCCCTCTGTTTCAGTCCCTCTGTTTCAGCCCCTCTTTTTCAGCCCCTCTGTTTCTCGCCCTCTGTTGCTCGCCCTCTTTTTCAGACCCTTTGTTTCTCGCCCTCTGTTTCAGGCCCTCTGTTTCAGCCCCTCTGATTCAGCCCCTCTGATTCAGCCCCTCTGTTTCTCGCCCTCTGTTTCAGCCCCTCTGTTTCAGCTCTTCTGTTTCAGCGCCTCTGTTTCAGCCCCTCTGTTTCAGCCCCTCTGTTTCAGTCCCTCTGTTTCTCGCCCTCGGTTTCTCCGCCTCTGTTTCAGCCCCTCTGTTTCTCGCCCTCTGTTTCAGCCCCTCTTTTTCTCGCACGCTGTTTCAGCCCCTCTGTTTCAGCCCCTCTGTTTCAGACCCTCTGTTCCTCTCCCTCTGTTTCAGCCCCTCTGTTTCTCGCCCACTGTTTCAGCCCCTCTGTTTCTCGCCCTCTGTTTCAGACTCTCTGTTTCTTGCCCTCTGTTTCTGCCCCTCTGTTTCAGCCCCTCTGTTTCAGCCCCTCTGTTTCAGCCCCTCTGTTTCTCACCCTCTGTTTCAGCCCCTCTGTTTCTCGCCCTCTTTGTCAGCCCCTCTGTTTCTCGCCCTCTGTTTCAGTTCCTCTGATTCAGCCCCTCTGTTTCAGCCCATCTGTTTCAGCCCCTCTGTTTCAGCCCCTCTGTATCATCCCCTCGGTTTCTCGCCCTCTGTTTGTCACCCTCTGTTTCTCGCCCTCTGTTTCAGCCCCTCTGTTTTTCGCCCTCTGTTTCCGCCCCTCTGTTTCTCGCACTCTGTTTCAGGCTCTCTGTTTCAGCCTGTCTGTTTCAGCCACTCTGTTTCAGCCCCTCTGTTTCAGTCCCTCTGTTTCTCGCACGCTGTTTCAGCCCGTTTGTTTCTCGCCCTCTATTTCAGCCCCTCTGTTTCAGCCCCTCTGTTTCAGCCCTTCTGTTTCTCGCCCTCAGTTTCAGCCACTCTCTTTCAGCCCCTCTGTTTCAGCCCCTCTTTTTCTCGCCCTCTGTTTCAGCCCCTCTGTTTCTCGCCCTCTGTTTCAGCCCCTCTGTTTCAGACCCTCTGTTTCAGCCCCTCTGTTTCTCGCCCTCTGTTTCAGCCCCTCTGTTTCTCGCCCTCTGTTTCAGCCCCTCTGTTTCTCGCCCTCTATTTCAGCCCCTCTGTTTCAGCCCCTCTGTTTCAGCCCCTCTGTTTCAGCCCCTCTGTTTCTCGCCCTCTGTTTCAGCCCCTCTGTTTCTCGCCCTCAGTTTCAGCCACTCTCTTTCAGCCCCTCTGTTTCAGCCCCTCTTTTTCTCGCCCTCTGTTTCAGCCCCTCTGTTTCTCGCCCTCTGTTTCAGCCCCTCTGTTTCAGACCCTCTGTTTCAGCCCCTCTGTTTCTCGCCCTCTGTTTCAGCCCCTCTGTTTCTCGCCCTCTGTTTCAGCCCCTCTGTTTCAGCCCCTCTGTTTCTCGCCCTCTGTTTCAGCCCCTCTGTTTCTCGCCTTCTGTTTCAGCCCCTCTGATTCAGCCCCTCTGTTTCAGCCCCTCTGTTTCAGTCCCTCTGTTTCAGCCCCTCTGTTTCATCCCCTCTGTTTCTCGCCCTCTGTTTCTCACCCACTGTTTCTCGCCCTGTGTTTCAGCCCCTCTGTTTTTCGCCCTCTATTTCAGCCCCTCTGTTTCAGCCTGTCTGTTTCTCGCCCTCTGTTTCTGCCCCTCTGTTTCTCGCCCTCTGTTTCAGCCCCTCTGTTTCTCGCCCTCTGTTTCAGCCCCTCTGATTCAGCCCCTCTGTTTCAGCCCCTCTGTTTCTCCCCCTCTGTTCCAGCCCCTCTGTTTCAGCCCCTCTGTTTCTCACCCACTGTTTCAGCCCCTCTGTTTCTCGCCCTCTGTTTCAGACTCTCTGTTTCTTGCCCTCTGTTTCAGCCCCTCTGTTTCAGCCCCTCTGTTTCAGCCTCTCTGTTTCAGCCCCTCTGTTTCTCACCCTCTGTTTCGGCCCCTCTGTTTCTCGCCCTCTTTGTCAGCCCCTCTGTTTCTCGCCCTCTGTTTCAGCTCCTCTGATTCAACCCCTCTGTTTCAGCCCATCTGTTTCAGCCCCTCTGTTTCAGCCCCTCTGTATCATCCCCTCGGTTTCTCGCCCTCTGTTTCTCACCCTCTGTTTCTCGCCCTCTGTTTCAGCCCCTCTGTTTTTCGCCCTCTGTTTCCGCCCCTCTGTTTCTCGCACTCTGTTTCAGGCTCTCTGTTTCAGCCTGTCTGTTTCAGCCACTCTGTTTCAGCCCCTCTGTTTCAGTCCCTCTGTTTCTCGCACGCTGTTTCAGCCCGATTGTTTCTCGCCCTCTGTTTCAGCCCCTCTGTTTCAGCCCCTCTGATTCAGCCCCTCTGATTCAGCCCCTCTGTTTCTCGCCCTCTGTTTCAGCCCCTCTGTTTCAGCCCCTCTGTTTCAGCCCCTCTGTTTCAGCCCCGCTGTTTCTCGCCCTCTGTTTCAGCCCCTCTGTTTCTCGCCCTCAGTTTCAGCCCCTCTGTTTCAGCCCCTCTGTTTCAGCCCCTCTGTTTCTCGCCCTCTGTTTCAGCCACTCTGTTTCTCGCCCTCAGTTTCAGCCCCTCTGTTTCAGCCCCTCTGTTTCAGCCCCTCTGTTTCTCGCCCTCTGTTTCAGCCCCTCTGTTTCTCGCCCTCTGTTTCAGCCCCTCTGTTTCAGCCCCTCTGTTTCTCGCCCTCTGTTTCAGCCCCTCTGTTTCTCGCCTTCTGTTTCAGCCCCTCTGATTCAGCCCCTCTGTTTCAGCCCCTCTGTTTCAGCCCCTCTGTTTCAGCCCCTCTGTTTCATCCCCTCTGTTTCAGCCCCTCTGTTTCAGCCCCTCTGTTTCAGCCCCTCTGTTTCATCCCCTCTGTTTCTCGCCCTCTGTTTCTCACCCTCTGTTTCTCGCCCTGTGTTTCAGCCCCTCTGTTTTTCGCCCTCTATTTCAGCCCCTCTGTTTCAGCCCCTCTGTTTCTCGCCCTCTGTTTCAGCCCCTCTGATTCAGCCCCTCTGTTTCAGCCCCTCTGTTTCTCCCCCTCTGTTCCAGCCCCTCTGTTTCAGCTCCTCTGTTTCAGCCACTCTGTGCCAGCCCCTCTGTTTCAGCCCCTCTGTTTCAGCCCCTCTGTTTCAGCCCCTTTGTTTCTCGCCCTCTCTTTCTGCCCCTCTGTTTCTCGCCCTCTGTTTCAGCCCCTCTGTTTCTCGCCCTCTGTTTCAGCCCCTCTGTTTCTCGCCCTCTGTTTCAGCCCCACTGTTTCAGCCCCTCTGTTTCAGACCCTCTGTTTCAGCCCTTCTGTTTCTCGCCCTCTGTTTCAGACCCTCTGTTTCTCGCCCTCTGTTTCAGCCCCTCTGTTTCAGCCCCTCTGTTTCTCGCCCTCTGTTTCTGCCCCTCTGTCTCTCGCCATCTGTTTCAGCCCCTCTGTTTCTCGCCCTCTGTTTCTGCCCCTCTGTTTCTCGCCCTCTGTTTCAGCCCCTCTGTTTCTCGCCCTCTGTTTCAGCCCCTCTGATTCAGCCCCTCTGTTTCAGCCCCTCTGTTTCTCCCCCTCTGTTCCAGCCCCTCTGTTTCAGCCCCTCTGTTTCTCACCCACTGTTTCAGCCCCTCTGTTTCTCGCCCTCTGTTTCAGACTCTCTGTTTCTTGCCCTCTGTTTCAGCCCCTCTGTTTCAGCCCCTCTGTTTCAGCCTCTCTGTTTCAGCCCCTCTGTTTCTCACCCTCTGTTTCGGCCCCTCTGTTTCTCGCCCTCTTTGTCAGCCCCTCTGTTTCTCGCCCTCTGTTTCAGCTCCTCTGATTCAACCCCTCTGTTTCAGCCCATCTGTTTCAGCCCCTCTGTTTCAGCCCCTCTGTATCATCCCCTCGGTTTCTCGCCCTCTGTTTCTCACCCTCTGTTTCTCGCCCTCTGTTTCAGCCCCTCTGTTTTTCGCCCTCTGTTTCCGCCCCTCTGTTTCTCGCACTCTGTTTCAGGCTCTCTGTTTCAGCCTGTCTGTTTCAGCCACTCTGTTTCAGCCCCTCTGTTTCAGTCCCTCTGTTTCTCGCACGCTGTTTCAGCCCGATTGTTTCTCGCCCTCTGTTTCAGCCCCTCTGTTTCAGCCCCTCTGATTCAGCCCCTCTGATTCAGCCCCTCTGTTTCTCGCCCTCTGTTTCAGCCCCTCTGTTTCAGCCCCTCTGTTTCAGCCCCTCTGTTTCAGCCCCTCTGTTTCTCGCCCTCTGTTTCAGCCCCTCTGTTTCTCGCCCTCAGTTTCAGCCCCTCTGTTTCAGCCCCTCTGTTTCAGCCCCTCTGTTTCTCGCCCTCTGTTTCAGCCACTCTGTTTCTCGCCCTCAGTTTCGGCCCCTCTGTTTCAGCCCCTCTGTTTCAGCCCCTCTGTTTCTCGCCCTCTGTTTCAGCCCCTCTGTTTCTCGCCCTCTGTTTCAGCCCCTCTGTTTCAGCCCCTCTGTTTCTCGCCCTCTGTTTCAGCCCCTCTGTTTCTCGCCTTCTGTTTCAGCCCCTCTGATTCAGCCCCTCTGTTTCAGCCCCTCTGTTTCAGCCCCTCTGTTTCAGCCCCTCTGTTTCATCCCCTCTGTTTCAGCCCCTCTGTTTCAGCCCCTCTGTTTCAGCCCCTCTGTTTCATCCCCTCTGTTTCTCGCCCTCTGTTTCTCACCCTCTGTTTCTCGCCCTGTGTTTCAGCCCCTCTGTTTTTCGCCCTCTATTTCAGCCCCTCTGTTTCAGCCCCTCTGTTTCTCGCCCTCTGTTTCAGCCTCTCTGATTCAGCCCCTCTGTTTCAGCCCCTCTGTTTCTCCCCCTCTGTTCCAGCCCCTCTGTTTCAGCTCCTCTGTTTCAGCCACTCTGTGCCAGCCCCTCTGTTTCAGCCCCTCTGTTTCAGCCCCTCTGTTTCAGCCCCTTTGTTTCTCGCCCTCTCTTTCTGCCCCTCTGTTTCTCGCCCTCTGTTTCAGCCCCTCTGTTTCTCGCCCTCTGTTTCAGCCCCTCTGTTTCTCGCCCTCTGTTTCAGCCCCACTGTTTCAGCCCCTCTGTTTCAGACCCTCTGTTTCAGCCCTTCTGTTTCTCGCCCTCTGTTTCAGCCCCTCTGTTTCTCGCCCTCTGTTTCAGCCCCTCTGTTTCAGCCCCTCTGTTTCTCGCCCTCTGTTTCTGCCCCTCTGTCTCTCGCCATCTGTTTCAGCCCCTCTGTTTCTCGCCCTCTGTTTCAGCCCCTCTGTTTCTCGCCTTCTATTTCAGCCCCTCTGATTCAGCCCCTCTGTTTCAGCCCCTCTGATTCAGCCCCTCTGTTTCAGCCCCTCTGTTTCAGCCCCTCTGTTTCATCCACTCTGTTTCTCGCCCTCTATTTCTCACCCTCTGTTCCTCGCCCTCTGTTTCAGTCCCTCTGTTTCTCGCCCTCTGTTTCAGCCCCTCTGTTTCAGCACCACTGTTTCTCGCCCTCTGTTTCAGCCCCTCTGTTTCTCGCCCTCTGTTTCAGCCCCTCTGTTTCTTGCCCTCTGTTTCAGCCCTGCTGATTCAGCCCCTCTGTTTCAGCCCCTCTGAATCAGCCCCTCTGATTCAGCCCCTCTGATTCCACCCCTCTGTTTCTCGCCCTCTGTTTCAGCACCTCTGTTTCAGCCCCTCTGTTTCAGTCCCTCTGTTTCAGCCGTTCTGTTTCTCGCCCTCTGTTTCAGCGACTCTGTTTCTCGACCTCAGTTTCAGCCCCTCTGTTTCAGCCCCTCTGATTCAGCCCCTCTGATTCCACCCCTCTGTTTCTCGCCCTCTATTTCAGCCCCTCTGTTTCAGCCCCTCTGATTCAGCCCCTCTGATTCCACCCCTCTTTTTCTCGCCCTCTGTTTCAGCCCCTCTGTTTCAGCCCCCCTGTTTCAGTCCCTCTGTTTCAGCCGCTCTGTTTCTCGCCCTCTGTTTCAGCGACTCTGTTTCTCGCGCTCAGTTTCAGCCCCTCTGTTTCAGCCCCTCTGTTTCAGCCCCTCTGTTTCAGCCCCTCTGTTTCTCGCCCTCTGTTTCAGCCACTCTGTTTCTCGCCCTCTGTTTCAGCCCCTCTGTTTCAGCCCCTCTGTTTCTCGCCCTCTGTTTCAGCCCCTCTGTTTCTCGCCCTCTGTTTCAGCCACACTGTTTCTCGCCCTCTGTTTCAGCCCCTCTGTTTCAGCCCCTCTGTTTCAGCCCCTCTGTTTCTCGCCCTCTGTTTCAGCCCCTCTGTTTCTCGCCTTCTGTTTCAGCCCCTCTGATTCAGCCCCTCTGTTTCAGCCCCTCTGTTTCAGTCCCTCTGTTTCAGCCCCTCTGTTTCATCCCCTCTGTTTCTCGCCCTCTGTTTCTCACCCACTGTTTCTCGCCCTGTGTTTCAGCCCCTCTGTTTTTCGCCCTCTATTTCAGCCCCTCTGTTTTAGCCCCTCTGTTTCTCGCCCTCTGTTTCTGCCCCTCTGTTTCTCGCCCTCTGTTTCAGCCCCTCTGTTTCTCCCCCTCTGTTCCAGCCCCTCTGTTTCAGCCCCTCTGTTTCAGCCACTCTGTGCCAGCTCCTCTGTTTCTCGCCCTCTGTTTCAGCCCCTCTGTTTCTCGCACGCTGTTTCAGCCCCTCTGTTTCAGCCCCTCTGTTCCTCTCCCTCTGTTTCAGCCCCTCTGTTTCTCGCCCACTGTTTCAGCCCCTCTGTTTCTCGCCCTCTGTTTCAGACTCTCTGTTTCTTGCCCTCTGTTTCAACCCCTCTGTTTCAGCCCCTCTGTTTCAGCCTCTCTGTTTCAGCCCCTCTGTTTCTCACCCTCTGTTTCGGCCCCTCTGTTTCTCGCCCTCTTTGTCAGCCCCTCTGTTTCTCGCCCTCTGTTTCAGCTCCTCTGATTCAACCCCTCTGTTTCAGCCCATCTGTTTCAGCCCCTCTGTTTCAGCCCCTCTGTATCATCCCCTCGGTTTCTCGCCCTCTGTTTCTCACCCTCTGTTTCTCGCCCTCTGTTTCAGCCCCTCTGTTTTTCGCCCTCTGTTTCCGCCCCTCTGTTTCTCGCACTCTGTTTCAGGCTCTCTGTTTCAGCCTGTCTGTTTCAGCCACTCTGTTTCAGCCCCTCTGTTTCAGTCCCTCTGTTTCTCGCACGCTGTTTCAGCCCGATTGTTTCTCGCCCTCTGTTTCAGCCCCTCTGTTTCAGCCCCTCTGATTCAGCCCCTCTGATTCAGCCCCTCTGTTTCTCGCCCTCTGTTTCAGCCCCTCTGTTTCAGCCCCTCTGTTTCAGCCCCTCTGTTTCAGCCCCTCTGTTTCTCGCCCTCTGTTTCAGCCCCTCTGTTTCTCGCCCTCAGTTTCAGCCCCTCTGTTTCAGCCCCTCTGTTTCAGCCCCTCTGTTTCTCGCCCTCTGTTTCAGCCACTCTGTTTCTCGCCCTCAGTTTCAGCCCCTCTGTTTCAGCCCCTCTGTTTCAGCCCCTCTGTTTCTCGCCCTCTGTTTCAGCCCCTCTGTTTCTCGCCCTCTGTTTCAGCCCCTCTGTTTCAGCCCCTCTGTTTCTCGCCTTCTGTTTCAGCCCCTCTGATTCAGCCCCTCTGTTTCAGCCCCTCTGTTTCAGCCCCTCTGTTTCAGCCCCTCTGTTTCATCCCCTCTGTTTCAGCCCCTCTGTTTCAGCCCCTCTGTTTCAGCCCCTCTGTTTCATCCCCTCTGTTTCTCGCCCTCTGTTTCTCACCCTCTGTTTCTCGCCCTGTGTTTCAGCCCCTCTGTTTTTCGCCCTCTATTTCAGCCCCTCTGTTTCAGCCCCTCTGTTTCTCCCCCTCTGTTCCAGCCCCTCTGTTTCAGCTCCTCTGTTTCAGCCACTCTGTGCCAGCCCCTCTGTTTCAGCCCCTCTGTTTCAGCCCCTCTGTTTCAGCCCCTCTGTTTCTCGCCCTCTCTTTCTGCCCCTCTGTTTCTCGCCCTCTGTTTCAGCCCCTCTGTTTCTCGCCCTCTGTTTCAGCCCCTCTGTTTCTCGCCCTCTGTTTCAGCCCCTCTGATTCAGCCCCTCTGTTTCAGCCCCTCTGATTCAGCCCCTCTGTTTCAGCCCCTCTGTTTCAGCCCCTCTGTTTCAGCCCCTCTGTTTCATCCACTCTGTTTCTCGCCCTCTATTTCTCACCCTCTGTTCCTCGCCCTCTATTTCAGTCCCTCTGTTTCTCGCCCTCTGTTTCAGCCCCTCTGTTTCAGCACCTCTGTTTCTCGCCCTCTGTTTCAGCCCCTCTGTTTCTCGCCCTCTGTTTCAGCCCCTCTGTTTCTTGCCCTCTGTTTCAGCCCCTCTGATTCAGCCCCTCTGTTTCAGCCCCTCTGAATCAGCCCCTCTGATTCAGCCCCTCTGATTCCACCCCTCTGTTTCTCGCCCTCTGTTTCAGCCCCTCTGTTTCAGCCCCTCTGTTTCAGTCCCTCTGTTTCAGCCGCTCTGTTTCTCGCCCTCTGTTTCAGCGACTCTCTTTCTCGCCCTCAGTTTCAGCCCCTCTGTTTCAGCCCCTCTGATTCAGCCCCTCTGATTCCACCCCTCTGTTTCTCGCCCTCTATTTCAGCCCCTCTGTTTCAGTCCCTCTGTTTCAGCCGCTCTGTTTCTCGCCCTCTGTTTCAGCGACTCTGTTTCTCGCGCTCAGTTTCAGCCCCTCTGTTTCAGCCCCTCTGTTTCAGCCCCTCTGTTTCAGCCCCTCTGTTTCTCGCCCTCTGTTTCAGCCACTCTGTTTCTCGCCCTCTGTTTCAGCCCCTCTGTTTCAGCCCCTCTGTTTCTCGCCCTCTGTTTCAGCCCCTCTGTTTCTCGCCCTCTGTTTCAGCCCCTCTGTTTCAGCCCCTCTGTTTCTCGCCCTCTGTTTCAGCCCCTCTGTTTCTCGCCTTCTGTTTCAGCCCCTCTGATTCAGCCCCTCTGTTTCAGCCCCTCTGTTTCAGCCCCTCTGTTTCAGCCCCTCTGTTTCATCCCCTCTGTTTCTCGCCCTCTGTTTCTCACCCTCTGTTTCTCGCCCTGTGTTTCAGCCCCTCTGTTTCTCGCCCTCTGTTTCAGCCCCTCTGTTTCTCGCCCTCTGCTTCAGCCCCTCTGATTCAGCCCCTCTGTTTCAGCCCCTCTGTTTCTCCCCCTCTGTTCCAGCCCCTCTGTTTCAGCCCATCTGTTTCAGCCACTCTGTGCCAGCCCCTCTGTTTCAGCCCCTTTGTTTCAGCCCCTCTGTTTCAGCCCCTCGGTTTCTCGCCCTCTGTTTCAGCCCCTCTGTTTTTCGCCCTCTGTTTCAGCCCCTCTGTTTCTAACCCTCTGTTTCAGCCCCTCTGTTTCAGCCCGTCTGTTTCAGCCACTCTGTTTCTCGCCCTCTATTTCAGCCCCTCTGTTTCTAACCCTCTGTTTCAGCCCCTCTGATTCAGCCCCTCTGTTTCTCGCCCTCTGTTTCAGCCCCTCTGTTTCTCGACCTCTGTTTCAGCCCCTCTGTTTCTCTCCCTCTGTTTCAGCCCCACTGTTTCAGCCCCTCTGTTTCAGCCCCTCTGTTTCAGCCCTTCTGTTTCTCGCCCTCTGTTTCAGCCCCTCTGTTTCTCGCCCTCTGTTTCAGCCCCACTGTTTCAGCCCCTCTGTTTCTCGCCCTCTTTTTCTGCCCCTCTGTCTCTCGCCCTCTGTTTCAGCCGCTCTGTTTCTCGCCCTCTGTTTCAGCCCCTCTGTTTCAGCCCCTCTGTTTCTCGCCCTCTGTTTCTGCCCTCCTGTTTCTCGCCCTCTGTTTCAGCCCCTCTGTTTCTCGCCTTCTATTTCAGCCCCTCTGATTCAGCCCCTCTGTTTCAGCCCCTCTGATTCAGCCCCTCTGTTTCAGCCCCTCTGTTTCAGCCCCTCTGTTTCAGCCCCTCTGTTTCATCCACTCTGTTTCTCGCCCTCTATTTCTCACCCTCTGTTCCTCGCCCTCTATTTCAGTCCCTCTGTTTCTCGCCCTCTGTTTCAGCCCCTCTGTTTCAGCACCTCTGTTTCTCGCCCTCTGTTTCAGCCCCTCTGTTTCTCGCCCTCTGTTTCAGCCCCTCTGTTTCTTGCCCTCTGTTTCAGCCCCTCTGATTCAGCCCCTCTGTTTCAGCCCCTCTGAATCAGCCCCTCTGATTCAGCCCCTCTGATTCCACCCCTCTGTTTCTCGCCCTCTGTTTCAGCCCCTCTGTTTCAGCCCCTCTGTTTCAGTCCCTCTGTTTCAGCCGCTCTGTTTCTCGCCCTCTGTTTCAGCGACTCTCTTTCTCGCCCTCAGTTTCAGCCCCTCTGTTTCAGCCCCTCTGATTCAGCCCCTCTGATTCCACCCCTCTGTTTCTCGCCCTCTATTTCAGCCCCTCTGTTTCAGTCCCTCTGTTTCAGCCGCTCTGTTTCTCGCCCTCTGTTTCAGCGACTCTGTTTCTCGCGCTCAGTTTCAGCCCCTCTGTTTCAGCCCCTCTGTTTCAGCCCCTCTGTTTCAGCCCCTCTGTTTCTCGCCCTCTGTTTCAGCCACTCTGTTTCTCGCCCTCTGTTTCAGCCCCTCTGTTTCAGCCCCTCTGTTTCTCGCCCTCTGTTTCAGCCCCTCTGTTTCTCGCCCTCTGTTTCAGCCCCTCTGTTTCAGCCCCTCTGTTTCTCGCCCTCTGTTTCAGCCCCTCTGTTTCTCGCCTTCTGTTTCAGCCCCTCTGATTCAGCCCCTCTGTTTCAGCCCCTCTGTTTCAGCCCCTCTGTTTCAGCCCCTCTGTTTCATCCCCTCTGTTTCTCGCCCTCTGTTTCTCACCCTCTGTTTCTCGCCCTGTGTTTCAGCCCCTCTGTTTCTCGCCCTCTGTTTCAGCCCCTCTGTTTCTCGCCCTCTGCTTCAGCCCCTCTGATTCAGCCCCTCTGTTTCAGCCCCTCTGTTTCTCCCCCTCTGTTCCATGCCCTCTGTTTCAGCCCCTCTGTTTCAGCCACTCTGTGCCAGCCCCTCTGTTTCAGCCCCTTTGTTTCAGCCCCTCTGTTTCAGCCCCTCGGTTTCTCGCCCTCTGTTTCAGCCCCTCTGTTTTTCGCCCTCTGTTTCAGCCCCTCTGTTTCTAACCCTCTGTTTCAGCCCCTCTGTTTCAGCCCGTCTGTTTCAGCCACTCTGTTTCTCGCCCTCTATTTCAGCCCCTCTGTTTCTAACCCTCTGTTTCAGCCCCTCTGATTCAGCCCCTCTGTTTCTCGCCCTCTGTTTTAGCCCCTCTGTTTCTCGACCTCTGTTTCAGCCCCTCTGTTTCTCTCCCTCTGTTTCAGCCCCACTGTTTCAGCCCCTCTGTTTCAGCCCCTCTGTTTCAGCCCTTCTGTTTCTCGCCCTCTGTTTCAGCCCCTCTGTTTCTCGCCCTCTGTTTCAGCCCCACTGTTTCAGCCCCTCTGTTTCTCGCCCTCTTTTTCTGCCCCTCTGTCTCTCGCCCTCTGTTTCAGCCGCTCTGTTTCTCGCCCTCTGTTTCAGCCCCTCTGTTTCAGCCCCTCTGTTTCTCGCCCTCTGTTTCTGCCCTCCTGTTTCTCGCCCTCTGTTTCAGCCCCTCTGTTTCTCGCCTTCTATTTCAGCCCCTCTGATTCAGCCCCTCTGTTTCAGCCCCTCTGATTCAGCCCCTCTGTTTCAGCCCCTCTGTTTCAGCCCCTCTGTTTCAGCCCCTCTGTTTCATCCACTCTGTTTCTCGCCCTCTGTTTCTCACCCTCTGTTCCTCGCCCTCTGTTTCAGCCCCTCTGTTTCTCGCCCTCTGTTTCAGCCACTCTGTTTCTCGCCCTCTGTTTCAGCCCCTCTGTTTCAGCCCCTCTGTTTCTCGCCCTCTGTTTCAGCCCCTCTGTTTCTCGCCCTCTGTTTCAGCCCCTCTGTTTCAGCCCCTCTGTTTCTCGCCCTCTGTTTCAGCCCCTCTGTTTCTCGCCCTCAGTTTCAGCCCCTCTGTTTCAGCCCCTCTGTTTCAGCCCCTCTGTTTCAGCCCCTCTGTTTCTCGCCCTCTGTTTCAGCCACTCTGTTTCTCGCCCTCTGTTTCAGCCCCTCTGTTTCTCGCCCTCTGTTTCAGCCCCTCTGTTTCAGCCCCTCTGTTTGAGCCCCTCTGTTTTGCACCCTCTGATTCATCCCCTCTGATTCAGCCCTTCTGATTCAGCCACTCTGATTCAGCCTCTCTGTTTCCCGCCCCTCTGTTTCAGCCCCTCTGTTTCTCGCCCTCTGTTTCAGCCCCTCTGTTTCTCGCCCTCTGTTTCAGCCCCTCTGTTTCAGCCCCTCTGATTCAGCACCTCGGTTTCAGCCACTCTGTTTCTCGCCCTCTGTTTCAGCCCCTCTGTTTCTCGCCCTCTGTTTCAGCCCCTCTGTTTCAGCCCCTCTGTTTCAGCCCCTCTGTTTCTCGCCCTCTGTTTCAGCCCCTCTGTTTCAGCCCCTCTGTTTCTCGCCCTCTGTTTCAGCCCCTCTGTTTCTCGCCCTCTGTTTCAGCCCCTCTGTTTCAGCCCCTCTGTTTCTCGCCCTCTGTTTCAGCCCCTCTGTTTCTCGCCTTCTGTTTCAGCCCCTCTGATTCAGCCCCTCTGTTTCAGCCCCTCTGTTTCAGCCCCTCTGTTTCAGCCCCTCTGTTTCATCCCCTCTGTTTCTCGCCCTCTGTTTCTCACCCTCTGTTTCTCGCCCTGTGTTTCAGCCCCTCTGTTTCTCGCCCTCTGTTTCAGACCCTCTGTTTCTCGCCCTCTGCTTCAGCCCCTCTGATTCAGCCCCTCTGTTTCAGCCCCTCTGTTTCTCCCCCTCTGTTCCATGCCCTCTGTTTCAGCCCCTCTGTTTCAGCCACTCTGTGCCAGCCCCTCTGTTTCAGCCCCTTTGTTTCAGCCCCTCTGTTTCAGCCCCTCGGTTTCTCGCCCTCTGTTTCAGCCCCTCTGTTTTTCGCCCTCTGTTTCAGCCCCTCTGTTTCTAACCCTCTGTTTCAGCCCCTCTGTTTCAGCCCGTCTGTTTCAGCCACTCTGTTTCTCGCCCTCTATTTCAGCCCCTCTGTTTCTAACCCTCTGTTTCAGCCCCTCTGATTCAGCCCCTCTGTTTCTCGCCCTCTGTTTTAGCCCCTCTGTTTCTCGACCTCTGTTTCAGCCCCTCTGTTTCTCTCCCTCTGTTTCAGCCCCACTGTTTCAGCCCCTCTGTTTCAGCCCCTCTGTTTCAGCCCTTCTGTTTCTCGACCTCTGTTTCAGCCCCTCTGTTTCTCGCCCTCTGTTTCAGCCCCACTGTTTCAGCCCCTCTGTTTCTCGCCCTCTTTTTCTGCCCCTCTGTCTCTCGCCCTCTGTTTCAGCCGCTCTGTTTCTCGCCCTCTGTTTCAGCCCCTCTGTTTCAGCCCCTCTGTTTCTCGCCCTCTGTTTCTGCCCTCCTGTTTCTCGCCCTCTGTTTCAGCCCCTCTGTTTCTCGCCTTCTATTTCAGCCCCTCTGATTCAGCCCCTCTGTTTCAGCCCCTCTGATTCAGCCCCTCTGTTTCAGCCCCTCTGTTTCAGCCCCTCTGTTTCAGCCCCTCTGTTTCATCCACTCTGTTTCTCGCCCTCTGTTTCTCACCCTCTGTTCCTCGCCCTCTGTTTCAGCCCCTCTGTTTCTCGCCCTCTGTTTCAGCCACTCTGTTTCTCGCCCTCTGTTTCAGCCCCTCTGTTTCAGCCCCTCTGTTTCTCGCCCTCTGTTTCAGCCCCTCTGTTTCTCGCCCTCTGTTTCAGCCCCTCTGTTTCAGCCCCTCTGTTTCTCGCCCTCTGTTTCAGCCCCTCTGTTTCTCGCCCTCAGTTTCAGCCCCTCTGTTTCAGCCCCTCTGTTTCAGCCCCTCTGTTTCAGCCCCTCTGTTTCTCGCCCTCTGTTTCAGCCACTCTGTTTCTCGCCCTCTGTTTCAGCCCCTCTGTTTCTCGCCCTCTGTTTCAGCCCCTCTGTTTCAGCCCCTCTGTTTGAGCCCCTCTGTTTTGCACCCTCTGATTCATCCCCTCTGATTCAGCCCTTCTGATTCAGCCACTCTGATTCAGCCTCTCTGTTTCCCGCCCCTCTGTTTCAGCCCCTCTGTTTCTCGCCCTCTGTTTCAGCCCCTCTGTTTCTCGCCCTCTGTTTCAGCCCCTCTGTTTCAGCCCCTCTGATTCAGCACCTCGGTTTCAGCCACTCTGTTTCTCGCCCTCTGTTTCAGCCCCTCTGTTTCTCGCCCTCTGTTTCAGCCCCTCTGTTTCAGCCCCTCTGTTTCAGCCCCTCTGTTTCTCGCCCTCTGTTTCAGCCCCTCTGTTTATCGCCCTCTGTTTCAGCCCCTCTGTTTCTCGCCCTCTGTTTCAGCCTCTCTGTTTCTCACCCTCTGTTTCAGCCCCTCTGTTTCAGCCCCTCTGTTTCAGCCCCTCTGTTTCTCGCCCTCTGTTTCAGCCCCTCTGTTTCTCGCCCTCTGTTTCAGCCCTTCAGTTTCTCGCCCACTGTATCAGCCCCTCTGTTTCAGTCCCTCTGTTTCAGCCCCTCTTTTTCAGCCCCTCTGTTTCTCGCCCTCTGTTGCTCGCCCTCTTTTTCAGCCCCTTTGTTTCTCGCCCTCTGTTTCAGTCCCTCTGTTTCAGCCCCTCTGATTCAGCCCCTCTGATTCAGCCCCTCTGTTTCTCGCCCTCTGTTTCAGCCCCTCTGTTTCAGCTCTTCTGTTTCAGCGCCTCTGTTTCAGCCCCTCTGTTTCAGCCCCTCTGTTTCAGTCCCTCTGTTTCAGCCCCTCTGTTTCTCGCCCTCTGTTTCAGCCCCTCTGTTTCTCGCACGCTGTTTCAGCCCCTCTGTTTCAGCCCCTCTGTTTCAGCCCCTCTGTTTCAGCCCCTCTGTTCCTCTCCCTCTGTTTCAGCCCCTCTGTTTCTCGCCCACTGTTTCAGCCCCTCTGTTTCTCGCCCTCTGTTTCAGACTCTCTGTTTCTTGCCCTCTGTTTCAGCCCCTCTGTTTCAGCCCCTCTGTTTCAGCCCCTCTGTTTCTCACCCTCTGTTTCAGCCCCTCTGTTTCTCGCCATCTTTGTCAGCCCCTCTGTTTCTCGCCCTCTGTTTCAGCTCCTCTGATTCAGCCCCTCTGTTTCAGCCCATCTCTTTCAGCCCCTCTGTTTCAGCCCCTCTGTATCATCCCCTCGGTTTCTCGCCCTCTGTTTCTCACCCTCTGTTTCTCACCCTCTGTTTCAGCCCCTCTGTTTTTCGCCCTCTGTTTCCGCCCCTCTGATTCTCGCCCTCTGTTTCAGGCTCTCTGTTTCAGCCTGTCTGTTTCAGCCACTCTGTTTCAGCCCCTCTGTTTCAGTCCCTCTGTTTCTCGCACGCTGTTTCAGCCCGTTTGTTTCTCGACCTCTGTTTCAGCCCCTCTGTTTCAGCCCCTCTGATTCAGCCCCTCTGATTCAGCCCCTCTGTTTCTCGCCCTCTGTTTCAGCCCCTCTGTTTCAGCCCCTCTGTTTCAGCCCCTCTGTTTCAGCCCCTCTGTTTCTCGCCCTCTGTTTCAGCCCCTCTGTTTCTCGCCCTCAGTTTCAGCCCCTCTGTTTCAGCCCCTCTGTTTCAGCCCCTCTGTTTCTCGCCCTCTGTTTCATCCACTCTGTTTCTCGCCCTCTGTTTCAGCCCCTCTGTTTCAGCCCCTCTGTTTCAGCCCCTCTGTTTCTCGCCCTCTGTTTCAGCCCCTCTGTTTCTCGCCCTCTGTTTCAGCCCCTCTGTTTCAGCCCCTCTGTTTCTCGCCCTCTGTTTCAGCCCCTCTGTTTCTCGCCTTCTGTTTCAGCCCCTCTGATTCAGCCCCTCTGTTTCAGCCCCTCTGTTTCAGCCCCTCTGTTTCAGCCCCTCTGTTTCATCCCCTCTGTTTCTCGCCCTCTGTTTCTCACCCTCTGTTTCTCGCCCTGTGTTTCGGCCCCTCTGTTTTTCGCCCTCTATTTCAGCCCCTCTGTTTCAGCCCCTCTGTTTCAGCCCCTCTGTTTCTCGCCCTCTGTTTCAGCCCCTCTGATTCAGTCCCTCTGTTTCAGCCCCTCTGTTTCTCCCCCTCTGTTCCAGCCCCTCTGTTTCAGCCCCTCTGTTTCAGCCACTCTGTGCCAGCCCCTCTGTTTCTCGCCCTCTGTTTCAGCCCCTCTGTTTCTCGCACGCTGTTTCAGCCCCTCTGTTTCAGCCCCTCTGTTTCAGCCCCTCTGTTTCAGCCCCTCTGTTCCTCTCCCTCTGTTTCAGCCCCTCTGTTTCTCGCCCACTGTTTCAGCCCCTCTGTTTCTCGCCCTCTGTTTCAGACGCTCTGTTTCTTGCCCTCTGTTTCAGCCCCTCTGTTTCAGCCCCTCTGTTTCAGCCCCTCTGTTTCAGCCCCTCTGTTTCTCACCCTCTGTTTCGGCCCCTCTGTTTCTCGCCCTCTGTTTCAGCTCCTCTGATTCAGCCCCTCTGTTTCAGCCCATCTGTTTCAGCCCCTCTGTTTCAGTCCCTCTGTATCATCCCCTCGGTTTCTCGCCCTCTGTTTGTCACCCTCTGTTTCTCGCCCTCTGTTTCAGCCCCTCTGTTTTTCGCCCTCTTTTTCCGCCCCTCTGTTTCTCGCACTCTGTTTCAGGCTCTCTGTTTCAGCCTGTCTGTTTCAGCCACTCTGTTTCAGCCCCTCTGTTTCAGTCCCTCTGTTTCTCGCACGCTGTTTCAGCCCGTTTGTTTCTCGCCCTCTGTGTCAGCCCCTCTGTTTCAGCCCCTCTGTTTCAGCCCCTCTGTTTCTCGCCCTCTGTTTCAGCCCCTCTGTTTCAGCCCGTCTGTTTCAGCCCCTCTGATTCAGCCCCTCTGTTTCTCGCCCTCTGTTTCAGCCCCTCTGTTTCAGCCCCTCTGTTTCAGCCCCTCTGTTTCAGCCCCTCTGTTTCTCGCCCTCTGTCTCAGCCCCTCTGTTTCTCGCCCTCAGTTTCAGCCCCTCTGTTTCAGCCCCTCTGTTTCAGCCCCTCTGTTTCTCGCCCTCTGTTTCAGCCACTCTGTTTCTCGCCCTCTGTTTCAGCACCTCTGTTTCAGCCCCTCTGTTTCAGCCCTTCTGTTTCTCGCCCTCTGTTTCAGCCCCTCTGTTTCTCGCCCTCTGTTTCAGCCCCTCTGTTTCAGCCCCTCTGTTTCTCGCCCTCAGTTTCAGCCCCTCTGTTTCTCGCCTTCTGTTTCAGCCCCTCTGATTCAGCCCCTCTGTTTCAGCCCCTCTGTTTCAGCCCCTCTGTTTCATCCCCTCTGTTTCTCGCCCTCTGTTTCTCACCCTCTGTTTCTCGCCCTGTGTTTCAGCCCCTCTGTTTTTCGCCCTCTATTTCAGCCCCTCTGTTTCAGCCACTCTGTTTCTCGCCCTCTGTTTCTGCCCCTCTGTTTCTCGCCCTCTGTTTCAGCCCCTCTGTTTCTCGCCCTCTGTTTCAGCCCCTCTGATTCAGCCCCTCTGTTTCAGCCCCTCTGCTCCTCTCCCTCTGTTTCAGCCCCTCTGTTTCTCGCCCACTGTTTCAGCCCCTCTGTTTCTCGCCCTCTGTTTCAGACTCTCTGTTTCTTGCCCTCTGTTTCAGCCCTTCTGTTTCAGCCCCTCTGTTTCAGCCCCTCTGTTTCAGCCCCTCTGTTTCTCACCCTCTGTTTCGGCCCCTCTGTTTCTCGCCCTCTTTGTCAGCCCCTCTGTTTCTCGCCCTCTGTTTCAGCTCCTCTGATTCAGCCCCTCTGTTTCAGCCCATCTGTTTCAGCCCCTCTGTTTCAGCCCCTCTCTATCATCCCCTCCGTTTCTCGCTCTCTGTTTCTCACCCACTGTTTCTCACCCTCTGTTTCAGCCCCTCTGTTTTTCGCCCTCTGTTTCCGCCCCTCTGTTTCTCGCACTCTGTTTCAGGCTCTCTGTTTCAGCCTGTCTGTTTCAGCCACTCTGTTTCAGCCCCTCTGTTTCAGTCCCTCTGTTTCTCGCACGCTGTTTCAGCCCGTTTGTTTCTCGCCCTCTGTTTCAGCCCCTCTGTTTCAGCCCCTCTGATTCAGCCCCTCTGATTCAGCCCCTCTGTTTCTCGCCCTCTGTATCAGCCCCTCTGATCCAGCCCCTCTGTTTCAGCCCCTCTGTTTCAGCCCCTCTGTTTCTCGCCCTCTGTCTCAGCCCCTCTGTTTCTCGCCCTCAGTTTCAGCCCCTCTGTTTCAGCCCCTCTGTTTCAGCCCCTCTGTTTCTCGCCCTCTGTTTCAGCCACTCTGTTTCTCGCCCTCTGTTTCAGCCCCTCTGTTTCAGCCCCTCTGTTTCAGCCCATATGTTTCTCGCCCTCTGTTTCAGCCCCTCTGTTTCTCGCCCTCTGTTTCAGCCCCTCTGTTTCAGCCCCTCTGTTTCTCGCCCTCTGTTTCAGCCCCTCTGTTTCTCGCCTTCTGTTTCATCCCCTCTGATTCAGCCCCTCTGTTTCAGCCCCTCTGTTTCAGCCCCTCTGTTTCAGCCCCTCTGTTTCATCCCCTCTGTTTCTCGCCCTCTGTTTCTCACCCTCTTTTTCTCGCCCTGTGTTTCAGCCCCTCTGTTTTCGCCCTCTATTTCAGCCCCTCTGTTTCAGCCCCTCTGTTTCTCGCCCTCTGTTTCTGCCCCTCTGTTTCTCGCCCTCTGTTTCAGCCCCTCTGTTTCTCGCCCTCTGTTTCAGCCCCTCTGATTCAGCCCCTCTGTTTCAGCCCCTCTGTTTCTCCCCCTCTGTTCCAGTCCCTCTGTTTCAGCACCTCTGTTTCAGCCACTCTGTGCCAGCCCCTCTGTTTCTCGCCCTCTGTTTCTGCCCCTCTGTTTCTCGCACGCTGTTTCAGCCCCTCTGTATCAGCCCCTCTGTTTCAGCCCCTCTGTTCCTCTCCCTCTGTTTCAGCCCCTCTGTTTCTCGCCCACTGTTTCAGCCCCTCTGTTTCTCGCCCTCAGTTTCAGCCCCTCTGTTTCAGCCCCTCTGTTTCTGCCCCTCTGTTTCAGCCCATCTGTTTCTCGCCCTCTGTTTCAGCCCCTCTGTTTTTCGCCCTCTGTTTCCGCCCCTCTGTTTCTCGCACTCTGTCTCAGGCTCTCTGTTTCAGCCTGTCTGTTTCAGCCACTCTGTTTCAGCCCCTCTGTTTCAGTCCCTCTGTTTCTCGCACGCTGTTTCAGCCCGTTTGTTTCTCGCCCTCTGTTTCAGCCCCTCTGTTTCAGCCCCTCTGTTTCAGCCCCTCTGTTTCTCGCCCTCTGTTTCAGCCCCTCTGTTTCAGCCCCTCTGTTTCAGCCCCTCTGATTCAGCCCCTCTGTTTCTCGCCCTCTGTTTCAGCCCCTCTGTTTCAGCCCCTCTGTTTCAGCCCCTCTGTTTCAGCCCCTCTGTTTCTCGCCCTCTGTTTCAGCCCCTCTGTTTCTCGCCCTCAGTTTCAGCCCCTCTGTTTCAGCCCCTCTGTTTCAGCCCCTCTGTTTCTCGCCCTCTGTTTCAGCCACTCTGTTTCTCGCCCTCTGTTTCAGCCCCTCTGTTTCAGCCCCTCTGTTTCAGCCCCTCTGTTTCTCGCCCTCTGTTTCAGCCCCTCTGTTTCTCGCCCTCTGTTTCAGCCCCTCTGTTTCAGCCCCTCTGTTTCTCGCCCTCTGTTTCAGCCCCTCTGTTTCTCGCCTTCTGTTTCAGCCCCTCTGATTCAGCCCCTCTGTTTCAGCCCCTCTGTTTCAGCCCCTCTGTTTCAGCCCCTCTGTTTCATCCCCTCTGTTTCTCGCCCTCTGTTTCTCACCCTCTGTTTCTCGCCCTGTGTTTCAGCCCCTCTGTTTTTCGCCCTATATTTCAGCCCCTCTGTTTCAGCCCCTCTGTTTCTCGCCCTCTGTTTCTGCCCCTCTGTTTCTCGCCTTCTGTTTCAGCCCCTCTGTTTCTCGCCCTCTGTTTCAGCCCCTCTGATTCAGCCCCTCTGTTTCAGCCCCTCTGTTTCTCCCCCTCAGTTCCAGCCCCTCTGTTTCAGCCCCTCTGTTTCAGCCACTCTGTGCCAGCCCCTCTGTTTCAGCCCCTCTGTTTCAGCCCCTCTGTTTCAGCCCCTCTGTTTCTCGCCCTCTGTTTCAGCCCCTCTGTTTCTCGCCCTCTGATTCAGCCCCTCTGTTTCTCGCCCATTGTTTCAGCCCCTCTTTTTCTCGCCCTCTGTTTCAGCCCCACTGTTTCAGCCCCTCTGTTTCAGACCCTCTGTTTAAGCCCTTCTGTTTCTCGCCCTCTGTTTCAGCCCCTCTGTTTCTCGCCCTCTGTTTCTGCCCCTCTGTCTCTCGCCATCTGTTTCAGCCCCTCTGTTTCTCGCCCTCTGTTTCAGGCCCTCTGTTTCTCGCCTTCTATTTCAGCCCCTCTGATTCAGCCCCTCTGTTTCAGCCCCTCTGATTCAGCCCCTCTGTTTCAGCCCCTCTGTTTCATCCACTCTGTTTCTCGCCCTCTGTTTCTCACCCTCTGTTCCTCGCCCTCTGTTTCAGTCCCTCTGTTTCTCGCCGTCTGTTTCAGCCCCTCTGTTTCAGCCCCTGTGTTTCTCGCCCTCTGTTTCAGCCCCTCTGTTTCAGCCCCTCTGTTTCAGCCCCTCTGTTTCTCGCCCTCTGTTTCAGCCCCTCTGTTTCTCGCCCTCAGTTTCAGCCCCTCTGTTTCAGCCCCTCTGTTTCAGCCCCTCTGTTTCTCGCCCTCTGTTTCAGCCACTCTGTTTCTCGCCCTCTGTTTCAGCCCCTCTGTTTCAGCCCCTCTGTTTCAGCCCCTCTGTTTCTCGCCCTCTGTTTCAGCCCCTCTGTTTCTCGCCCTCTGTTTCAGCCCCTCTGTTTCAGCCCCTCTGTTTCTCGCCCTCTGTTTCAGCCCCTCTGTTTCTCGCCTTCTGTTTCAGCCCCTCTGATTCAGCCCCTCTGTTTCAGCCCCTCTGTTTCAGCCCCTCTGTTTCAGCCCCTCTGTTTCATCCCCTCTGTTTCTCGCCCTCTGTTTCTCACCCTCTGTTTCTCGCCCTGTGTTTCAGCCCCTCTGTTTTTCGCCCTATATTTCAGCCCCTCTGTTTCAGCCCCTCTGTTTCTCGCCCTCTGTTTCTGCCCCTCTGTTTCTCGCCTTCTGTTTCAGCCCCTCTGTTTCTCGCCCTCTGTTTCAGCCCCTCTGATTCAGCCCCTCTGTTTCAGCCCCTCTGTTTCTCCCCCTCAGTTCCAGCCCCTCTGTTTCAGCCCCTCTGTTTCAGCCACTCTGTGCCAGCCCCTCTGTTTCAGCCCCTCTGTTTCAGCCCCTCTGTTTCAGCCCCTCTGTTTCTCGCCCTCTGTTTCAGCCCCTCTGTTTCTCGCCCTCTGATTCAGCCCCTCTGTTTCTCGCCCATTGTTTCAGCCCCTCTTTTTCTCGCCCTCTGTTTCAGCCCCACTGTTTCAGCCCCTCTGTTTCAGACCCTCTGTTTCAGCCCTTCTGTTTCTCGCCCTCTGTTTCAGCCCCTCTGTTTCTCGCCCTCTGTTTCTGCCCCTCTGTCTCTCGCCATCTGTTTCAGCCCCTCTGTTTCTCGCCCTCTGTTTCAGGCCCTCTGTTTCTCGCCTTCTATTTCAGCCCCTCTGATTCAGCCCCTCTGTTTCAGCCCCTCTGATTCAGCCCCTCTGTTTCAGCCCCTCTGTTTCATCCACTCTGTTTCTCGCCCTCTGTTTCTCACCCTCTGTTCCTCGCCCTCTGTTTCAGTCCCTCTGTTTCTCGCCCTCTGTTTCAGCCCCTCTGTTTCAGCCCCTGTGTTTCTCGCCCTCTGTTTCAGCCCCTCTGTTTCTCGCCCTCTGTTTCAGCCCCTCTGTTTCTTGCCCTCTGTCTCAGCCCTGCTGATTCAGCCCCTCTGTTTCAGCCCCTCTGAATCAGCCCCTCTGATTCAGCCCCTCTGTTTCAGCCCCTCTGTTTCAGCCCATCTGTTTCTCGCCCTCTGTTTCAGCCCCTCTGTTTCTCGCCCTCTGTTTCAGCCCCTCTGTTTCTGGCCCTCTGTTTCAGCCCCTCTGATTCAGCCCCACTGTTTCAGCCCCTCTGATTCAGCACCTCTGATTCAGCCCCTCTGATTCAGCCCCTCTGTTTCCGCCCTCTGTTTTGCCCCTCTGTTTCAGCCCCTCTGTTTCAGCCCCTCTGTTTTGCACCCTCTGATTCATCCCCTCTGATTCAGCCCCTCTGATTCAGCCACTCTGATTCAGCCCCTCTGTTTCCCGCCCCTCTGTTTGAGCCCCTCTGTTTCTCGCCCTCTGTTTCAGCCCCTCTGTTTCTCTCCCTCTGTTTCAGCCCCTCTGTTTCAGCCCCTCTGATTCAGCCCCTCGGTTTCAGCCACTCTGTTTCTCACCCTCTGTTTCAGCCCCTCTGTTTCTCGCACTCTGTTTCAGCCCCTCTGTTTCAGCCCCACTGTTTCTCGCCCTCTGTTTCAGCCCCTCTGTTTATCGCCCTCTGTTTCAGCCCCTCTGTTTCTCGCCCTCTGTTTCAGCCTTTCTGTTTCTCACCCTCTGTTTCAGCCCCTCTGTTTCAGTCCCTCTGTTTCAGCCCCTCTGTTTCTCGCCCTCTGTTTCAGCCCCTCTGTTTCTCGCCCTCTGTTTCAGCCCCTCAGTTTCTCGCCCTCTGTATCAGCCCCTCTGTTTCAGTCCCTCTGTTTCAGCCCCTCTTTTTCAGCCCCTCTGTTTCTCGCCCTCTGTTGCTCGCCCTCTTTTTCAGCCCCTTTGTTTCTCGCCCTCTGTTTCAGCCCCTCTGATTCAGCCCCTCTGTTTCAGCCCCTCTGTTTCAGCCCCTCTGTTTCAGCCCCTCTGTTTCATCCCCTCTGTTTCTCGCCCTCTGTTTCTCACCCTCTGTATCTCGCCCTGTGTTTCAGCCCCTCTGTTTTTCGCCCTCTATTTCAGCCCCTCTGTTTCAGCCCCTCTATTTCTCGCCCTCTGTTTCTGCCCCTCTGTTTCTCGCCCTCTGTTTCAGCCACCCTGTTTCTCGCCCACTGTTTCAGCCCCTCTGATTCAGCCCCTCTGTTTCAGCCCCTCTGTTTCAGCCACTCTGTGCCAGCCCCTCTGTTTCACCCCTCTGTTTCTCGCACACTGTTTCAGCCCCTCTGTTTTTCGCCCTCTTTTTCAGCCCCTCTGTTTCAGCCCGTCTGTTTCAGCCACTCTGTTTCTCGCCCTCTGTTTCTGCCCCTCTGTTTCTCACCCTCTGTTTCAGCCCCTCTGATTCAGCCCCTCTGTTTCTCGCCCTCTGTTTCAGCCCCTCTGTTTCTCGCCCTCTGTTTCAGCCCCTCTGTTTCTCGCCCTCTGTTTCAGCCCCACTGTTTCAGCCCCTCTGTTTCAGCCCCTCTGTTTCAGCCCTTCTGTTTCTCGCCCTCTGTTTCAGCCCCTCTGTTTCTCGCCCTCTGTTTCAGCCCCTCTGTTTCAGCCCCTCTGTTTCTCGCCCTCTGTTTCTGCCCCTCTGTCTCTCGCCATCTGTTTCAGCCCCTCTGTTTCTCGCCCTCTGTTTCAGCCCCTCTGTTTCAGCCCCTCTGTTTCTCGCCCTCTGTTTCTGCCCCTCTGTTTCTCGCCCTCTGTTTCAGCCCCTCTGTTTCTCGCTTCTATTTCAACCCCTCTGATTCAGCCCCTCTGTTTCAGCCCCTCTGTTTCTCGCCCTCTGTTTCAGCCCCTCTGTTTCTCGCCCTCTGATTCAGCCCCTCTGTTTCTCGCCTTCTATTTCAACCCCTCTGATTCAGCCCCTCTGTTTCAGCCCCTCTGATTCAGCCCCTCTGTTTCAGACCCTCTGTTTCAGCCCCTCTGTTTCATCCACTCTGTTTCTCGCCCACTGTTTCTCACCCTCTGTTCCTCGCCCTCTGTTTCAGTCCCTCTGTTTCTCGCCCTCTGTTTCAGCCCCTCTGTTTCAGCCCCTCTGTTTCTCGCCCTCTGTTTCAGCCCCTCTGTTTCTCGCCCTCTGTTTCAGCCCCTCTGTTTCTTGCCCTCTGTTTCAGACCCGCTGATTCAGCCCCTCTGTTTCAGCCCCTCTGAATCAGCCCCTCTGATTCAGCCCCTCTGTTTCAGCCCCTCTTTTTCAGCCCATCTGTTTCTCGCCCTCTGTTTCAGCCCCTCTGTTTCTCGCCCTCTGTTTCAGCCCCTCTATTTCTCGCCCTCTGTTTCAGCCCCTCTGATTCAGCCCCTCTGTTTCAGCCCCTCTGATTCAGCACCTCAGATTCAGCCCCTCTGATTCAGCCACTCTGTTTCTCGCCCTCTGTTTCAGCCCCTCTGTTTCAGCCCCTCTGTTTCAGCCCCTCTGTTTTGCACCCTCTGATTCATCCCCTCTGATTCAGCCCCTCTGATTCAGCCACTCTGATTCAGCCCCTCTGTTTCCCGCCCCTCTGTTTCAGCCCCGCTGTTTCTCGCCCTCTGTTTCAGCCCCTCTGTTTCTCGCCCTCTGTTTCAGCCCCTCTGTTTCTCGCCCTCTGTTTCAGCCCCTCTGTTTCAGCCCCTCTGTTTCAGCCCCTCTGTTTCTCGCCCTCTGTTTCAGCCCCTCTGTTTATCGCCCTCTGTTTCAGCCCCTCTGTTTCTCGCCCTCTTTTTCAGCCTCTCTGTTTCTCACCCTCTGTTTCAGCCCCTCTGATTCAGCCACTCTGATTCAGCCCCTCTGTTTCCCGCCCCTCTGTTTCAGCCCCGCTGTTTCTCGCCCTCTGTTTCAGCCCCTCTGTTTCTCGCCCTCTGTTTCAGCCCCTCTGTTTCTTGCCCTCTGTTTCAGCCCTGCTGATTCAGCCCCTCTGTTTCAGCCCCTCTGAATCAGCCCCTCTGATTCAGCCCCTCTGATTCCACCCCTCTGTTTCTCGCCCTCTGTTTCAGCACCTCTGTTTCAGCCCCTCTGTTTCAGTCCCTCTGTTTCAGCCGTTCTGTTTCTCGCCCTCTGTTTCAGCGACTCTGTTTCTCGACCTCAGTTTCAGCCCCTCTGTTTCAGCCCCTCTGATTCAGCCCCTCTGATTCCACCCCTCTGTTTCTCGCCCTCTATTTCAGCCCCTCTGTTTCAGCCCCTCTGATTCAGCCCCTCTGATTCCACCCCTCTTTTTCTCGCCCTCTGTTTCAGCCCCTCTGTTTCAGCCCCCCTGTTTCAGTCCCTCTGTTTCAGCCGCTCTGTTTCTCGCCCTCTGTTTCAGCGACTCTGTTTCTCGCGCTCAGTTTCAGCCCCTCTGTTTCAGCCCCTCTGTTTCAGCCCCTCTGTTTCAGCCCCTCTGTTTCTCGCCCTCTGTTTCAGCCACTCTGTTTCTCGCCCTCTGTTTCAGCCCCTCTGTTTCAGCCCCTCTGTTTCTCGCCCTCTGTTTCAGCCCCTCTGTTTCTCGCCCTCTGTTTCAGCCACACTGTTTCTCGCCCTCTGTTTCAGCCCCTCTGTTTCAGCCCCTCTGTTTCAGCCCCTCTGTTTCTCGCCCTCTGTTTCAGCCCCTCTGTTTCTCGCCTTCTGTTTCAGCCCCTCTGATTCAGCCCCTCTGTTTCAGCCCCTCTGTTTCAGTCCCTCTGTTTCAGCCCCTCTGTTTCATCCCCTCTGTTTCTCGCCCTCTGTTTCTCACCCACTGTTTCTCGCCCTGTGTTTCAGCCCCTCTGTTTTTCGCCCTCTATTTCAGCCCCTCTGTTTTAGCCCCTCTGTTTCTCGCCCTCTGTTTCTGCCCCTCTGTTTCTCGCCCTCTGTTTCAGCCCCTCTGTTTCTCGCCCTCTGTTTCAGCCCCTCTGATTCAGCCCCTCTGTTTCAGCCCCTCTGTTTCTCCCCCTCTGTTCCAGCCCCTCTGTTTCAGCCCCTCTGTTTCAGCCACTCTGTGCCAGCTCCTCTGTTTCTCGCCCTCTGTTTCAGCCCCTCTGTTTCTCGCACGCTGTTTCAGCCCCTCTGTTTCAGCCCCTCTGTTCCTCTCCCTCTGTTTCAGCCCCTCTGTTTCTCGCCCACTGTTTCAGCCCCTCTGTTTCTCGCCCTCTGTTTCAGACTCTCTGTTTCTTGCCCTCTGTTTCAACCCCTCTGTTTCAGCCCCTCTGTTTCAGCCTCTCTGTTTCAGCCCCTCTGTTTCTCACCCTCTGTTTCGGCCCCTCTGTTTCTCGCCCTCTTTGTCAGCCCCTCTGTTTCTCGCCCTCTGTTTCAGCTCCTCTGATTCAACCCCTCTGTTTCAGCCCATCTGTTTCAGCCCCTCTGTTTCAGCCCCTCTGTATCATCCCCTCGGTTTCTCGCCCTCTGTTTCTCACCCTCTGTTTCTCGCCCTCTGTTTCAGCCCCTCTGTTTTTCGCCCTCTGTTTCCGCCCCTCTGTTTCTCGCACTCTGTTTCAGGCTCTCTGTTTCAGCCTGTCTGTTTCAGCCACTCTGTTTCAGCCCCTCTGTTTCAGTCCCTCTGTTTCTCGCACGCTGTTTCAGCCCGATTGTTTCTCGCCCTCTGTTTCAGCCCCTCTGTTTCAGCCCCTCTGATTCAGCCCCTCTGATTCAGCCCCTCTGTTTCTCGCCCTCTGTTTCAGCCCCTCTGTTTCAGCCCCTCTGTTTCAGCCCCTCTGTTTCAGCCCCTCTGTTTCTCGCCCTCTGTTTCAGCCCCTCTGTTTCTCGCCCTCAGTTTCAGCCCCTCTGTTTCAGCCCCTCTGTTTCAGTCCCTCTGTTTCTCGCCCTCTGTTTCAGCCACTCTGTTTCTCGCCCTCAGTTTCAGCCCCTCTGTTTCAGCCCCTCTGTTTCAGCCCCTCTGTTTCTCGCCCTCTGTTTCAGCCCCTCTGTTTCTCGCCCTCTGTTTCAGCCCCTCTGTTTCAGCCCCTCTGTTTCTCGCCTTCTGTTTCAGCCCCTCTGATTCAGCCCCTCTGTTTCAGCCCCTCTGTTTCAGCCCCTCTGTTTCAGCCCCTCTGTTTCATCCCCTCTGTTTCAGCCCCTCTGTTTCAGCCCCTCTGTTTCAGCCCCTCTGTTTCATCCCCTCTGTTTCTCGCCCTCTGTTTCTCACCCTCTGTTTCTCGCCCTGTGTTTCAGCCCCTCTGTTTTTCGCCCTCTATTTCAGCCCCTCTGTTTCAGCCCCTCTGTTTCTCCCCCTCTGTTCCAGCCCCTCTGTTTCAGCTCCTCTGTTTCAGCCACTCTGTGCCAGCCCCTCTGTTTCAGCCCCTCTGTTTCAGCCCCTCTGTTTCAGCCCCTCTGTTTCTCGCCCTCTCTTTCTGCCCCTCTGTTTCTCGCCCTCTGTTTCAGCCCCTCTGTTTCTCGCCCTCTGTTTCAGCCCCTCTGTTTCTCGCCCTCTGTTTCAGCCCCACTGTTTCAGCCCCTCTGTTTCAGACCCTCTGTTTCAGCCCTTCTGTTTCTCGCCCTCTGTTTCAGCCCCTCTGTTTCTCGCCCTCTGTTTCAGCCCCTCTGTTTCAGCCCCTCTGTTTCTCGCCCTCTGTTTCTGCCCCTCTGTCTCTCGCCATCTGTTTCAGCCCCTCTGTTTCTCGCCCTCTGTTTCAGCCCCTCTGTTTCTCGCCTTCTATTTCAGCCCCTCTGATTCAGCCCCTCTGTTTCAGCCCCTCTGATTCAGCCCGTCTGTTTCAGCCCCTCTGTTTCAGCCCCTCTGTTTCAGCCCCTCTGTTTCATCCACTCTGTTTCTCGCCCTCTATTTCTCACCCTCTGTTCCTCGCCCTCTGTTTCAGTCCCTCTGTTTCTCGCCCTCTGTTTCAGCCCCTCTGTTTCAGCACCACTGTTTCTCGCCCTCTGTTTCAGCCCCTCTGTTTCTCGCCCTCTGTTTCAGCCCCTCTGTTTCTTGCCCTCTGTTTCAGCCCTGCTGATTCAGCCCCTCTGTTTCAGCCCCTCTGAATCAGCCCCTCTGATTCAGCCCCTCTGATTCCACCCCTCTGTTTCTCGCCCTCTGTTTCAGCCCCTCTGTTTCAGCCCCTCTGTTTCAGTCCCTCTGTTTCAGCCGCTCTGTTTCTCGCCCTCTGTTTCAGCGACTCTGTTTCTCGACCTCAGTTTCAGCCCCTCTGTTTCAGCCCCTCTGATTCAGCCCCTCTGATTCCACCCCTCTGTTTCTCGCCCTCTATTTCAGCCCCTCTGTTTCAGCCCCTCTGATTCAGCCCCTCTGATTCCACCCCTCTGTTTCTCGCCCTCTGTTTCAGCCCCTCTGTTTCAGCCCCTCTGTTTCAGTCCCTCTGTTTCAGCCGCTCTGTTTCTCGCCCTCTGTTTCAGCGACTCTGTTTCTCGCGCTCAGTTTCAGCCCCTCTGTTTCAGCCCCTCTGTTTCAGCCCCTCTGTTTCAGCCGATCTGTTTCTCGCCCTCTGTTTCAGCCACTCTGTTTCTCGCCCTCTGTTTCAGCCCCTCTGTTTCAGCCCCTCTGTTTCTCGCCCTCTGTTTCAGCCCCTCTGTTTCTCGCCCTCTGTTTCAGCCACACTGTTTCTCGCCCTCTGTTTCAGCCCCTCTGTTTCAGCCCCTCTGTTTCTCGCCCTCTGTTTCAGCCCCTCTGTTTCTCGCCTTCTGTTTCAGCCCCTCTGATTCAGCCACTCTGTTTCAGCCCCTCTGTTTCAGCCCCTCTGTTTCAGCCCCTCTGTTTCATCCCCTCTGTTTCTCGCCCTCTGTTTCTCACCCTCTGTTTCTCACCCTGTGTTTCAGCCCCTCTGTTTCTCCCCCTCTGTTTCAGCCCCTCTGTTTCTCGCCCTCTGCTTCAGCCCCTCTGATTCAGCCCCTCTGTTTCAGCCCCTCTGTTTCTCCCCCTCTGTTCCAGCCCCTCTGTTTCAGCCCCTCTGTTTCAGCCACTCTGTGCCAGCCCCTCTGTTTCAGCCCCTTTGTTTCAGCCCCTCTGTTTCAGCCCCTCGGTTTCTCGCCCTCTGTTTCAGCCCCTCTGTTTCAGCCCCTCTGTTTCTCGCCCTCTGATTCAGCCCCTCTGTTTCTCGCCCTCTGTTTCAGCCCCTCTGTTTCAGCCCCTCTGTTTCTCGCCCTCTGTTTCAGCCCCTCTGTTTCTCGCCTTCTGTTTCAGCCCCTCTGATTCAGCCCCTCTGTTTCAGCTCCTCTGTTTCAGCCCCTCTGTTTCAGCCCCTCTGTTTCATCCCCTCTGTTTCAGCCCCTCTGTTTCAGCACCTCTGTTTCAGCCCCTCTGTTTCATCCCCTCTGTTTCTCGCCCTCTGTTTCTCACCCTCTGTTTCTCGCCCTGTGTTTCAGCCCCTCTGTTTTTCGCCCTCTATTTCAGCCCCTCTGTTTCAGCCCCTCTGTTTCTCGCCCTCTGTTTCAGCCCCTCTGATTCAGCCCCTATGTTTCAGCCCCTCTGTTTCTCCCCCTCTGTTCCAGTCCCTCTGTTTCAGCTCCTCTGTTTCAGCCACTCTGTGCCAGCCCCTCTGTTTCAGCCCCTCTGTTTCAGCCCCTCTGTTTCAGCCCCTCTGTTTCTCGCCCTCTGTTTCAGCCCCTCTGTTTCTCGCCCTCTGTTTCAGCCCCTCTGTTTCTCGCCCTCTGTTTCAGCCCCTCTTTTTCTCGCCCTCTGTTTCAGCCCCACTGTTTCAGCCCCTCTGTTTCAGACCCTCTGTTTCAGCCCTTCTGTTTCTCGCCCTCTGTTTCAGCCCCTCTGTTTCTCGCCCTCTGTTTCAGCCCCTCTGTTTCAGCCCCTCTGTTTCTCGCCCTCTGTTTCTGCCCCTCTGTCTCTCGCCATCTGTTTCAGCCCCTCTGTTTCTCGCCCTCTGTTTCAGCCCCTCTGTTTGTCGCCTTCTATTTCAGCCCCTCTGATTCAGCCCCTCTGTTTCAGCCCCTCTGATTCAGCCCCTCTGTTTCAGCCCCTCTGTTTCAGCCCCTCTGTTTCAGCCCCTCTGTTTCATCCACTCTGTTTCTCGCCCTCTATTTCTCACCCTCTGTTCCTCGCCCTCTATTTCAGTCCCTCTGTTTCTCGCCCTCTGTTTCAGCCCCTCTGTTTCAGCACCTCTGTTTCTCGCCCTCTGTTTCAGCCCCTCTGTTTCTCGCCCTCTGTTTCAGCCCCTCTGTTTCTTGCCCTCTGTTTCAGCCCCTCTGATTCAGCCCCTCTGTTTCAGCCCCTCTGAATCAGCCCCTCTGATTCAGCCCCTCTGATTCCACCCCTCTGTTTCTCGCCCTCTGTTTCAGCCCCTCTGTTTCAGCCCCTCTGTTTCAGTCCCTCTGTTTCAGCCGCTCTGTTTCTCGCCCTCTGTTTCAGCGACTCTCTTTCTCGCCCTCAGTTTCAGCCCCTCTGTTTCAGCCCCTCTGATTCAGCCCCTCTGATTCCACCCCTCTGTTTCTCGCCCTCTATTTCAGCCCCTCTGTTTCAGTCCCTCTGTTTCAGCCGCTCTGTTTCTCGCCCTCTGTTTCAGCGACTCTGTTTCTCGCGCTCAGTTTCAGCCCCTCTGTTTCAGCCCCTCTGTTTCAGCCCCTCTGTTTCAGCCCCTCTGTTTCTCGCCCTCTGTTTCAGCCACTCTGTTTCTCGCCCTCTGTTTCAGCCCCTCTGTTTCAGCCCCTCTGTTTCTCGCCCTCTGTTTCAGCCCCTCTGTTTCTCGCCCTCTGTTTCAGCCCCTCTGTTTCAGCCCCTCTGTTTCTCGCCCTCTGTTTCAGCCCCTCTGTTTCTCGCCTTCTGTTTCAGCCCCTCTGATTCAGCCCCTCTGTTTCAGCCCCTCTGTTTCAGCCCCTCTGTTTCAGCCCCTCTGTTTCATCCCCTCTGTTTCTCGCCCTCTGTTTCTCACCCTCTGTTTCTCGCCCTGTGTTTCAGCCCCTCTGTTTCTCGCCCTCTGTTTCAGCCCCTCTGTTTCTCGCCCTCTGCTTCAGCCCCTCTGATTCAGCCCCTCTGTTTCAGCCCCTCTGTTTCTCCCCCTCTGTTCCAGCCCCTCTGTTTCAGCCCATCTGTTTCAGCCACTCTGTGCCAGCCCCTCTGTTTCAGCCCCTTTGTTTCAGCCCCTCTGTTTCAGCCCCTCGGTTTCTCGCCCTCTGTTTCAGCCCCTCTGTTTTTCGCCCTCTGTTTCAGCCCCTCTGTTTCTAACCCTCTGTTTCAGCCCCTCTGTTTCAGCCCGTCTGTTTCAGCCACTCTGTTTCTCGCCCTCTATTTCAGCCCCTCTGTTTCTAACCCTCTGTTTCAGCCCCTCTGATTCAGCCCCTCTGTTTCTCGCCCTCTGTTTCAGCCCCTCTGTTTCTCGACCTCTGTTTCAGCCCCTCTGTTTCTCTCCCTCTGTTTCAGCCCCACTGTTTCAGCCCCTCTGTTTCAGCCCCTCTGTTTCAGCCCTTCTGTTTCTCGCCCTCTGTTTCAGCCCCTCTGTTTCTCGCCCTCTGTTTCAGCCCCACTGTTTCAGCCCCTCTGTTTCTCGCCCTCTTTTTCTGCCCCTCTGTCTCTCGCCCTCTGTTTCAGCCGCTCTGTTTCTCGCCCTCTGTTTCAGCCCCTCTGTTTCAGCCCCTCTGTTTCTCGCCCTCTGTTTCTGCCCTCCTGTTTCTCGCCCTCTGTTTCAGCCCCTCTGTTTCTCGCCTTCTATTTCAGCCCCTCTGATTCAGCCCCTCTGTTTCAGCCCCTCTGATTCAGCCCCTCTGTTTCAGCCCCTCTGTTTCAGCCCCTCTGTTTCAGCCCCTCTGTTTCATCCACTCTGTTTCTCGCCCTCTATTTCTCACCCTCTGTTCCTCGCCCTCTATTTCAGTCCCTCTGTTTCTCGCCCTCTGTTTCAGCCCCTCTGTTTCAGCACCTCTGTTTCTCGCCCTCTGTTTCAGCCCCTCTGTTTCTCGCCCTCTGTTTCAGCCCCTCTGTTTCTTGCCCTCTGTTTCAGCCCCTCTGATTCAGCCCCTCTGTTTCAGCCCCTCTGAATCAGCCCCTCTGATTCAGCCCCTCTGATTCCACCCCTCTGTTTCTCGCCCTCTGTTTCAGCCCCTCTGTTTCAGCCCCTCTGTTTCAGTCCCTCTGTTTCAGCCGCTCTGTTTCTCGCCCTCTGTTTCAGCGACTCTCTTTCTCGCCCTCAGTTTCAGCCCCTCTGTTTCAGCCCCTCTGATTCAGCCCCTCTGATTCCACCCCTCTGTTTCTCGCCCTCTATTTCAGCCCCTCTGTTTCAGTCCCTCTGTTTCAGCCGCTCTGTTTCTCGCCCTCTGTTTCAGCCACTCTGTTTCTCGCCCTCTGTTTCAGCCCCTCTGTTTCAGCCCCTCTGTTTCTCGCCCTCTGTTTCAGCCCCTCTGTTTCTCGCCCTCTGTTTCAGCCACTCTGTTTCTCGCCCTCTGTTTCAGCCCCTCTGTTTCAGCCCCTCTGTTTCTCGCCCTCTGTTTCAGCCCCTCTGTTTCTCGCCCTCTGTTTCAGCCCCTCTGTTTCAGCCCCTCTGTTTCTCGCCCTCTGTTTCAGCCCCTCTGTTTCTCGCCTTCTGTTTCAGCCCCTCTGATTCAGCCCCTCTGTTTCAGCCCCTCTGTTTCAGCCCCTCTGTTTCAGCCCCTCTGTTTCATCCCCTCTGTTTCTCGCCCTCTGTTTCTCACCCTCTGTTTCTCGCCCTGTGTTTCAGCCCCTCTGTTTCTCGCCCTCTGTTTCAGCCCCTCTGTTTCTCGCCCTCTGCTTCAGCCCCTCTGATTCAGCCCCTCTGTTTCAGCCCCTCTGTTTCTCCCCCTCTGTTCCAGCCCCTCTGTTTCAGCCCCTCTGTTTCAGCCACTCTGTGCCAGCCCCTCTGTTTCAGCCCCTTTGTTTCAGCCCCTCTGTTTCAGCCCCTCGGTTTCTCGCCCTCTGTTTCAGCCCCTCTGTTTTTCGCCCTCTGTTTCAGCCCCTCTGTTTCTAACCCTCTGTTTCAGCCCCTCTGTTTCAGCCCGTCTGTTTCAGCCACTCTGTTTCTCGCCCTCTATTTCAGCCCCTCTGTTTCTAACCCTCTGTTTCAGCCCCTCTGATTCAGCCCCTCTGTTTCTCGCCCTCTGTTTCAGCCCCTCTGTTTCTCGACCTCTGTTTCAGCCCCTCTGTTTCTCTCCCTCTGTTTCAGCCCCACTGTTTCAGCCCCTCTGTTTCAGCCCCTCTGTTTCAGCCCTTCTGTTTCTCGCCCTCTGTTTCAGCCCCTCTGTTTCTCGCCCTCTGTTTCAGCCCCACTGTTTCAGCCCCTCTGTTTCTCGCCCTCTTTTTCTGCCCCTCTGTCTCTCGCCCTCTGTTTCAGCCGCTCTGTTTCTCGCCCTCTGTTTCAGCCCCTCTGTTTCAGCCCCTCTGTTTCTCGCCCTCTGTTTCTGCCCTCCTGTTTCTCGCCCTCTGTTTCAGCCCCTCTGTTTCTCGCCTTCTATTTCAGCCCCTCTGATTCAGCCCCTCTGTTTCAGCCCCTCTGATTCAGCCCCTCTGTTTCAGCCCCTCTGTTTCAGCCCCTCTGTTTCAGCCCCTCTGTTTCATCCACTCTGTTTCTCGCCCTCTGTTTCTCACCCTCTGTTCCTCGCCCTCTGTTTCAGCCCCTCTGTTTCTCGCCCTCTGTTTCAGCCACTCTGTTTCTCGCCCTCTGTTTCAGCCCCTCTGTTTCAGCCCCTCTGTTTCTCGCCCTCTGTTTCAGCCCCTCTGTTTCTCGCCCTCTGTTTCAGCCCCTCTGTTTCAGCCCCTCTGTTTCTCGCCCTCTGTTTCAGCCCCTCTGTTTCTCGCCCTCAGTTTCAGCCCCTCTGTTTCAGCCCCTCTGTTTCAGCCCCTCTGTTTCAGCCCCTCTGTTTCTCGCCCTCTGTTTCAGCCACTCTGTTTCTCGCCCTCTGTTTCAGCCCCTCTGTTTCTCGCCCTCTGTTTCAGCCCCTCTGTTTCAGCCCCTCTGTTTGAGCCCCTCTGTTTTGCACCCTCTGATTCATCCCCTCTGATTCAGCCCTTCTGATTCAGCCACTCTGATTCAGCCTCTCTGTTTCCCGCCCCTCTGTTTCAGCCCCTCTGTTTCTCGCCCTCTGTTTCAGCCCCTCTGTTTCTCGCCCTCTGTTTCAGCCCCTCTGTTTCAGCCCCTCTGATTCAGCACCTCGGTTTCAGCCACTCTGTTTCTCGCCCTCTGTTTCAGCCCCTCTGTTTCTCGCCCTCTGTTTCAGCCCCTCTGTTTCAGCCCCTCTGTTTCAGCCCCTCTGTTTCTCGCCCTCTGTTTCAGCCCCTCTGTTTATCGCCCTCTGTTTCAGCCCCTCTGTTTCTCGCCCTCTGTTTCAGCCTCTCTGTTTCTCACCCTCTGTTTCAGCCCCTCTGTTTCAGCCCCTCTGTTTCAGCCCCTCTGTTTCTCGCCCTCTGTTTCAGCCCCTCTGTTTCTCGCCCTCTGTTTCAGCCCTTCAGTTTCTCGCCCACTGTATCAGCCCCTCTGTTTCAGTCCCTCAGTTTCAGCCCCTCTTTTTCAGCCCCTCTGTTTCTCGCCCTCTGTTGCTCGCCCTCTTTTTCAGCCCCTTTGTTTCTCGCCCTCTGTTTCAGTCCCTCTGTTTCAGCCCCTCTGATTCAGCCCCTCTGATTCAGCCCCTCTGTTTCTCGCCCTCTGTTTCAGCCCCTCTGTTTCAGCTCTTCTGTTTCAGCGCCTCTGTTTCAGCCCCTCTGTTTCAGCCCCTCTGTTTCAGTCCCTCTGTTTCAGCCCCTCTGTTTCTCGCCCTCTGTTTCAGCCCCTCTGTTTCTCGCACGCTGTTTCAGCCCCTCTGTTTTAGCCCCTCTGTTTCAGCCCCTCTGTTTCAGCCCCTCTGTTCCTCTCCCTCTGTTTCAGCCCCTCTGTTTCTCGCCCACTGTTTCAGCCCCTCTGTTTCTCGCCCTCTGTTTCAGACTCTCTGTTTCTTGCCCTCTGTTTCAGCCCCTCTGTTTCAGCCCCTCTGTTTCAGCCCCTCTGTTTCTCACCCTCTGTTTCAGCCCCTCTGTTTCTCGCCATCTTTGTCAGCCCCTCTGTTTCTCGCCCTCTGTTTCAGCTCCTCTGATTCAGCCCCTCTGTTTCAGCCCATCTCTTTCAGCCCCTCTGTTTCAGCCCCTCTGTATCATCCCCTCGGTTTCTCGCCCTCTGTTTCTCACCCTCTGTTTCTCACCCTCTGTTTCAGCCCCTCTGTTTTTCGCCCTCTGTTTCCGCCCCTCTGATTCTCGCCCTCTGTTTCAGGCTCTCTGTTTCAGCCTGTCTGTTTCAGCCACTCTGTTTCAGCCCCTCTGTTTCAGTCCCTCTGTTTCTCGCACGCTGTTTCAGCCCGTTTGTTTCTCGACCTCTGTTTCAGCCCCTCTGTTTCAGCCCCTCTGATTCAGCCCCTCTGATTCAGCCCCTCTGTTTCTCGCCCTCTGTTTCAGCCCCTCTGTTTCAGCCCCTCTGTTTCAGCCCCTCTGTTTCAGCCCCTCTGTTTCTCGCCCTCTGTTTCAGCCCCTCTGTTTCTCGCCCTCAGTTTCAGCCCCTCTGTTTCAGCCCCTCTGTTTCAGCCCCTCTGTTTCTCGCCTTCTGTTTCAGCCCCTCTGATTCAGCCCCTCTGTTTCAGCCCCTCTGTTTCAGCCCCTCTGTTTCAGCCCCTCTGTTTCATCCCCTCTGTTTCTCGCCCTCTGTTTCTCACCCTCTGTTTCTCGCCCTGTGTTTCAGCCCCTCTGTTTCTCGCCCTCTGTTTCAGCCCCTCTGTTTCTCGCCCTCTGCTTCAGCCCCTCTGATTCAGCCCCTCTGTTTCAGCCCCTCTGTTTCTCCCCCTCTGTTCCAGCCCCTCTGTTTCAGCCCCTCTGTTTCAGCCACTCTGTGCCAGCCCCTCTGTTTCAGCCCCTTTGTTTCAGCCCCTCTGTTTCAGCCCCTCGGTTTCTCGCCCTCTGTTTCAGCCCCTCTGTTTTTCGCCCTCTGTTTCAGCCCCTCTGTTTCTAACCCTCTGTTTCAGCCCCTCTGTTTCAGCCCGTCTGTTTCAGCCACTCTGTTTCTCGCCCTCTATTTCAGCCCCTCTGTTTCTAACCCTCTGTTTCAGCCCCTCTGATTCAGCCCCTCTGTTTCTCGCCCTCTGTTTCAGCCCCTCTGTTTCTCGACCTCTGTTTCAGCCCCTCTGTTTCTCTCCCTCTGTTTCAGCCCCACTGTTTCAGCCCCTCTGTTTCAGCCCCTCTGTTTCAGCCCTTCTGTTTCTCGCCCTCTGTTTCAGCCCCTCTGTTTCTCGCCCTCTGTTTCAGCCCCACTGTTTCAGCCCCTCTGTTTCTCGCCCTCTTTTTCTGCCCCTCTGTCTCTCGCCCTCTGTTTCAGCCGCTCTGTTTCTCGCCCTCTGTTTCAGCCCCTCTGTTTCAGCCCCTCTGTTTCTCGCCCTCTGTTTCTGCCCTCCTGTTTCTCGCCCTCTGTTTCAGCCCCTCTGTTTCTCGCCTTCTATTTCAGCCCCTCTGATTCAGCCCCTCTGTTTCAGCCCCTCTGATTCAGCCCCTCTGTTTCAGCCCCTCTGTTTCAGCCCCTCTGTTTCAGCCCCTCTGTTTCATCCACTCTGTTTCTCGCCCTCTGTTTCTCACCCTCTGTTCCTCGCCCTCTGTTTCAGCCCCTCTGTTTCTCGCCCTCTGTTTCAGCCACTCTGTTTCTCGCCCTCTGTTTCAGCCCCTCTGTTTCAGCCCCTCTGTTTCTCGCCCTCTGTTTCAGCCCCTCTGTTTCTCGCCCTCTGTTTCAGCCCCTCTGTTTCAGCCCCTCTGTTTCTCGCCCTCTGTTTCAGCCCCTCTGTTTCTCGCCCTCAGTTTCAGCCCCTCTGTTTCAGCCCCTCTGTTTCAGCCCCTCTGTTTCAGCCCCTCTGTTTCTCGCCCTCTGTTTCAGCCACTCTGTTTCTCGCCCTCTGTTTCAGCCCCTCTGTTTCTCGCCCTCTGTTTCAGCCCCTCTGTTTCAGCCCCTCTGTTTGAGCCCCTCTGTTTTGCACCCTCTGATTCATCCCCTCTGATTCAGCCCTTCTGATTCAGCCACTCTGATTCAGCCTCTCTGTTTCCCGCCCCTCTGTTTCAGCCCCTCTGTTTCTCGCCCTCTGTTTCAGCCCCTCTGTTTCTCGCCCTCTGTTTCAGCCCCTCTGTTTCAGCCCCTCTGATTCAGCACCTCGGTTTCAGCCACTCTGTTTCTCGCCCTCTGTTTCAGCCCCTCTGTTTCTCGCCCTCTGTTTCAGCCCCTCTGTTTCAGCCCCTCTGTTTCAGCCCCTCTGTTTCTCGCCCTCTGTTTCAGCCCCTCTGTTTATCGCCCTCTGTTTCAGCCCCTCTGTTTCTCGCCCTCTGTTTCAGCCTCTCTGTTTCTCACCCTCTGTTTCAGCCCCTCTGTTTCAGCCCCTCTGTTTCAGCCCCTCTGTTTCTCGCCCTCTGTTTCAGCCCCTCTGTTTCTCGCCCTCTGTTTCAGCCCTTCAGTTTCTCGCCCACTGTATCAGCCCCTCTGTTTCAGTCCCTCAGTTTCAGCCCCTCTTTTTCAGCCCCTCTGTTTCTCGCCCTCTGTTGCTCGCCCTCTTTTTCAGCCCCTTTGTTTCTCGCCCTCTGTTTCAGTCCCTCTGTTTCAGCCCCTCTGATTCAGCCCCTCTGATTCAGCCCCTCTGTTTCTCGCCCTCTGTTTCAGCCCCTCTGTTTCAGCTCTTCTGTTTCAGCGCCTCTGTTTCAGCCCCTCTGTTTCAGCCCCTCTGTTTCAGTCCCTCTGTTTCAGCCCCTCTGTTTCTCGCCCTCTGTTTCAGCCCCTCTGTTTCTCGCACGCTGTTTCAGCCCCTCTGTTTTAGCCCCTCTGTTTCAGCCCCTCTGTTTCAGCCCCTCTGTTCCTCTCCCTCTGTTTCAGCCCCTCTGTTTCTCGCCCACTGTTTCAGCCCCTCTGTTTCTCGCCCTCTGTTTCAGACTCTCTGTTTCTTGCCCTCTGTTTCAGCCCCTCTGTTTCAGCCCCTCTGTTTCAGCCCCTCTGTTTCTCACCCTCTGTTTCAGCCCCTCTGTTTCTCGCCATCTTTGTCAGCCCCTCTGTTTCTCGCCCTCTGTTTCAGCTCCTCTGATTCAGCCCCTCTGTTTCAGCCCATCTCTTTCAGCCCCTCTGTTTCAGCCCCTCTGTATCATCCCCTCGGTTTCTCGCCCTCTGTTTCTCACCCTCTGTTTCTCACCCTCTGTTTCAGCCCCTCTGTTTTTCGCCCTCTGTTTCCGCCCCTCTGATTCTCGCCCTCTGTTTCAGGCTCTCTGTTTCAGCCTGTCTGTTTCAGCCACTCTGTTTCAGCCCCTCTGTTTCAGTCCCTCTGTTTCTCGCACGCTGTTTCAGCCCGTTTGTTTCTCGACCTCTGTTTCAGCCCCTCTGTTTCAGCCCCTCTGATTCAGCCCCTCTGATTCAGCCCCTCTGTTTCTCGCCCTCTGTTTCAGCCCCTCTGTTTCAGCCCCTCTGTTTCAGCCCCTCTGTTTCAGCCCCTCTGTTTCTCGCCCTCTGTTTCAGCCCCTCTGTTTCTCGCCCTCAGTTTCAGCCCCTCTGTTTCAGCCCCTCTGTTTCAGCCCCTCTGTTTCTCGCCCTCTGTTTCATCCACTCTGTTTCTCGCCCTCTGTTTCAGCCCCTCTGTTTCAGCCCCTCTGTTTCAGCCCCTCTGTTTCTCGCCCTCTGTTTCAGCCCCTCTGTTTCTCGCCCTCTGTTTCAGCCCCTCTGTTTCAGCCCCTCTGTTTCTCGCCCTCTGTTTCAGCCCCTCTGTTTCTCGCCTTCTGTTTCAGCCCCTCTGATTCAGCCCCTCTGTTTCAGCCCCTCTGTTTCAGCCCCTCTGTTTCAGCCCCTCTGTTTCATCCCCTCTGTTTCTCGCCCTCTGTTTCTCACCCTCTGTTTCTCGCCCTGTGTTTCGGCCCCTCTGTTTTTCGCCCTCTATTTCAGCCCCTCTGTTTCAGCCCCTCTGTTTCAGCCCCTCTGTTTCTCGCCCTCTGTTTCAGCCCCTCTGATTCAGTCCCTCTGTTTCAGCCCCTCTGTTTCTCCCCCTCTGTTCCAGCCCCTCTGTTTCAGCCCCTCTGTTTCAGCCACTCTGTGCCAGCCCCTCTGTTTCTCGCCCTCTGTTTCAGCCCCTCTGTTTCTCGCACGCTGTTTCAGCCCCTCTGTTTCAGCCCCTCTGTTTCAGCCCCTCTGTTTCAGCCCCTCTGTTCCTCTCCCTCTGTTTCAGCCCCTCTGTTTCTCGCCCACTGTTTCAGCCCCTCTGTTTCTCGCCCTCTGTTTCAGACGCTCTGTTTCTTGCCCTCTGTTTCAACCCCTCTGTTTCAGCCCCTCTGTTTCAGCCCCTCTGTTTCAGCCCCTCTGTTTCTCACCCTCTGTTTCGGCCCCTCTGTTTCTCGCCCTCTGTTTCAGCTCCTCTGATTCAGCCCCTCTGTTTCAGCCCATCTGTTTCAGCCCCTCTGTTTCAGTCCCTCTGTATCATCCCCTCGGTTTCTCGCCCTCTGTTTCTCACCCTCTGTTTCTCGCCCTCTGTTTCAGCCCCTCTGTTTTTCGCCCTCTTTTTCCGCCCCTCTGTTTCTCGCACTCTGTTTCAGGCTCTCTGTTTCAGCCTGTCTGTTTCAGCCACTCTGTTTCAGCCCCTCTGTTTCAGTCCCTCTGTTTCTCGCACGCTGTTTCAGCCCGTTTGTTTCTCGCCCTCTGTGTCAGCCCCTCTGTTTCAGCCCCTCTGTTTCAGCCCCTCTGTTTCTCGCCCTCTGTTTCAGCCCCTCTGTTTCAGCCCGTCTGTTTCAGCCCCTCTGATTCAGCCCCTCTGTTTCTCGCCCTCTGTTTCAGCCCCTCTGTTTCAGCCCCTCTGTTTCAGCCCCTCTGTTTCAGCCCCTCTGTTTCTCGCCCTCTGTCTCAGCCCCTCTGTTTCTCGCCCTCAGTTTCAGCCCCTCTGTTTCAGCCCCTCTGTTTCAGCCCCTCTGTTTCTCGCCCTCTGTTTCAGCCACTCTGTTTCTCGCCCTCTGTTTCAGCACCTCTGTTTCAGCCCCTCTGTTTCAGCCCTTCTGTTTCTCGCCCTCTGTTTCAGCCCCTCTGTTTCTCGCCCTCTGTTTCAGCCCCTCTGTTTCAGCCCCTCTGTTTCTCGCCCTCAGTTTCAGCCCCTCTGTTTCTCGCCTTCTGTTTCAGCCCCTCTGATTCAGCCCCTCTGTTTCAGCCCCTCTGTTTCAGCCCCTCTGTTTCATCCCCTCTGTTTCTCGCCCTCTGTTTCTCACCCTCTGTTTCTCGCCCTGTGTTTCAGCCCCTCTGTTTTTCGCCCTCTATTTCAGCCCCTCTGTTTCAGCCACTCTGTTTCTCGCCCTCTGTTTCTGCCCCTCTGTTTCTCGCCCTCTGTTTCAGCCCCTCTGTTTCTCGCCCTCTGTTTCAGCCCCTCTGATTCAGCCCCTCTGTTTCAGCCCCTCTGCTCCTCTCCCTCTGTTTCAGCCCCTCTGTTTCTCGCCCACTGTTTCAGCCCCTCTGTTTCTCGCCCTCTGTTTCAGACTCTCTGTTTCTTGCCCTCTGTTTCAGCCCTTCTGTTTCAGCCCCTCTGTTTCAGCCCCTCTGTTTCAGCCCCTCTGTTTCTCACCCTCTGTTTCGGCCCCTCTGTTTCTCGCCCTCTTTGTCAGCCCCTCTGTTTCTCGCCCTCTGTTTCAGCTCCTCTGATTCAGCCCCTCTGTTTCAGCCCATCTGTTTCAGCCCCTCTGTTTCAGCCCCTCTCTATCATCCCCTCCGTTTCTCGCTCTCTGTTTCTCACCCTCTGTTTCTCACCCTCTGTTTCAGCCCCTCTGTTTTTCGCCCTCTGTTTCCGCCCCTCTGTTTCTCGCACTCTGTTTCAGGCTCTCTGTTTCAGCCTGTCTGTTTCAGCCACTCTGTTTCAGCCCCTCTGTTTCAGTCCCTCTGTTTCTCGCACGCTGTTTCAGCCCGTTTGTTTCTCGCCCTCTGTTTCAGCCCCTCTGTTTCAGCCCCTCTGATTCAGCCCCTCTGATTCAGCCCCTCTGTTTCTCGCCCTCTGTATCAGCCCCTCTGATCCAGCCCCTCTGTTTCAGCCCCTCTGTTTCAGCCCCTCTGCTTCTCGCCCTCTGTCTCAGCCCCTCTGTTTCTCGCCCTCAGTTTCAGCCCCTCTGTTTCAGCCCCTCTGTTTCAGCCCCTCTGTTTCTCGCCCTCTGTTTCAGCCACTCTGTTTCTCGCCCTCTGTTTCAGCCCCTCTGTTTCAGCCCCTCTGTTTCAGCCCATATGTTTCTCGCCCTCTGTTTCAGCCCCTCTGTTTCTCGCCCTCTGTTTCTCACCCTCTTTTTCTCGCCCTGTGTTTCAGCCCCTCTGTTTTCGCCCTCTATTTCAGCCCCTCTGTTTCAGCCCCTCTGTTTCTCGCCCTCTGTTTCTGCCCCTCTGTTTCTCGCCCTCTGTTTCAGCCCCTCTGTTTCTCGCCCTCTGTTTCAGCCCCTCTGATTCAGCCCCTCTGTTTCAGCCCCTCTGTTTCTCCCCCTCTGTTCCAGTCCCTCTGTTTCAGCACCTCTGTTTCAGCCACTCTGTGCCAGCCCCTCTGTTTCTCGCCCTCTGTTTCTGCCCCTCTGTTTCTCGCACGCTGTTTCAGCCCCTCTGTATCAGCCCCTCTGTTTCAGCCCCTCTGTTCCTCTCCCTCTGTTTCAGCCCCTCTGTTTCTCGCCCACTGTTTCAGCCCCTCTGTTTCTCGCCCTCAGTTTCAGCCCCTCTGTTTCAGCCCCTCTGTTTCTGCCCCTCTGTTTCAGCCCATCTGTTTCTCGCCCTCTGTTTCAGCCCCTCTGTTTTTCGCCCTCTGTTTCCGCCCCTCTGTTTCTCGCACTCTGTCTCAGGCTCTCTGTTTCAGCCTGTCTGTTTCAGCCACTCTGTTTCAGCTCCTCTGTTTCAGTCCCTCTGTTTCTCGCACGCTGTTTCAGCCCGTTTGTTTCTCGCCCTCTGTTTCAGCCCCTCTGTTTCAGCCCCTCTGTTTCAGCCCCTCTGTTTCTCGCCCTCTGTTTCAGCCCCTCTGTTTCAGCCCCTCTGTTTCAGCCCCTCTGATTCAGCCCCTCTGTTTCTCGCCCTCTGTTTCAGCCCCTCTGTTTCAGCCCCTCTGTTTCAGCCCCTCTGTTTCAGCCCCTCTGTTTCTCGCCCTCTGTTTCAGCCCCTCTGTTTCTCGCCCTCAGTTTCAGCCCCTCTGTTTCAGCCCCTCTGTTTCAGCCCCTCTGTTTCTCGCCCTCTGTTTCAGCCACTCTGTTTCTCGCCCTCTGTTTCAGCCCCTCTGTTTCAGCCCCTCTGTTTCAGCCCCTCTGTTTCTCGCCCTCTGTTTCAGCCCCTCTGTTTCTCGCCCTCTGTTTCAGCCCCTCTGTTTCAGCCCCTCTGTTTCTCGCCCTCTGTTTCAGCCCCTCTGTTTCTCGCCTTCTGTTTCAGCCCCTCTGATTCAGCCCCTCTGTTTCAGCCCCTCTGTTTCAGCCCCTCTGTTTCAGCCCCTCTGTTTCATCCCCTCTGTTTCTCGCCCTCTGTTTCTCACCCTCTGTTTCTCGCCCTGTGTTTCAGCCCCTCTGTTTTTCGCCCTATATTTCAGCCCCTCTGTTTCAGCCCCTCTGTTTCTCGCCCTCTGTTTCTGCCCCTCTGTTTCTCGCCTTCTGTTTCAGCCCCTCTGTTTCTCGCCCTCTGTTTCAGCCCCTCTGATTCAGCCCCTCTGTTTCAGCCCCTCTGTTTCTCCCCCTCAGTTCCAGCCCCTCTGTTTCAGCCCCTCTGTTTCAGCCACTCTGTGCCAGCCCCTCTGTTTCAGCCCCTCTGTTTCAGCCCCTCTGTTTCAGCCCCTCTGTTTCTCGCCCTCTGTTTCAGCCCCTCTGTTTCTCGCCCTCTGATTCAGCCCCTCTGTTTCTCGCCCATTGTTTCAGCCCCTCTTTTTCTCGCCCTCTGTTTCAGCCCCACTGTTTCAGCCCCTCTGTTTCAGACCCTCTGTTTCAGCCCTTCTGTTTCTCGCCCTCTGTTTCAGCCCCTCTGTTTCTCGCCCTCTGTTTCTGCCCCTCTGTCTCTCGCCATCTGTTTCAGCCCCTCTGTTTCTCGCCCTCTGTTTCAGGCCCTCTGTTTCTCGCCTTCTATTTCAGCCCCTCTGATTCAGCCCCTCTGTTTCAGCCCCTCTGATTCAGCCCCTCTGTTTCAGCCCCTCTGTTTCAGCCCCTCTGTTTCAGCCCCTCTGTTTCATCCACTCTGTTTCTCGCCCTCTGTTTCTCACCCTCTGTTCCTCGCCCTCTGTTTCAGTCCCTCTGTTTCTCGCCCTCTGTTTCAGCCCCTCTGTTTCAGCCCCTGTGTTTCTCGCCCTCTGTTTCAGCCCCTCTGTTTCTCGCCCTCTGTTTCAGCCCCTCTGTTTCTTGCCCTCTGTCTCAGCCCTGCTGATTCAGCCCCTCTGTTTCAGCCCCTCTGAATCAGCCCCTCTGATTCAGCCCCTCTGTTTCAGCCCCTCTGTTTCAGCCCATCTGTTTCTCGCCCTCTGTTTCAGCCCCTCTGTTTCTCGCCCTCTGTTTCAGCCCCTCTGTTTCTGGCCCTCTGTTTCAGCCCCTCTGATTCAGCCCCACTGTTTCAGCCCCTCTGATTCAGCACCTCTGATTCAGCCCCTCTGATTCAGCCCCTCTGTTTCCGCCCTCTGTTTTGCCCCTCTGTTTCAGCCCCTCTGTTTCAGCCCCTCTGTTTTGCACCCTCTGATTCATCCCCTCTGATTCAGCCCCTCTGATTCAGCCACTCTGATTCAGCCCCTCTGTTTCCCGCCCCTCTGTTTGAGCCCCTCTGTTTCTCGCCCTCTGTTTCAGCCCCTCTGTTTCTCTCCCTCTGTTTCAGCCCCTCTGTTTCAGCCCCTCTGATTCAGCCCCTCGGTTTCAGCCACTCTGTTTCTCACCCTCTGTTTCAGCCCCTCTGTTTCTCGCACTCTGTTTCAGCCCCTCTGTTTCAGCCCCACTGTTTCTCGCCCTCTGTTTCAGCCCCTCTGTTTATCGCCCTCTGTTTCAGCCCCTCTGTTTCTCGCCCTCTGTTTCAGCCTTTCTGTTTCTCACCCTCTGTTTCAGCCCCTCTGTTTCAGTCCCTCTGTTTCAGCCCCTCTGTTTCTCGCCCTCTGTTTCAGCCCCTCTGTTTCTCGCCCTCTGTTTCAGCCCCTCAGTTTCTCGCCCTCTGTATCAGCCCCTCTGTTTCAGTCCCTCTGTTTCAGCCCCTCTTTTTCAGCCCCTCTGTTTCTCGCCCTCTGTTGCTCGCCCTCTTTTTCAGCCCCTTTGTTTCTCGCCCTCTGTTTCAGCCCCTCTGATTCAGCCCCTCTGTTTCAGCCCCTCTGTTTCAGCCCCTCTGTTTCAGCCCCTCTGTTTCATCCCCTCTGTTTCTCGCCCTCTGTTTCTCACCCTCTGTATCTCGCCCTGTGTTTCAGCCCCTCTGTTTTTCGCCCTCTATTTCAGCCCCTCTGTTTCAGCCCCTCTATTTCTCGCCCTCTGTTTCTGCCCCTCTGTTTCTCGCCCTCTGTTTCAGCCACCCTGTTTCTCGCCCACTGTTTCAGCCCCTCTGATTCAGCCCCTCTGTTTCAGCCCCTCTGTTTCAGCCACTCTGTGCCAGCCCCTCTGTTTCACCCCTCTGTTTCTCGCACACTGTTTCAGCCCCTCTGTTTTTCGCCCTCTTTTTCAGCCCCTCTGTTTCAGCCCGTCTGTTTCAGCCACTCTGTTTCTCGCCCTCTGTTTCTGCCCCTCTGTTTCTCACCCTCTGTTTCAGCCCCTCTGATTCAGCCCCTCTGTTTCTCGCCCTCTGTTTCAGCCCCTCTGTTTCTCGCCCTCTGTTTCAGCCCCTCTGTTTCTCGCCCTCTGTTTCAGCCCCACTGTTTCAGCCCCTCTGTTTCAGACCCTCTGTTTCAGCCCTTCTGTTTCTCGCCCTCTGTTTCAGCCCCTCTGTTTCTCGCCCTCTGTTTCAGCCCCTCTGTTTCAGCCCCTCTGTTTCTCGCCCTCTGTTTCTGCCCCTCTGTCTCTCGCCATCTGTTTCAGCCCCTCTGTTTCTCGCCCTCTGTTTCAGCCCCTCTGTTTCAGCCCCTCTGTTTCTCGCCCTCTGTTTCTGCCCCTCTGTTTCTCGCCCTCTGTTTCAGCCCCTCTGTTTCTCGCTTCTATTTCAACCCCTCTGATTCAGCCCCTCTGTTTCAGCCCCTCTGTTTCTCGCCCTCTGTTTCAGCCCCTCTGTTTCTCGCCCTCTGATTCAGCCCCTCTGTTTCTGCCCCTCTTTTTCTCGCTCTCTGTTTCAGCCCCTCTGTTTCTCGCCTTCTATTTCAACCCCTCTGATTCAGCCCCTCTGTTTCAGCCCCTCTGATTCAGCCCCTCTGTTTCAGACCCTCTGTTTCAGCCCCTCTGTTTCATCCACTCTGTTTCTCGCCCACTGTTTCTCACCCTCTGTTCCTCGCCCTCTGTTTCAGTCCCTCTGTTTCTCGCCCTCTGTTTCAGCCCCTCTGTTTCAGCCCCTCTGTTTCTCGCCCTCTGTTTCAGCCCCTCTGTTTCTCGCCCTCTGTTTCAGCCCCTCTGTTTCTTGCCCTCTGTTTCAGACCCGCTGATTCAGCCCCTCTGTTTCAGCCCCTCTGAATCAGCCCCTCTGATTCAGCCCCTCTGTTTCAGCCCCTCTTTTTCAGCCCATCTGTTTCTCGCCCTCTGTTTCAGCCCCTCTGTTTCTCGCCCTCTGTTTCAGCCCCTCTATTTCTCGCCCTCTGTTTCAGCCCCTCTGATTCAGCCCCTCTGTTTCAGCCCCTCTGATTCAGCACCTCAGATTCAGCCCCTCTGATTCAGCCACTCTGTTTCTCGCCCTCTGTTTCAGCCCCTCTGTTTCAGCCCCTCTGTTTCAGCCCCTCTGTTTTGCACCCTCTGATTCATCCCCTCTGATTCAGCCCCTCTGATTCAGCCACTCTGATTCAGCCCCTCTGTTTCCCGCCCCTCTGTTTCAGCCCCGCTGTTTCTCGCCCTCTGTTTCAGCCCCTCTGTTTCTCGCCCTCTGTTTCAGCCCCTCTGTTTCTCGCCCTCTGTTTCAGCCCCTCTGTTTCAGCCCCTATGTTTCAGCCCCTCTGTTTCTCGCCCTCTGTTTCAGCCCCTCTGTTTATCGCCCTCTGTTTCAGCCCCTCTGTTTCTCGCCCTCTTTTTCAGCCTCTCTGTTTCTCACCCTCTGTTTCAGCCCCTCTGTTTCAGCCCCTCTGTTTCAGCCCCTCTGTTTCAGCCCTTCTGTTTCTCGCCCTCTGTTTCAGCCCCTCTGTTTCTCGCCCTCTGTTTCAGCCGCTCAGTTTCTCGCCCTCTGTATCAGCCCCTCTGTTTCAGTCCCTCTGTTTCAGCCCCTCTTTTTCAGCCCCTCTGTTTCTCGCCCTCTGTTGCTCGCCCACTTTTTCAGCTCCTTTGTTTCTCGCCCTCTGTTTCAGCCCCTCTGTTTCAGCCCCTCTGATTCAGCCCCTCTGATTCAGCCCCTCTGTTTCTCGCCCTCTGTTTCAGCCCCTCTGTTTCAGCCCTTCTGTTTCAGCGCCTCTGTTTCAGCCCCTCTGTTTCAGCCCCTCTGTTTCAGTCCCTCTGTTTCTCGCCCTCTGTTTCTCCCCCTCTGTTTCAGCCCCTCTGTTTCTCGCCCTCTGTTTCAGCCCCTCTGTTTCTCGCACGCTGTTTCAGCCCCTCTGTTTCAGCCCCTCAGTTTCAGCCACTCTGTTTCAGCCCCTCTGTTTCCCGCCCTCTGTTTCGGCCCCTCTGTTTCTCGCCCTTTGTTTCAGCCCCTCTGTTTCTCGACCTCTGTTTCAGCTCCTCTGATTCAGCCTCTCTGTTTCAGCCCATCTGTTTCAGCCCCTCTGTTTCAGCCCCTCTGTATCTTCCCCTTTGTTTCTCGCCCTCTGTTTCTCACCCTCTGTTTCTCGCCCTCTGTTTCAGCCCCTCTGTTTTTCGCCCTCTGTTTCCGCCCCTCTGTTTCTCGCACTCTGTTTCAGGCTCTCTGTTTCAGCCTGTCTGTTTCAGCCCCTCTGTTTCAGCCCCTCTGTTTCAGTCCCTCTGTTTCTCGCCCGCTGTTTCAGCCCGTTTGTTTCTCGCCCTCTGTTTCAGCCCCTCTGTTTCAGCCCCTCTGATTCAGCCCCTCTGATTCAGTCCCTCTGTTTCTCGCCCTCTGTTTCAGCCCCTCTGTTTCAGCCCCTCTGTTTCTCGCCCTCTGTTTCAGCCCCTCTGTTTCTCGCCCTCAGTTTCAGCCCCTTTGTTTCAGCCCCTCTGTTTCAGCCCCTCTGTTTCAGACCCTCTGTTTCTCGCCCTCTGTTTCAGCCACTCTGTTTCTCGCCCTCTGTTTCAGCCCCTCTGTTTCTCGTCCTCTGTTTCAGCCCCTCTGTTTCAGCCCCTCTGTTTCAGCCCCTCTGTTTCTCGCCCTCTGTTTCAGCCCCTCTGTTTCTCGCCCTCTGTTTCAGCCCCTCAGTTTCAGCCCCTCTATTTCTCGCCCTCTGTTTCAGCCCCTCTGTTTCTCGCCTTCTGTTTCAGCCCCTCTGATTCAGCCCCTCTGTTTCAGCCCCTCTGTTTCAGCCCCTCTGTTTCAGCCCCTATGTTTCATCCCCTCTGTTTCTCACCCTCTGTTTCTCACCCTCTGTTTCTCGCCCTGTGTTTCAGCCCCTCTGTTTTTCGCCCTCTGTTTCAGCCCCTCTGTTTCAGCCCCTCTGTTTCTCGCCCTCTGTTTCTGCCCCTCTGTTTCTCGCCCTCTGTTTCAGCCCCTCTGATTCAGCCCCTCTGTTTCAGCCCCTCTGTTTCAGCCCCTCTGTTTCAGCCCCTCTGTTTCTCGCCCTCTGTTTCAGCCACTCTGTTTCTCGCCCTCTGTTTCAGTCCCTCTGTTTTTCGCCCTCTGTTTCAGCCCCTCTGTTTCTCGCACTCTGTTTCAGGCTCTCTGTTTCAGCCTGTCTGTTTCAGCCCCTCTGTTTCAGCCCCTCTGTTTCTCGCACTCTGTTTCAGGCTCTCTGTTTCAGCCTGTCTGTTTCAGTCCCTCTGTTTCTCGCCCGCAGTTTCAGCCCGTTTGTTTCTCGCCCTCTGTTTCAGCCCCTCTGTTTCAGCCCCTCTGATTCAGCCCCTCTGATTCCGCCCCTCTGTTTCTCGCCCTCTGTTTCAGCCCCTCTGTTTCAGCCCCTCTGTTTCAGTCCCTCTGTTTCAGCCGATCTGTTTCTCGCCCTCTGTTTCAGCCACTCTGTTTCTCGCCCTCAGTTTCAGCCCCTCTGTTTCAGCCCCTCTGTTTCAGCCCCTCTGTTTCAGCCCCTCTGTTTCTCGCCCTCTGTTTCAGCCACTCTGTTTCTCGCCCTCTGTTTCAGCCCCTCTGTTTCAGCCCCTCTGTTTCTCGCCCTCTGTTTGAGCCCCTCTGCATCTCGCCCTCTGTTTCAGCCCCTCTGTTTCAGCCCCTCTGTTTCTCGCCCTCTGTTTCAGCCCCTCTGTTTCTCGCCTTCTGTTTCAGCCCCTCTGATTCAGCCCCTCTGTTTCAGCCCCTCTGTTTCAGCCCCTCTGTTTCAGCCCCTCTGTTTCATCCCCTCTGTTTCTCGCCCTCTGTTTCTCACCCTCTGTTTCTCGCCCTGTGTTTCAGCCCCTCTGTTTTTCGTCCTCTGTTTCAGCCCCTCTGTTTCAGCCCCTCTGTTTCTCGCCCTCTGTTTCTGCCCCTCTGTTTCTCGCCCTCTGTTTCAGCCCCTCTGTTTCTCGCCCTCTGTTTCAGCCCCTCTGATTCAGCCCCTCTGTTTCAGCCCCTCTGTTTCTCCCCCTCTGTTCCAGCCCCTCTGTTTCAGCCCCTCTGTTTCAGCCACTCTGTGCCAGCCCCTCTGTTTCAGCCCCTTTGTTTCAGCCCCTCTGTTTCAGCCCCTCGGTTTCTCCCCCTCTGTTCCAGCCCCTCTGTTTCAGCCCCTCTGTTTCAGCCACTCTGTGCCAGCCCCTCTGTTTCAGCCCCTTTGTTTCAGCCCCTCTGTTTCAGCCCCTCGGTTTCTCGCCCTCTGTTTCAGCCCCTCTGTTTTTCGCCCTCTTTTTCAGCCCCTCTGTTTCTCGCCCTCTGTTTCTGCCCCTCTGTTTCTCACCCTCTGTTTCAGCCCCTCTGTTTCTCGCCCTCTGTTTCAGCCCCTCTGATTCAGCCCCTCTGTTTCAGCCCCTCTGTTTCTCCCCCTCTGTTCCAGCCCCTCTGTTTCAGCCCCTCTGTTTCAGCCACTCTGTGCCAGCCCCTCTGTTTCAGCCCCTCTGTTTCAGCCCCTCTGATTCAGCCCCTCGGTTTCAGCCCCTCTGTTTCTCGCCCTCTGTTTCAGCCCCTCTGTTTCTCGCCCTCTGTTTCAGCCCCTCTGTTTCAGTCCCTCTGTTTCAGTGCCTCTGTTTCTCGCCCTCTGTTTCTCGCCCTCTGTTTCAGCCCCTCTGTTTCTCGCCCTCCGTTTCAGCCCCTCTGTTTCAGCCCCGCTGTTTCAGCCCCTCTGTTTCTCGCCCTCTGTTTCAGCCCCTCTTTTTATCGCCCTCTGTTTCAGCCCCTCTGTTTCTCGCCCTCTGTTTCAGCCTCTCTGTTTCTCACCCTCTGTTTCAGCCCCTCTGTTACAGCCCTTCTGTTTCTGCCCCTCTGTTTCTCGCCCTCTGTTTCAGCCCCTCTGATCCTCGCCCTCTGTTTCAGCCGCCCTGATTCAGCCCCTCTGTTTCAGCCCCTCTGAATCAGCCCCTCTGATTCTGCCCCTCTGTTTCAGCCCCTCTGTTTCAGCCCCTCTGTTTCTCGCCCTCTGTTTCAGCCCCTCTGTTTCTCGCCCTCTGTTTCAGCCCCTCTGTTTCTCGCCCTCTGTTTCAGCCCCTCTGATTCAGCCCCTCTGTTTCTCGCCCTCTGTTTCTGCCCCTCTGTTTCTCGCCCTCTGTTTCAGCCCCTCTGTTTCAGCCCCTCTGTTTCAGCCCATCTGTTGCTCGCCCTCTGTTTCAGCCCCTCTGTTTCTCGCCCTCTGTTTCAGCCCCTCTATTTCTCGTCCTCTGTTTCAGCCCCTCTGTTTCAGCCCCTCTGTTTCACGCCCTCTGTTTCAGCCCCTCTGTTTGTCGCCCTCTGTTTCAGCCCCTCTGTTTCACGCCCACTGTTTCAGCCCCTCTGTTTCAGCCCCTCTCTTTCAGTCCCTCTGTTTCTCGCCCTCTGTTTCTCCCCCTCTGTTTCAGCCCCTCTGTTTCTCGCCCTCTGTTTCAGCCCCTCTGTTTCTCGCACGCTGTTTCAGCCCCTCTGTTTCAGCCCCTCTGTTTCAGCCCCTCTGTTTCAGCCCCTCTGTTTCTCGCCCTCTGTTTCAGCCCCTCTGTTTCTTGCCCTCTGTTTCAGCCCCTCTGTTTCTCGCCCTCTGTTTCAGCCTCTGTGTTTCTTGCCCTCTGTTTCAGCCCCTCTGTTTCAGCCCCTCTGTTTCAGCCCCTCTGTTTCTCACCCTCTGTTTCTGCGACTCTGTTTCTCGCCCTCAGTTTCAGCCCCTCTGTTTCAGCCCCTCTGTTTCAGCCCCTCTGTTTCAGCCCCTCTGTTTCTCGCCCTCTGTTTCAGCCACTCTGTTTCTCGCCCTCTGTTTCAGCCCCTCTGTTTCTCGCCCTCTGTTTCAGCCCCTCTGTTTCTCGCCCTCTGTTTCAGCCCCTCTGTTTCTCGCCCTCTGTTTCAGCTCCTCTGATTCAGCCCCTCTGTTTCAGCCCATCTGTTTCAGCCCCTCTGTTTCAGCCCCTCTGTATCATCCCCTCGGTTTCTCGCCCTCTGTTTCTCACCCTCTGTTTCTCGCCCTCTGTTTCAGTCCCTCTGTTTTTCGCTCTCTGTTTCAGCCCCTCTGTTTCTCGCACTCAGTTTCAGGCTCTCTGTTTCAGCCTGTCTGTTTCAGCCCCTCTGTTTCAGCCCCTCTGTTTCAGTCCCTCTGTTTCTCGCCCGCAGTTTCAGCCCGTTTGTTTCTCGCCCTCTGTTTCAGCCCCTCTGTTTCAGCCCCTCTGATTCAGCCCCTCTGATTCCGCCCCTCTGTTTCTCGCCCTCTGTTTCAGCCCCTCTGTTTCAGCCCCTCTGTTTCAGTCCCTCTGTTTCAGCCGATCTGTTTCTCGCCCTCTGTTTCAGCCACTCTGTTTCTCGCCCTCAGTTTCAGCCCCTCTGTTTCAGCCCCTCTGTTTCAGCCCCTCTGTTTCAGCCCCTCTGTTTCTCGCCCTCTGTTTCAGCCACTCTGTTTCTCGCCCTCTGTTTCAGCCCCTCTGTTTCAGCCCCTCTGTTTCTCGCCCTCTGTTTCAGCCCCTCTGTTTCTCGCCCTCTGTTTCAGCCCCTCTGTTTCAGCCCCTCTGTTTCTCGCCCTCTGTTTCAGCCCCTCTGTTTCTCGCCTTCTGTTTCAGCCCCTCTGATTCAGCCCCTCTGTTTCAGCCCCTCTGTTTCAGCCCCTCTGTTTCAGCCCCTCTGTTTCATCCCCTCTGTTTCTCGCCCTCTGTTTCTCACCCTCTGTTTCTCGCCCTGTGTTTCAGCCCCTCTGTTTTTCGTCCTCTGTTTCAGCCCCTCTGTTTCAGCCCCTCTGTTTCTCGCCCTCTGTTTCTGCCCCTCTGTTTCTCGCCCTCTGTTTCAGCCCCTCTGTTTCTCGCCCTCTGTTTCAGCCCCTCTGATTCAGCCCCTCTGTTTCAGCCCCTCTGTTTCTCCCCCTCTGTTCCAGCCCCTCTGTTTCAGCCCCTCTGTTTCAGCCACTCTGTGCCAGCCCCTCTGTTTCAGCCCCTTTGTTTCAGCCCCTCTGTTTCAACCCCTCGGTTTCTCCCCCTCTGTTCCAGCCCCTCTGTTTCAGCCCCTCTGTTTCAGCCACTCTGTGCCAGCCCCTCTGTTTCAGCCCCTTTGTTTCAGCCCCTCTGTTTCAGCCCCTCGGTTTCTCGCCCTCTGTTTCAGCCCCTCTGTTTTTCGCCCTCTTTTTCACCCCTCTGTTTCTCGCCCTCTGTTTCTGCCCCTCTGTTTCTCACCCTCTGTTTCAGCCCCTCTGTTTCTCGCCCTCTGTTTCAGCCCCTCTGATTCAGCCCCTCTGTTTCAGCCCCTCTGTTTCTCCCCCTCTGTTCCAGCCCCTCTGTTTCAGCCCCTCTGTTTCAGCCACTCTGTGCCAGCCCCTCTGTTTCAGCCCCTTTGTTTCAGCCCCTCTGTTTCAGACCCTCGGTTTCTCGCCCTCTGTTTCAGCCCCTCTGTTTTTCGCCCTCTTTTTCAGCCCCTCTGTTTCAGCCCGTCTGTTTCAGCCTCTCTGTTTCTCGCCCTCTGTTTCAGCCCCTCTGTTTCTAACCCTCTGTTTCAGCCCCTCTGATTCAGCCCCTCTGTTTCTCGCCCTCTGTTTCAGCCCCTCTGTTTCTCGCCCTCTGTTTCAGCCCCTGTGTTTCTCGCCCTCTGTTTCAGCCCCACTGTTTCAGCCCCTCTGTTTCAGCCCCTCTGTTTCAGCCCTTCTGTTTCTCGCCCTCTGTTTCAGCCCCTCTGTTTCTCGCCCTCTGTTTCAGCCCCACTGTTTCAGCCCCTCTGTTTCTCGCCCTCTTTTTCTGCCCCTCTGTCTCTCGCCCTCTGTTTTAGCCGCTCTGTTTCTCGCCCTCTGTTTCAGCCCCTCTGTTTCAGCCCCTCTGTTTCTCGCCCTCTGTTTCAGCCTCTCTGTTTCTCGCCTTCTATTTCAGCCCCTCTGATTCAGCCCCTCTGTTTCAGCCCCTCTGATTCAGCCCCTCTGTTTCAGCCCCTCTGTTTCAGCCCCTCTGTTTCATCCACTCTGTTTCTCGCCCTCTGTTTCCCACCCCCTGTTCCTCGCCCTCTGTTTCAGCCCCTCTGTTTCTCGCCCTCTGTTTCAGCCCCTCTGTTTCAGCACCTCTATTTCTCGCCCTCTGTTTCAGCCCCTCTGTTTCAGCCCCTCTGTTTCTTGCCCTCTGTTTCAGCCCCGCTGATTCAGCCCCTCTGTTTCAGCCCCTCTGAATCAGCCCCTCTGATTCAGCCCCTCTGTTTCAGCGCCTCTGTCTCTCGCCCTCTGTTTCAGCCGGTCTGCTTCTCGCCCTCTGTTTCAGCCCCTCTGTTTCAGCCCCTCTGTTTCTCGCCCTCTGTTTCTGCCCTCCTGTTTCTCGCCCTCTGTTTCAGCCCCTCTGTTTCTCGCCTTCTATTTCAGCCCCTCTGATTCAGCCCCTCTGTTTCAGCCTCTCTGATTCAGCCCCTCTGTTTCAGCCCCTCTGTTTCAGCCCCTCTGTTTCTGCCCCTCTGTTTCAGCCCATCTGTTTCTCGCCCTCTGTTTCAGCCCCTCTGTTTCTCGCCCTCTGTTTCAGCCCCTCTGTTTCTGGCCCTCTGTTTCAGCCCCTCTGATTCAGCCCCTCTGTTTCAGCCCCTCTGATTCAGCACCTCTGATTCAGCCCCTCTGATTCAGCCCCTCTGTTTCTCGCCCTCTGTTTCAGCCCCTCTGTTTCAGCCCCTCTGTTTCAGCCCCTCTGTTTTGCACCCTCTGATTCATCCCCTCTGATTCAGCCCCTCTGATTCAGCCACTCTGATTCAGCCCCTCTGTTTCCCGCCCCTCTGTTTGAGCCCCTCTGTTTCTCGCCCTCTGTTTCAGCCCCTCTGTTTCTCTCCCTCTGTTTCAGCCCCTCTGTTTCAGCCCCTCTGATTCAGCCCCTCGGTTTCAGCCACTCTGTTTCTCGCCCTCTGCTTCAGCCCCTCTGTTTCTCGCACTCTGTTTCAGCCCCTCTGTTTCAGCCCCACTGTTTCTCGCCCTCTGTTTCAGCCCCTCTGTTTATCGACCTCTGTTTCAGCCCCTCTGTTTCTCGCCCTCTGTTTCAGCCTTTCTGTTTCTCTCCCTCTGTTTCAGCCCCTCTGTTTCAGTCCCTCTGTTTCAGCCCCTCTGTTTCTCGCCCTCTGTTTCAGCTCCTCTGTTTCTCGCCCTCTGTTTCAGCCCCTCAGTTTCTCGCCCTCTGTATCAGCCCCTCTGTTTCAGTCCCTCTGTTTCAGCCCCTCTTTTTCAGCCCCTCTGTTTCTCGCCCTCTGTTGCTCGCCCTCTTTTTCAGCCCCTTTGTTTCTCGCCCTCTGTTTCAGCCCCTCTGATTCAGCCCCTCTGTTTCAGCCCCTCTGTTTCAGCCCCTCTGTTTCAGCCCCTCTGTTTCATCCCCTCTGTTTCTCGCCCTCTGTTTCTCACCCTCTGTATCTCGCCCTGTGTTTCAGCCCCTCTGTTTTTCGCCCTCTATTTCAGCCCCTCTGTTTCAGCCCCTCTATTTCTCGCCCTCTGTTTCTGCCCCTCTGTTTCTCGCCCTCTGTTTCAGCCACCCTGTTTCTCGCCCACTGTTTCGGCCCCTCTGATTCAGCCCCTCTGTTTCAGCCCCTCTGTTTCTCCCCCTCTGTTCCAGCCCCTCTGTTTCAGCCCCTCTGTTTCAGCCACTCTGTGCCAGCCCCTCTGTTTCAGCCCCTCTGTTTCAGCCCCTCTGTTTCTCGCACACTGTTTCAGCCCCTCTGTTTTTTGCCCTCTTTTTCAGCCCCTCTGTTTCAGCCCGTCTGTTTCAGCCACTCTGTTTCTCGCCCTCTGTTTCAGCCCCTCTGTTTCTCGCCCTCTGTTTCAGCCCCTCTGTTTCTCGCCCTCTGTTTCAGCCCCTCTGTTTCTCGCCCTCTGTTTCAGCCCCTCTGTTTCAGCACCTCTATTTCTCGCCCTCTGTTTCAGCCCCTCTGTTTCAGCCCCTCTGTTTCTTGCCCTCTGTTTCAGCCCCGCTGATTCAGCCCCTCTGTTTCAGCCCCTCTGAATCAGCCCCTCTGATTCAGCCCCTCTGTTTCAGCGCCTCTGTCTCTCGCCCTCTGTTTCAGCCGGTCTGCTTCTCGCCCTCTGTTTCAGCCCCTCTGTTTCAGCCCCTCTGTTTCTCGCCCTCTGTTTCTGCCCTCCTGTTTCTCGCCCTCTGTTTCAGCCCCTCTGTTTCTCGCCTTCTATTTCAGCCCCTCTGATTCAGCCCCTCTGTTTCAGCCTCTCTGATTCAGCCCCTCTGTTTCAGCCCCTCTGTTTCAGCCCCTCTGTTTCTGCCCCTCTGTTTCAGACCATCTGTTTCTCGCCCTCTGTTTCAGCCCCTCTGTTTCTCGCCCTCTGTTTCAGCCCCTCTGTTTCTGGCCCTCTGTTTCAGCCCCTCTGATTCAGCCCCTCTGTTTCAGCCCCTCTGATTCAGCACCTCTGATTCAGCCCCTCTGATTCAGCCCCTCTGTTTCTCGCCCTCTGTTTCAGCCCCTCTGTTTCAGCCCCTCTGTTTCAGCCCCTCTGTTTTGCACCCTCTGATTCATCCCCTCTGATTCAGCCCCTCTGATTCAGCCACTCTGATTCAGCCCCTCTGTTTCCCGCCCCTCTGTTTCAGCCCCTCTGTTTCTCGCCCTCTGTTTCAGCCCCTCTGTTTCTCTCCCTCTGTTTCAGCCCCTCTGTTTCAGCCCCTCTGATTCAGCCCCTCGGTTTCAGCCACTCTGTTTCTCGCCCTCTGCTTCAGCCCCTCTGTTTCTCGCACTCTGTTTCAGCCCCTCTGTTTCAGCCCCACTGTTTCTCGCCCTCAGTTTCAGCCCCTCTGTTTATCGACCTCTGTTTCAGCCCCTCTGTTTCTCGCCCTCTGTTTCAGCCTTTCTGTTTCTCACCCTCTGTTTCAGCCCCTCTGTTTCAGTCCCTCTGTTTCAGCCCCTCTGTTTCTCGCCCTCTGTTTCAGCCCCTCTGTTTCTCGCCCTCTGTTTCAGCCCCTCAGTTTCTCGCCCTCTGTATCAGCCCCTCTGTTTCAGTCCCTCTGTTTCAGCCCCTCTTTTTCAGCCCCTCTGTTTCTCGCCCTCTGTTGCTCGCCCTCTTTTTCAGCCCCTTTGTTTCTCGCCCTCTGTTTCAGCCCCTCTGATTCAGCCCCTCTGTTT